>NW_028073279.1:4010222-4553398 GCF_014824575.4 Sturnira hondurensis
TAATCAATCATGACTATGTAATGAAGGACATGCCCATTGTCCTTGCTCTGCTCATGCCTAACTGTCTGTCACAGTGGGAACCTCTGATAATCACTCAGCAAGAAGAAAAAGTGATAACCTGGACTTATAATTGGCATCTGAAGTTGAAAGGAAAGTACAGAAAGAGATATTTCTTTTTAGTCTCAAAATTAGGTAGTGTCACTCTCTAATTTTGATCTTCTTCAACAAGGTGTTGGTTGAAAAGTCCTTCAACAAAAACTTTTGCTTCTCCATATAAACTTTAAAATCAATTTATAGAGATCCACAAAGTAACCTAATTGGATTTTGACTGACATTGCATTGAATGTTTAAAGCAAGTCAGAAAGACCTGACATTAACAATATTTAGTAATCCTATCCATGAATATGGAATATTTCTCCATTTATTTAGTTCTTTGATTTCTTTTATCAGAGTTTTGTAGTTTTCTGCATGTAGACCTCATACCTATTTTGTCAGATTTATACTTGTTTCATTTTAGGGGATGCTAATGTAAAAGCTATTGTGTTTTTAATTCAAAATCCCACTTGTTCATTGTTGATATGTGAGAAAATGATTGACTTTTTTACATTAACTTTGTATCTTTCAATCTTGCTATAATCACTAATTGGTTCTAGAAATACTGTGAATCCCAAGTTTAATAAACACAAAGAGATATACACCTGGCCACATCATAGGCAAACTGCTTAAAAACAAAGACAAAGAAAAAATCTTGGAAGCAGAAAGAGAAAAACAGCTCATGTTCAGGGCAACAACAACATAATTAAAGACTCATTCTTCCTCAGAAACAGTGGAGTCTGGAAGGCAGTGGAGTGGTGTATTTTAAGTACTTGAGAAAAGTGATCAATCAAGAATTCTAGATCTAGCAAAACTAGTGTTACAAAGTAAAACTAAAACCATGACCATTCCCGTAAAAACAAAACAGAGATTTTGTTACTGGCGAGCTTCATCCAAAAGAAAAAATTAAAGAAAGTGCTTCAGGCTGAAAGAGAAGTTCAGCAGACAATAGCTTGAATTGAAAAGAAGTAGTAAAAATCAAGTGAAATCATAAGTATGTTGGCAACTATAAAAGACATAAAGGACGAATAGAAGGAGAGAGATAGAGAGAAACAGAAAGACAGAGAAATTGAATTCCTCTTTTATTCTTTGAATTTCTCAAAGATAACAATTTTTTCTGTTGTTTTTCTAGAATCTCCATCTTGTTCAAAGTGACATGAAAACTAAAAATGTTTCATTTATTTTGACAGCAGTGCCTTTTGGAGACTGGGCATTGGCACATCCCAGACTCCTTCCTAAAACCATGATGCTTGTTGCTTCAGAATTTCCTGGGATTCTATGAGCTGCCCAATATCTTATCCAAGAAATTTCTTTTATGCTTGTTAGCCCAATAATTTGTGTTGTTGCAACTAAAGGCAATTAGATAATATTTATTTCTCAAGAAATAACAGTGGTTATTTCCTCATCACACATTCATTAATTTGTTATATTTATTAAGTAACCACTGTGTTAGTTTCTGGGATTACATTGGTTAAAAAGATAGATGTATCTTTGCTCTCATAGAGCTAACAATTACCCAGAAGGTCAGAAATTAAACAAACATTATATTTCTTTTCAATTAAACACACGGTAAACTTTATAAAAGCAAAATTTATAAGAATAAAAGTAGGGCATTTCTCCGATTTTTATGTTGAAACCCGTGAATGTTTGAAATCATAATTCTTTCTGGGGTTACAGATTATGGGATACTTAATTCAAATAACTTATCTTTTAATGTGTTATATCTGTGAATCACTTCCAAATCCCAGAAACACTCTGTGAAGAACCACGACATGTTTTTTTCTTTATCTATTGTCTACGCATCGAATACAAAAAAACATATTTATACAAAGCTTATCTCTCTTATCCCTAGAGATGGGTTTAGAGCATATTTACATTATGGAAAAACTCGATGTTATGGATCTGTGGGTAGTAGCCGAGTTGGAATCTTTCTTTATAAAAGTTTTCTCCTCCTATATCTTACTAATTGTCAGGGGGAAAAATGACGCGCCTGCAGATCTTTAATGTGCCATCCATTTAAAAACAAACTGCATGCCTGCAAGCCACAAAAGAAGGTCAAATGAATAGTCTCAGTGTCATATTGGCAACGTTCTCTGCTACTTGAATATTTAGGCCATTATTTTTAATTGCATCTCTAGATACAAAGAGGGTCAGCATGCCACATTTTCAAAGTGAAGCTTAGAACTTAAAGAAAACACTGTGTAAACCATAAACAATATAACAAGCCCAAACTTCAAACAACATATACTTTATTATAAAACATATAGTATCTCTAGAAGCAAATAATATAACTTTTGCAAACTAGAAAAATATTACTGGTTTTCCCATCAATGTAATATTTTTCATAGGCATAGTAGAAATGGACTATGTTATAAAATGTTTCTTATCTCACAGGCATATTTGATTTAAAACACATTACATTATATTTATTAGGACAGAAAATACATTTTATAAATGTAAAGCTATGTAAGTGCAAAAAATGGCAGCTATTCAAAGTATAAATACCTGTGATTTCTAAAAAATTTATCTTTCACAAAAAATGATAGCTGCATTTGTTTAAAATATCACATTTTTTAAACATTAAGCAATTTGTAAGTAGATTACAAGTACAATTTTTTCAATCATGACTGCAAGTGTGTTCAGTGTATATACAAAGCCAGTCTTGTCAAACTTTGATGTAAACATCAAAACTTCTATTTAACATTACCCTGGAGGTCCAGGATATGTAAAAAGATAAGATAATGTTTATTTTTATTTATATTTATCTATTATATCTAATATAAATATATTTACTATAACTTATTTTATTAAAAGAGTAATTTAAGTATACACCCTAAATAAACTCTTGCTTGAAAGTGAGTTTTCAGCAGGTTTATTTATAATAGCAAAAACTAAATTTCTATTAGCAGGAGCTAGATATGTGTTGTGTTGAATTTATATAATGTGATGCTACAGTGAAAATGAATGAACAAAAGTTATGTGAATTAATAATGTATGGATCTCATGAATATAATGTGTGCTGGACAAAGCTACAGAATACTTGAAGAACCATATTACTCTATAAGTAGATCCATATAAGCCAATGTTATATATGTACTATAGATATAAGAAGACATATATAGGTTAAAAAATGTAAGTGCGTGGTATGATAAACACCAAATTCAGGTCAGTGATTATCTTGGTCAGGGGAGGAAATGGATGACAAAGAAGATAAAGGAAATTTCTGATCGGAAAGGGTCTGCACAGGGAGCTTCGACTCTACACGAGTTGTTTCATTTCTTAGGCTTAGAGAATCTCTGCAGAAGCCAAAGATACAGCCCGGAGGCTAAAGACCCATAAGAGGCTCCCAGACTGCCACACCACTGGAATGGCCAACTAATGGAGCTGCTGCGTCTGCCACAGTCAAGGAGCTGCCCCCTCAAAAAGATGCCTCCCTGACAGCCGGCTCCAGAATCTCCCTGCCAGAAACACAGTGCCCCAGCTAGGGGGCACTGAATCGGGAAGCTGTCGCCACAGCCACTGACTCCACCGCCATGAAGCCTCTGCCGCAGTCTGCTCCAGCAGATGCGTGCCCTGCACTCCACCTCTTCCCCCACAGAACTTATTTCTAAATCAAAGCTTCATACAGAGGCTTTCAGTTGGTGCAAATGAAATCCCTTATCTGTATCCTGGCAGGAAGAGAAACTAAAACACATAGGCCTGTTCTTCTCTTCTTTTGAAAAAAAATGATAATATTGAGGAACACAAGTAACGAGAGGGTATTCAAAAAAGTTTAAACAAACTACAATAATAGATTCTGTTAGTCAGGGACAGGGAAATATCAACTTTGCATCTGTGTCCTCCTAGACTCTTGGTTTGTATGTTTTTTTGTTTTTTATTTCTCGGGTTATTTGTTTTTCACCATGGGCATATTTGTTTATCACATCACAGAAACTGCTGATGGCCTTTCAATATGTACTGAGCATCCTCTGTAACAGAAAGAGAACCTAGCCAATGAAAATTATGTACAGAACTTCTGTGTGCAAATTCCAAGAGGTCACCTTAAAGGAGAAGAATGGGTCTTTTATGATTTCTTCTTCCTATTTGCTGGAAATGTGATGACCGATTTGATCAGCCACTTTAAATTATAGTCAATGTGGTAAAGATGGTAAAACTTGAGAGAGAAAGAATATAAATTTATTTTGAAAGTGCAGTTCAGCTTTGGACTAATGCACTGTAAATGTGTTTGAATGAGAGAAAAATAAATATCTTATTTAAGCCACTTTTGGGGTAAGTGGTTCATTGCTTGTTGCTGGCAGCCTAAACTGGTCTTAACTAATACAATAGAAAATAGTAGTAATATTTTAACATCTACTTAAAATTTAATCTTAAGGACAACTGAACAGATAGATATTTGAAATCTCAGGATTAAGGGTCTTGCCCTTTTATAAAGCCCCATGGTGAAATAAGACAGGCAATGAAAGATAACCACCATATGATCTCAACTATAAGTGGAACCTAGTCAACAAGCAAGTAAAGTATAACCAGAGACATTGAGAATAAAGAACAGACTGACAGTAACCAGAGGGGAGGAGAGAGGGGGATAATGGAGGAAAGAAGGGGAAGGGTCATCAAGGAACATGTATAAAGGACCCATGGACAAAGCCAAAAGGGGGAAGGATTGAGGGAGGGAGGTGGGGGCAGGTGAGGCAGGGGAAAGTGGTGGTGGGAAAATGGAGACAACTGTACTTGAACAACAATATAATTAATTAATTAATTAATTAATTAATTTTAAAAAGCCCAATAGCAAAATTTCATGGGAATTTGCCTAATCTTTTGGAGGAGTTGATCAAAATATAAGCTTCACTTCTCCATACAAATATATTATCTCCTTTCTAACTTATCAAGTTTCTCAACTTTATTTTTATAAATTCTATTCTAAAACTAATTCCATAATTTAAAGTAGCCTGTCAAATGTGAACTAACTATGGTACACAGATTAGTTTTTAGTTCTTAATCTTATTTTCTTTGTAATATAGCTATAAATTCATTTTATTATTATATTTTAGTTATGATGTTTATTTAATTCATTAAATCATTGATTATAATTAGTTAGTTTTAAAGATTTATGCACATTTTCCCTGAGCTAGGCACTGAGTAAGTTGCTGCAGATGCAACGATGAATTAAATAGCCCAATTCTACAGAATAAGCTCACAGTTTAATGGGGGAAGATAGGCACATAAACCTTTAGCACACATTGTTATTACATGCTATTATTAAGGTACTAAAGTACTAAGTGAAGAATCACAGTCTGCTAATAGCTTATGAACTTCCAGGGCTTTCATTTTGACTTCCAGGACTTTTTAAAAAAAATTTAAATTCATACCTACCTATTTCCCCCATAACTATTTCTCCCCATTCATGCCTATCTATTTCCCCCATAGGCTGGTACTGTTCTCTATGTCCACTACCATTTTTGATGAACAATTTCTAACGTTTTTGAAATATCAAAGTTATAAATTCTATTTCTACTTTTCCTTAGATTTTTAATCATGTGAAAGTTTGTCTCTAATACCTAGGCAAAATAACACTTAAAAATATTCATTGAGCCCTGACCAGTGTGACTCCGTTGGTTGGGGATTGTTCCACAAAGCAAAAACTTGCTGGTTCAATTCCTGGGTTGGACACATGCTTGGGTTGTGGGTTTGGTCAGGGCACATGTGAGTAGCAACCAATCTGTTTCTCTCTCACATCAATGTTTCTCTCCCTTTCTCCCTGTTTCCCTTCTCTCTAAAAATAAATAAATAAAATATTTTTAATTATCATTATCATTGATAATTATCAAACATTATCCATTTTCTACTCATTGATTGCATTTAAATCAGTCCTCTACATTAGCTAAAAATAATTGCCTTCTCTTTATCTATAATTATCTTGTAAACAGTGAACTCACATTTTAGAATAGTGTTTTCTAAGCCATTAATCTTCAGTTTTGGAATGAAAATATGATATGAAGCAGAATCCAATGTTTCTGAAAACCATATATTTTACATCTGTTGTTTCCTTGTTTATAAGGATTATCACTTCACCACTATTACAAAATAACTTTGCATATGCATTTGATGGTTTGAGTAGTATATTGTAGTATAATAGGGGGATAAAAGTCTTTATTCTGAGAGCCAACATCAAGCCTAACTTTTTTTAATGCAGCATAACATTAATAATCACATAACAACTAGGAAATTTGGGAGACCATTATGAGAATTAACATGGTATTGAAGAAGCTGAGTACCTCAGTAAGACGTAGTGTGTGAGCACAGTCATGCCTAACTACAGAGTCATACATCTCCTACTCAATAAGCCAGGAAGATGCATTATAGTTTTAAAGGCCAGATGCTCTGGGGCAAAATAAATGGCTAGCATGAAAAGGCTAAGCCAGCAGATACAATCACATAATGAAAAAAGTTTAGGGAAAGAAGTGGAATGTGAATTGTGTTGCTATCAATAAAAGCATAATATTGACATACTACTTCTTTGGAAGCCAGTGAGGAGATATCAGAAGGAGTGGTACGCTGAGAGAGCCTAGATATCAGGAGACACCGAGCAGCATGCTAAATGCATCAAAGCTGATGAAGTACACCTTGGGTAACCTAGCAAATAATGAATTACAATCATTTAATGCAGGGTGAAAAATAAGGAATCAACCCAGTTTCCTCTCCTTTCCCATTGAGCCTACAGCTGACAGCATTCTTAAAAAAGAAAAGAATTGCACTACTTAAAATAGCTTTCAGTTCACACACACACACAAAAATCTGTTCTAATAGGTCACAAATATTTGTGTGACTTTAAATATCATTGAGCCCTGGCTGGTGTAGCTCAGTGGATTGAGCATGGACCTTCGACCCAAAGGATCATAGTTCAATTCCCAGTCAAAGCACATGCCTGGATTGCAGGTCACTTCCCAGCAGGGGACACATAAGTGACAACCACACATTGGTGTTTCTCTCCCACTCTTTCTCCTTCCCATCCCCGACCTCTAAAAAATAAATAAAAATAAAATATTTAGAAATTTAAAAATGAATAAATATCACTGAAATAGTCATCATATGTATTTAGAGTTTAAAAACTATGCAATGGCCCTGGCTGGTGTAGCTCAGTGGATTGAGTGCGGGCCTGTGAACCAGAGGATCAGGGTTCGATTCCCAGTCAGGGCACATGCCTGGGTTGCAGGCCAGTTCCCAGCAGGGGATGTACAAGAGGCAACCATACAATATTGATATTGATATTTCTTTCCCTCTCTCTCCTTCCCTTCCCTTCTAAAGATAATAAATAAAATATTTTTAAAAAACTATGCAATGTTAGCCAACAACATTGAAAGAAAAAATATAATATTGCTAATAATTCTCTTTGCTAAATTCACTTGGAAGATTTGGAATGGGGTATTTCTATTACGTGTCAACATCATTTGTAAAAATAACATGATGAGCACTCATTATATATACTATTTATGTCATTGGGTTTACTTACAACAAACACTCTTTCAACATACATTCATTGAATTCCTACATCAGATACTATGCTATGTTCTGTAGAGGAACAAAGTTGTGAAAGACGTGAGCCCTGTATTAAGGTAGCTGATTGTATAATGCAAAAGATTATATGACTAACAAGACTACAATATAAAATATGACAAATGTCATAAGAAATATATAGTAAAAGATAATGAGGAAAGGATTTATTTATTAATTCAAAAAATGTTAAATGTTTGTTTATTAATTCAACATTTATTCATTAATTCAACAAATGTTTTCCAGGATTCTTCTAGGCACTGGGGGTAGATTAGTGGTAATATAAACAAGGACCAAGCCCTTTTGTGTTTTTACAAATGTTCACAGACTTTTTAAAAAAATTGTATTTATTTATCTTTAGAGGGGAAGGGAAGGAGAGAGGGAGAGAGATATCAGTGTATGGTTGCCTCTGTCAGGGACACACAATGTATCGTGTGCCCCCTGCCAGGAATTGGCCTGCAACCCAGGCATGTGCCCTGACTGGGAATCAAACGGCGATCGTCTGGTTCGCAGGCCCGTGCTCAATCCACTGAGCTACACCAGCCAGGGCAAATGTTCACAGACTTTATATTCATGACAACTTGGTAAGGCAAGTATTATTTAAAGAGGGGGTGACTATTTTAATGTTTGGAGTATAAATAATGGCCTCCCAGAAGTATTGATAGCACAAGGCTCAGAATAGCAGGAAATCCAGTCTCCCTACTCCCACCCTCCCTAGAATGTAGCCCAAAGTGCTAATATATATCAAAGGAACAGCACTATTCATTTTCACTTTTTGGTTGGGGATAGAATTTAAAAGCTCCCAGTCAAGGAGGGAGTCCTCTAGGGCTGATATCAGATGTTATTGCATAGGACTATTCCACAACACTATGTCCTCAAGATGATTGAGTACACCAGGAATAGATTTAACAAAGGTTTACATTAAAACAAGAGCCAACGAAAAGCAGTGAAAGAAATTCCCAGATACATCCTGATGGTCTGAATACTTTGGTTTTCAATAAGCAATGCTTATATTACAATACAATGAAAAATTTTGGTTCTGAATTATAATATTGTGGTACTGAAATGATCAAAATAGACTTATATGCACAATAATGAATTTTTTAAGGCAGAAAGACTGTCAGATTCTAATGTTATTTTCAGTAGTGAGAATTAAATAGAAATTTATTTTCTTGCTAGTCCAGGGAAGTATGTTAATTAGAATATGTAATTTTATGACCATTCTGGGTAAACCAGTAGCATTTTATAAATTTAAAAAACTGTTGATATTGGTAATAATACTATATTTTTCCAAATCCCTCCAATCCCTTCTGATTTAGATTATCTTCCTTATGACATCTCTTTAGGGGCACAAATATTAATAATGGATATTTGATATTATCTATGATTTTTGGTATTATCACAGCAAAGAATATTATTTACAACTTAAAGAGAAGGAAGCCGATGATTCATAAGTAAAAATATCTAAAACCATAATTCAAATAAAGTTGATGAGAAGTATACTAATAACTCTCAATTCAAGCTATGCTTCAGAATCAACTGTGGACTTTCCAAAAGTACAAATACCCAGTGTCATGCTGAGAACTGTGAACCAGAGTTGCTGTGATAGAGTCTCCATCGTTATATTTTAAAATCTCTACAGGTAAATATGACCTAGCTTAGTGGAGTAAAACCTGTCAAAAAGCAAATTAAATTCAAGATGCTCCAGCTTCTGAATTGAAATGGAAGCTAAAAAATAATGGCAAGAGGTAAAGTGGAAGGAATGTCTGTTTTTCTGAGTCCAAAAGAAATAATGAGAGAAGTACTGCTCACAGTTTGCATAATTGGGCTTTTGATTGTGACCAACACAACTTGCTCTGATGCCAGTCCTCCCAAGATAAATATGGTACTTGTCTCCTCTAATTCAGAGCAAGTGGTGCAGAAGGAAATACTATCGCCTTAAGTCCAACTTCTGATTTCTTTCATTGGCTGGATTAAGGGCCAAGTCCTGGGTCAGTGCATCAGTAACACTCATGCTGCTGCTTCCTGTGCCTATGCCCTGGCCAGACAGACATGGCAGGTGGACTGGTGCAACAAGCACATATGTACCCTAATGCTTCTTCCTGACCCCTACAATGAGACTTGGTACAGAAGGTGACATTTACTTGGCCTTCTAGATCATTCACTCACTCATGTACTCATTTATTGAGCAAACACTGAATATCCACTGTCATTCGGACAATAGTGCTTGATATTGGAAATACAGTAACGAATAAGTCATGTACCCCGCACACAGTAAGTGGCAAGAGAACCTCTTCACACATGCCTGGCCTCTATTTCAAGGGCACTTTTTTAAGTATTCATGTGCCATGTGTCATGGCTCTTCATTCAAAGATATTTAAAACATACTTATCTAAGTCTTAAAACATGTTCAGTGTCATTTTGTATTATTTCTTATAACAAACATACAAGGTAATTACTATTTTTATCTGTATGTTACAAAGAAGGGAGTTGAGATTTACCGAGAATAAGTGTATTGCTGAAGGTCACACAGACAGCAAGGGATAGAATATAGTCTTGAACTTAGGTTTATCTGACTTCCAAACTCATGTTTTTAACCACTGAGCTCACTTTGACTTATTTGAGGGTAAGAATATTAACAGCTGTCTAAGACCTACAGAGCCCTACAGAGAAGCTTTCGTTTATTCCTACTTCATCTTCATAAAGTAGAAATAATAGTTTTGTTAGTAAATTAGAGGGAGGGAGGGAGGGAAGGAGGAAGGAAGGAAGGATGGAAGGAAGGGGGTAAGGAAGGGAGGAATGGTGGCATGGAGGGAGGAAATGGATATGAGGAAGTGAAGGTCAGAGGTTCTTTACAAAGACCACTAGAAGTTCACATCCCCATATACTTCCATTCATATGATATTTCAGCCTCATTCAGATGTCAATATACTAAGGAATTATCAAATTCCTCATTACTAATCTGCAAAATCTGATTATAAGAAGGGCTTTGTCATCTATCTTCTCCAACCCACTCTCTCCTCAAGCCCCTTCCACACATTAACCATGTTGTCATGTCCAGTTTGGTCTCTAGACTTCTTTAAATTAATTTGTTTGTTGATTTGCTTCCTAAATTTGGTTGGTTAATTTAACTTTTGTCTCCATTAAATAAAACTGAAAGAGGCATTTGGTGGCCCAGGGGCCTAAGAAGGCCATGGTTAAGGTGAACTCTGTCACAGCAACTATCAGTTTCTAAAAAAAAAAATAGACTGAGATATTAACATACTTAACTACATACTGTTTATGTTTGCCAGTAGGGTTGCTTCCTTGCATTTAGCCAGATAAGAATTCTGGCAAAGGGCCCTGACTGGTGTAGCTCCATGGATAGAGTGCAGGCCTGTGAACCAGAGGATCAGGGTTCAATTCCCAGTCAGGGCACATGCCTGGGTTACGGGCAGGCCGATTCCCAGCAGGGGACGCATGAGAGGAAACCATACATTGCTATTTCTCTCCTTCCCTTCCCCTCTAAAGATAAATAAATAAAATCTTAAAAAAAAAGAAAGAAAGAATTCTGGCAAAGGTTCTAGGGAGAGTAGTAGGAATAATGTAAAAGCTTTTGTCAAAATTGAAAATATGTTTATGCCAGGCCCTGGTTGGCGTAGCTCAGTGGATTGAGCGCGGACCTGCAAACCAGAGAATCGGGGTTCGATTCCCAGTCAGGGTACATGCCTGGGTTGCAGACCAGTTCCCTGCAGGCCAACTCCCAGCAGGGGACGCACGAAAGGCAACCATACATTGATGTTTCTCTCCCTCTCCTTCCCTTCTAAAGATAAATAAATAAATAAATAATCTTTAAAAAAAAGAAAATATGTTTTTGCCAAAAAAATTTTCAGCATAAAAAAGAGATAAAAGGAAGTTGCATCCTGACATGATCATAAAAGGAAAAATGTTTTGACTCTTAACTCTCCCTAAAGCAAAATTAAATTGTGGGTGATTTGCTAAGAGTTNAAGCTTTTGTCAAAATTGAAAATATGTTTATGCCAGGCCCTGGTTGGCGTAGCTCAGTGGATTGAGCGCGGACCTGCAAACCAGAGGACCGGGGTTCGATTCCCAGTCAGGGTACATGCCTGGGTTGCAGACCAGTTCCCTGCAGGCCAACTCCCAGCAGGGGACGCACGAAAGGCAACCATACATTGATGTTTCTCTCCCTCTCCTTCCCTTCTAAAGATAAATAAATAAATAAATAATCTTTTAAAAAAAGAAAATATGTTTTTGCCAAAAAAATTTTCAGCATAAAAAGAGATAAAAGGAAGTTGCATCCTGACATGATCATAAAAGGAAAAATGTTTTGACTCTTAACTCTCCCTAAAGCAAAATTAAATTGTGGGTGGTTTGCTAAGAGTTCTGAGCATAGTGCCTAGAACATTGTGGGTGCTCAGTATACATTTTTAAAACAAATCAATGAATTTGAAAATTCAGGAAAACATATTGACTTGTACCTTAAAATATCACAAGAAATTATAACAGAATTTCTCAGAATTCATTTCATTATGCTTCATTTGAAAAGAAGAACATATATTTAAAAATATATGTTCTGTGGGAAAGAAAATATTTATAACATGAAATCTTCACAAACAGTAAATTTACTTCAGCTTTTTAAAATACAACTAATTTATATGTGTGTGGCTGAGAATATGAGATTCTCTCCCCCTAACATAAATTAAAAAATGTCTTTACCTAATTCCACTTATTTATCTCAGAAGGTCTTTTTTAGCTCCTGAACAGTCACTTTTTTCAAAATACTATAAAGAAACTCATTGAACCTTAATCAATTATTTATAGTAGCTATTCTCTTCAATTCTGGCTTTGTAATTACCAACTTTATTTTTTTTTCCTCAAGAAGAAGAAACACTTCTGGACATATTTTGATTGATTTTTATCATGCAGCTCTCTTGCATTTTTAAGGATCATTTAATAATGGACTTTCAGTTTTGCTTAGTTTATGCTAATAATAACATTTAAATTTTAGTTATTAATAGATTCACATGTCTCATTCATGTTTGAAAACAAAGCCATCATTTTTAAAGAGAGGAAAAAATTAATTCTGCTTTTGTGCAGTTTGAAAACCAGACCTCAGTTAAACATCATTTGTAAGTGAACATTATTCAGAGCCAAAATTGCCTCTGTGGGTCTACCTTAGTTTTCCTCATTTTGAAGAACAAATATTTGTGTGTTTTTCTTCAGTAAATCCTGTTGTCTTTATCCTGTGCACAATAAAACAATAAAAATACTGCATTGGCTTATTTCCTTCTGTCTGAAGAAAAATGAAAAAATCTACCCTTCTTTGGAAAAAGGCAGAATGTGATTCTTCAATGTTATACCCAGTTGCAGTACTGTTTGTGTAGTAACTAGTTCCTGTAGCATAGTCAGAAAGGAAGAATAGGGTGGGATGGGGGTGCAGAGAGAAGACAACCAGCAGGAGGTGAGTCTTCTAAGTATTCCCCTGAAGCATAGCATATCCAAGGCAGGGTTTGGAAAGGGTCATAAAGGAGAGGTAGCTGATTTTCTCTTCAACTAGAAATACATGTGAATTCAGGACTAATCTTGGAAAACCAGCATGTCCAAGCTGTCAGCCATTCCAAAATAGTGCTGGGTAGTCGAAGCACTGATGACCTTTTGAAGGTAGTTCTTCCCTAGGCACTACAATCTTTACTTAGTGACCACCTGGGTTGTTCCTTCACTGTTGGAACATTTCTTAACTCTGGTACTTTAGAAACTGTTGAATTGCAGGCCTATAGCAGGAGTTTCTTGACCATGGGAACATGTAAAATTTCCTGAGAAACATTTTGTCAAACTGCACATGCTTGCCCGATGCCAAGTATACCACCTCAAGATTCTGAGGCAGTGCCATTGGAAGTGATTGTGAGCCTCATGCAGAGAATAGACAAAGGGAAAGTAAGTAACCTGGTGGCACTGGTAATTGTATTCCCTCCCTTTCTTTTTTAAAAAAATTTTGTTTATAATTTTTCAGAAAGAAAAGAAGGGGAGGGGAGAGAGAGAGATTTGTTGTTCTGCTTGTTTATGCATTTATTGGTTGATTATTGCATGTGCCTTAGCTGGGGCTTGAACCCCCAACCTTGGCATATTGAGAGGATGCTCTAACCAACCGAGCTATCCAGCTAGTTGGTTATTTCTTAATAATTGCATTTACTTCTTAAGGTTGGACTTTGCCTTTGGTTCCTAAGAGCAAACCCTTAGCATCTTTTCTTTATGGTATAATACAGTAGGTCACATGCTACAGAGTCAGTATCCTCACATGCGATAGCCTTAGTGATCAGAGGGACTTTCCCTAGCTCTCTAACCACAGATCAACAGCTTCACAGGCCACATCTTCTTTTGTTCTTACTGAATGGCCACCTGTTCTCACAGTGATGACCTTACCCTTATTGTTTCTTCTTCCCAATGTGGCATTTCTCTAGGATAGCAATAATCCCTAAAACATCACACAGTGTTCATCCCTGGATCTCCTTTTCCCCCTATATTTTTGTCATGTGTTCTCTGCAGCCTTTTCATCCCACTGTCTCTGATTGTTCCTTAAATTCTTAGCCATGTCCAATATTAATCCATCTACCACTCTCTAAGAGGTCTTAATCCAAGTTACCCAACTGTCTAGTGTATTAGTAACCCAAATACTATACCAGACAATAAGGCAACATGCTCTAATATATGAAAACTTTCCCCAATTCACTCATTCTTTTTCTCAATTTTCTTATTCTTGTTCTTTTACCTGCATTTCTCACTAAATTTTTGTGTCATTGTCTACCTAGAGTCACAGATACAATGTCAAATCCTCTGTGTCACTCAGTCTTCACCTTTAATGCCACAGTGTTCTATGAATGTTGCCTAATTTTCATCACTCTTCACTGTCAAGTTCCATTCATAGACTAGAATTTTATCCTCTCTCTACTGACACCAGTAAGTTCCTTTACCCTGTGCCTCCCAGTCTGTGGACTACACTTATCTCTCCAACTAATGTTGATATCTACACCTTCTCTAGTCAGCTCTTTTTGATGAGGTTTTATGGCAGAATTATTTGCACAATAATCCTCTCCATCATATTACCTAGCTTCTTCCTTCCTAGGGAGCATATGTCTCTGTAGGAGGCAGTGTTGGGGGAACAGTTTCAAGTACAGCTTCTTGTTCCACCAGAGTGGCTCCACCTGTAGGCCTGCTGCTGAACCTGCCCTCAGCCTGCTTACACTTAGGAGTTGTTTCTGCCAAGGATCCTGGTGATCATACTTCCTGAGAGTCTGCTGCTCCCCCAGGCATGAGTCATCCCTCTCCCTCTCACCACCCTGAATTTCCATGCCATCCCTAGGTCTATCAGCCATCTATGTAATGAATTCTAATTGTGAATGAGTCTATGGACTTTCCCATGCAGCTCCTGAGACCCAGACAAATCAAGGATGTGGCTGGACATCGGTTTGTGTCCCTAGGCATCCTACTGCAGTTAGGGAGACAGTCTGCCCAGGGCAGGTGGAGGCTTCCAAAGGGCTGTTTCCTAATTGCACCCGCTGGCACACCAGGGAGGTACCTCCATTCCTGCCCAGACACAATTATCAAACACAAATTCCCCAGAGCTCTGGGATAACAAAAAGAATGTTAATTTAGAAATCTGATTCACAGGTCATATTTGACTCATCTTTAGTTGGTGGTCCCTGGCATACTTGCTCTCTTTAGGGGATTAAGTACCCATAGAGTCATAAACTAACCCCAAGGACAACCGTATTAGAATTCAGAACAACACAAGAAAAGCCTAACATCTCTTTAAGACATTAACGTATAACATGCTCACAGTTTCCCTCCAAAAGTGCCCACTGGCTGCTGGATAAAGTCCAAATTCCCAAGTAAGGCAAGAAAAGGCCTTTCCTACTGACAATAACCAGATGTTCTGGTCTCATACTCGCCTTCCCACCTATACTCCCTCCAGGTTTCCCCACCTTTCACTGCCTCCTGCTGCACACTAAGCGCACAGGCTTTCTGACTCACCCCACCTGTGTTCACACCACCTGTGTTACTTGAGGAGCCCTGCCACATTCTTCCTATGATGGGAACGAAAGTGTCATTTCTTCCACTTTTCTCAACCGTTTTCTCAGCTTTCACACCCCATTAAGAAGTCCCAGGTAATAGCTATTAAACTAAGTTTTAACTGTTAGTGTGTGTTACTAAATTCTACCTGGCTTGGAGCTAATATTATTAAGCGTTTTGTGAATGATTGAATCTTTCTTGTGTCTTCTCCACAAGATTCCAATATTTCCTTTGATGCTAACTCTCTAATCCAGAAAGTTGCTGATTATTCTGTCCTGATGGTTTGAGGCCTGAAGAACAAGAATGGTAAAAGCCTGGCAAAAAGTGTTCTTACCCTGGCCCATGGCAAACATCACAAATCAGTTCCAACATTCATTTCCTGAACCAAGTGTTGTGGGCTGGGTTCTCTGGAAGCAGATGCTGAGACAGACGAAGTGTGGGTACAGGGTATACCCACACTTTATCCATCAGGGAGTAACACTGTGGAAAGTAGGTGGAGCAAACAGGATCAGGCAAAAGGAGAAATGGAATGTGGTGCAAGCCTGACAATGCTTCAGACAGCACCCTGGCAAACTCCAAGCAAATGCCCATCACAGTTGTTCTGCTGTAGGACAAATATGCCTGGACCCTCCAATCCTCACTGGAATTAATCGTTGGATGTAGGCTGCTTTGGGAAGGGCATGACCTTGTTTGAAATGATTCTCTCTGCAGCTGAGACAGAGTCTGAAACAGCTAAATGCTGGAGGCTGTCAGCTGACTGTTCTCCAGAATCCAGGGCAAAAAAAAAAAAAGTCCTTCCTTAAAGAATTGTCTGGATGGTGCATCTTGCCAATATCACACCCAGAAGTGACATTCGGCTTTTTCTCTGCACAGCACTCTGACTAGAGCAAGTAATGAGTTGGCAGGAAAATAAAATCATTATGCTACATCCTTCCCTCAGAATTTTAGACACCAACCTCTGGGGTATTTTCCCACATGAACTTTTAAAAATGTATCCCCTTTTCCAATGTTTTTTAACTCGGGACAAAATGACTGTATTTAAAATTCTAAAGTGCTGTTAACTTTGAAACAGCTCCTTTGACGAGAAAATAGCACTTTCAGCAGTTCTAAAATTTTTAATTCTTATTTACCAGGTAGGATCTAAAACAGCTCCTCTTTCCTTTATATCCAAGAGATTTCAGGAGAAATTAACTCTTGTTCTCTAATGCAAATTATATTCTCTCTTTCTTGCTCCCCACCTCTCCCTCCTCACTGTTTCCCTTCACCTCCTTTCCCTCGTGTATCTTGCCCTCTCTCAGACCTCCTCACCTCTTTTCCCCCTCCCATTTGTTCTCCTTTCCTTTTTTCTCTCTCCATTTGTAGTTTTGGTCAAAATTTATCAAACTTGTCCATTGTGGTGTTAACATCTTGATCCATATCTTTGTCCTAGAAACTATTCTGAAAAAATAACTTCAGGTTAAAAATTTATGAGGGAAGTTAGGAGTAAATGAAAACAGTGAAAGGAGAGCCTGCTTTTATCCTTCTTCATTTTATTTGGATTTTAGACTGAAAAATTTATTCTACTGTCTGAAATACCACAGGCACATCAAGTAGCTCTCAGTACCAAGGGATATGCTATAAACTGTCTCTGACAAACAATGACCAATTCCATACTGGTCAGTGATGAGATTCAGTTAATAGGATTCCTTATCCCTCTAAAGGGAATTACGGCATTTGGTGAGTACGTTTATCTGAACAAATGCAGATGTGTGTAATCTAATAGTGCTTTGCTAACACTGTCACACTGATCTCCCAGTTTAAATGTCAGTAACTACTGAAACAAAGTTGAAAATACTTGCAGTGCTGAATCACACTTAAAAATTTCTGGGTTTGTGGTTGCATTTAACTATAATACATCCATTAGTGGATTGTATCTTCTTGTCTCCATGACGGGGGGTGGGGGACAGGGGGCAGAGACTCAGTTCAGGCTTCTGTTTGTTCCTATCTGTATGAAACATTACATTTTAAAAAGGTTTAGTTTTAATACACAATATTGCTTTTAAGAATTTTCTTAGAGCACCAAGTGGTCACATCATTGGCATGAGTAACTAATGTGTTCTGAGTAGGTGATTAATATATACATTTCCCATGGATCTGACCTTCTAAGAGGGCAGGTTCCTTCAATCCTTCAGAGAGGAAGGGTAAAATAAAAAGTGGGAGAACACATAATAAGGGATTAAATACTTTCACAAAACAAATAACTTGGAGGCACATTGACGTGAATAAAAGAACCTAGGATTTGGTAGAGAGAGGAGTGGACAGGGAGGATGAAGCTCGAACAGCTACTGAAAGAAGTGTCACTTTGGCAAATGAAAGGTGTTTATAAAGGATTTTTAAGAGTATTTGCTGTGATGAGCTGTAGATTACTCACCACTGGGTAATGGGGAAAATTTCAGGCAAGACCATAAAACTCAGAAGCTCAAAGCAGGGGTCAGCAAACAACTTTTGGGCCTGGACCACCCTTTTGGTTATTGTGAATAATTCTGCAGAGCCCACTGACCTTTTATTTTCCATTCAACGTGTCCAGGACCCACCAAACTCTTTTCCATAGTAGCTGCAGCATTTTATATTCTCACCAATGTATGAGGTTCCAATTTTTCCACAACCTCAGCAACACTTGTTTGTTTTCGATTACAGCCATCCTAGAAGGTGTGAGGTAACACATATCATTTAGAATGGGATGGCTGTCTTAATAAGAAAAAAATGTGACTATATTCACATTTAAATTATTGTGGTAAAAATTTGGTTACCAGAAGGAAAGGATTTGGGGGTGGTACAGGGTAGAGGGGGCCAAATTTATGGTGATGTGATTTGGCTTTGGGTGGTGGGCACACAAGGCAATGTACAGATCATGTATTATCGAAATTCTATATGAGCCTATTGACCAATGTCACCCAATACATTTAATTTAAACATAAAAATATCGTTGGCAAGATACTGCAAACAAAGTCAAAAGAAGTATGTTAAATTAAGAACAATTCATAACGTGGGATGATGACAAAAAAGGCTAATATCTACACTACAAAAGGAAGTGCTTCAAAAGGACAAGACGTGACAAAGATTCAAAAAGCAATTCAATAATAAATATGAGTGCAAAATTACAAATACTCAAAAATACGACAAGATATTCTAATCATTATTATTCAGAGGAATGCAAAGCATAACAACAAGTTACATACACCTGGCTGCAGCCAACGCTCAAAAAGAGCGACGATGCCTATTTGCTGGGCTTGATGAAGAGAAGGGGAGGGAAGATGCTGGCAGGTGTAGGTGATGGAAATGGGAGCTGTAAGAGTTCTTCTGGAGAGCGATTTATAAAAATATACGAAAATATTCCATTCAGGTCCCATACGAACCAGACAGGCTACTTCAATTGGGTGGTAAGGAGAGCACATCTTACCCTATATATACAAGACTGTCTAGCTCAGCATTATTTTTAGAGGTTAAACATTTCGACATAAATAAATTCTCATTACCATATCAATAGTATAGTACCCTATATTAATACCAGAAACTATTAGGTAGCAATCCAAGAGAATGAATTCATGTGATTCAAAGAAATGCCCAGAAAAGAGCAATACAAATAAAAATATCTATATCATATTTATTATTATTAAAAATAACATTAGCTCCATTTTAAGAGTGCATGTACATCAGTATATAATTTTCTAAAAAAATCGAAGGCTACATGGTAGGTCCAATGGAACAGAACTTAGAAACAGATTGGTACATATGGGAAATCATATTATAGAGTATAATTACTGATGACTTGAGAAAGAAAAGATAATTCAATAAGTGATGCTGAGACAACTGGCTATACATATGGAAGAAAATTAGATTACCATTTTATGCTTACCTAAAAATAAATTTTATGTTGATTTAAAAGCTAAATGTAAAAAAATCAAAGCTTTAAACATTTAAAAGAACATGTAGGCAAATATGTTCATGATATCAGAGAAGAATTTTCTAATCAAGGCACAAAAAAAGCACAACAGAGAAAAAGATAAATTTTAAATATATTAAAATTAACTTCTGTATATGAAGAGACATAAATAAATATATATGCCACAACTGGGAAATAGTTTGCAATGGAAATTACCATCAGAGGATTATCTGGAATATAGAAAGAACAAATAATAATCAAAAATAAAAGAAAAGGCAAAAGAAAAGTGAGTAAATGATAAAAGCAGGGAACTTATTATAGCCACTTGAATGACCAATAGTCAAGAAAGGCCTGTTAATTGAAGGAAGGCAAATTAAAGCCATAGTTATTATTGTCTCAGTTATAAAATTGACAAAAATGTAAAAAAGCTGGTGAAGTCAAGAGCTGTCAAGGATGTGAGAAGAGCAGAGCATCTCCACAGTGACTGATACAGAACAAGTTGCAGATCCATTCTTTTAAGACTCAGTAGTTCCACATGTAGGTACATACTCTAGATAGATGCTCATAAGTGGACACAAGGAGACATGCATAAGAACATTGGGTCACAGACTGACTAGCACTCCACTAAATCTATTTCTTCCTTTTTCTTGGCAGACAGGTAGATTAAATTCGCTCACCTCCTTATCATTAGATGGGGCCCTACAACTAAACTCTAATTAATAAGTGAATGGGATTAATGTGCTGCATGTCCAGACCTGCCTCATAAAGCACCAGCCAGCCATATGTAATCCCCATACTCTTTCCTGCCCACTTCCTTGAAGTAAATAAGCAGAGACTTTGAGAGCTACATGACAAAACTTGTGGGAACACATGAGCCCTTTTACTTGGAGGAAAGCCCCCACCAATCCACAACATGCAATTTGTTCTTTATTTGACCTAGGAACAAAGTTCTTTCAAGTTTAAGCCATGATACATTTGGGGATTTATAATCAGAGTTGCTAATGTTTCTTAACTAATATAGATGCTATTAAATAATGTATAATATATATTACAGTGTATATACAGTATAATGTATATCCTATAGCACTGTTAACAAGAAACATCAAAAAAGCTCATCAGTTGAGATTTGGTAAATTGTGAGATATTCACATTATCATGTGGGATGTAACACTAATCAAGATTTAAATTAATGAGGACTTCCGCCAAGATGGAGGCATAGGTGGAAACACTGTGCCTTCTCCCACAACCAAGTTTGAATAAAACAGAAATTTGGAGAAACAAAGACACAACCAAAGGACAGAAAATTGAATTATACGGAAGTCCGACTACATCTAACCGTTCAACAGGGACGGTAAGAGGGGCGGAGCCAGCTGCGAGCAGGGTCGGGCAGGACAGGGCCCCCGACCCAGGCGCGCAGGCAGACGGGAACCAGTTGGGGTGCAGGGCAGACCGCGGGCGCATATTCGCGCACAGTGAGACGGACCGCGCAGGCCCCAGGGGACAAGGGCTGACGGCGGTGGCACACTCGAGAGCAGTGGGACGAAACGCGTGGGCCAGGTGACGGCAGCAACTGCGGCACCGGTGAGGGCTGTGGCGGCAGGCNGGGGTGGGAGGGGTAGAAGGGGGGAGAAGGCACAGAAAATAGCATAGACGGTAGGTAGAAAATAGATAGGGGGGAGGGCGAGAATAGTGGGGGAAATATAGAATCCAAAGAACTTGAGACACGTGGTTATAAACTAAGGGGGGCAGAATGGTGGGGGAGGGAGGGTGCGGGTGGAAGGGATTGAAGGGGGGGAATAGAACCACTGTAATGGTATAATCAATAAAATATATTTTTTAAAAAATAAATAAAATCAAAGGAGAAAATGTAAAAAAAAAAAAGATTTAAATTAATGTACTTATCCATGCATATCAAAATGGATAGACCTCAATGTTAGTGCTAATTTAAAATGTACATATGTAGTTTTATACTATGTATGCACATATACCAAAACATCAGAAATTGAGCAGAAGTCATCTAATACTCTATCTCAGTTTCAGCATCTATAGTATTTTTATCAAATCTGAGATATCATTGATTATAAGATGTATTATTATTTCATGTACCAATAAGAAAATAAAAACACTACCAATTAAACTATGAGAAAATATTCCATCACCTTGAAAAATTTTTAATGTGATAGAAAGAGTTCTCAGACTTACTTACACATAACATTTTATCATTTATCACATGCCTACATAAACAGGAAATTTTAAGCAATCAAAAACTGGTCAAAGTCCCTCTAAATTATCTTGACTTTCAGACTACAACTTTTCTGAATCATCTTTGGACTCAAAGTCATTTGATGTCCATTTTCCCCACACTATAACATCTTGTGTGCCATCAAAAGCATTATTGGTGCAGCACTCAGAGGGAAAAAATGCTAAGGGAACTAGAGCCTTCAGCGTTGAGCTCTTAAGCAGGCATTATGATTATGGAGGACCGTCTTCCTTGGGAAACTCTCTTCAAGAATATTTGTGAACATTTCTGATACATCCCTTCCGCGACCATTCCTTCACAACCATCTTATTTAGAGTAAGGATTAAAAGAGCGCTCTACTATTACCTCTGGAATTATCTGCTCAGCTGATGGCACTCATTCTGTACATTTTGATGCTGGTTCTTCTGATATTTACAACTGCACAGGCAGCAGCTATGTAATAGCTGATTTTCCAAATCTTGTGGGAAATTAATAGAGAAAACAAAAAGTGTTATAATTCTGCAGTGAAAATTAAAGCTTAACAGTCAATGGAGAGCCACTACTAATCAATCATCTCATAGGTGAGTTTGTGGTGTTTGTGCAGCTGACAGTGAGCTATTCTTGCAAATAAAATCATTATTAGGAAGTGTATAAGCATAGCATGTTCATACAAATCCTGTAAGTGCTGTTCCAAGAATTAACAAATTTTGAATCCTTAAATCAGTAATTTTGACATGTAAATCTATATAGTACTGTTAACCTCGTTAGGAGATCCAAACGTTTTAATACTACTGAGTAATACTAACATTCTGTAGTGTTTGGATGTTTGTTTTAGGTACACTGCTCTGTAATAGTTTAACAAGAGAAATGCAACAAATAAAGATGGGGACATTGCTGTGGAACAGTACAATATGAAATTAAAACTGATACAAAATTATAAATTGCAAAAGCAATATTAATTTCAACATCAAATTCAAGGCTAACTAAAAAATTACCTTTATCTTTTTTAAAGAGCTTATGAGAAACAGCATATACCTTAAAACAAATTTGACAGAGTTGAAGTTGCTTTCAGCATACTCTTGATTCAATCAGCATCAATGCAAAATGAAATTATTTTACCTCCAGAATATTTGTTTAAAAAACAAAGATCAAGATTATCATATTGGAAAATTAATTCTTTGTTTTTTAAAATTTTACTTTAAGAATAGTAACTTTAATATTAAATATTTAGTATAATATTTTATATCTTAAATAATATTTATTTAACTTCATAAATATACTGTTATAAAATGTCTATATCAGGTAGAGATTTATGGATTATTATAATATATTGATTCATGATGTCAATAATCCATGCACTTTCCTATTACCTTTAAGTAAGAAACCTCTGAAATACTCAATATAATCTTGTCACAGAAGGATTCACTGTTTATTAATATGGTCACTGATAATTATTTAAAGCACATAATATTTATGAAAAATGCAAAATAGCATAAGGCAATTCCTAAAATTTCCAAAAAATTCTCATTTTTTCAATTGTGAATTCCAAAGGTGAATATTTATGAAAAATTTGGAAATATTAGCCAAAAGCATTAATAATCAAAATAATTTTTATTATAAGATGTATATCAGGGTTCTTAGGATATAATCCTAGCAGTAGAATTGCTGGGTCAAAAGGCAGATCCATTTTTAGTTCTCTTAGAAAATTCCATACTGTTTTCCATAGTGGTTGTACCAGTCTGCAATCCCACCAACAATGGATTAGGGTCCCCTCTTCTCCACAACCTCTCCAACACTTGTTTGTTGCTTTGTTTATGATGGCCATTCTGACCAGTGTAAAGTGGTATCTCATTGTGGTTTTAATTTGCATTTCTCTGATAGCTAGTGCTATTGAGCATCTTTTCATGTGTCTCTGGATCCTCTGTATGTCCTCCTGGGAGAAGTGTCTGTTCAAGTGCTTTGTTGAGCCAGTGTTGCTTGTCTTCTTAGAGTTGTGTAAACTCTTTGTATATTTTGGAGATTAAACCTTTGTCTGAGATATCATTGGCAACTATGTTTTCCCATACAGTTGGTTCTCTTTTTATCTTAATACTGTTTTCTTTAGCCATGCAGAAGCTTTTTATTTTGATGAGATCCCATTTGTTTATTCTTTCCTTTATGTCCCTTGCTCCAGGGGACATATCAGTAAAAATGTTGCTGCGTGAAATATCTGAGATTTTCCTGCCTATGTTCTCCTCTAGGACTTTAATGGTGCCATGGCTTATATTTAAGTCTTTTATCCACCTTAAATTTATTTTGGTATATGGTATAAGTTGGTGCTCGAGTTTCATTTTTTTGCACACAGCTGTCCAGTCCTCCCAACACCATTTGTTGAAGAGGCCATTTTTACTCCATTTTCTGTTATTACCCCCTTTGTAGAATATTAATTGCCCATAGAGACTTGGGTTTATTTCTGGGCTCTCTATTGTGTTCCATTGGTCTATGTGCCTGTTTTTATGCCAGTACCAGGCTGTTTTGATTACAGTGGCCTTGTAATACAGTTTGATATCAGGTATTGTAATCCCTCCTACTTTGCTCTTCTTTTTCAAAATTGCAGCTGCTATTCGGGGTTGTTTATGGTTTCATATAAATTTTTGAAGTGTTTGTTCTATGTCTGTGAAATATGTCATTGGTACTTTAATAGGTATTGCATTGAATATATCCTAAGAACCCTGAAACACCAATCCAAAAGAACCTATGCACCCCAATGTTCATAGCAGCACAATTTACAATAGCCAAGAGTTGAAAGCAACCTAGGTGCCCATCAGTAAATGAATGGATCCAAAAACTATGGTACACATTACACAATGGAATTCCACTACACAATGGAATTCTATGCAGCAGAAAGAAAGAAGGAGCTCCTACCCTTTACAACAGCATTGATGGAACCTGAAAGCATTATGATGAGTGAAATAAGCCAGGTATTGAAAGACAAATACCATGTGATCTCACCTGTAACAGGAAGCTAAACAACAAAACAAACAAGCAAGCAAAATAAAAACAAAGACACTGAAAAGTAGAACAGGCAGACAGGGACCAGGGGGGAGAGGGGTGGGGAAAAGGGGAAGAATTTACAGAAACAAGTATAAAGGACACATGGACAAAAACTAAGGGGAGTGGAAATGGGAGGGAGGTGGGAAGCACTGAGGGGGTGGGCTGGGTCAGAAGTAAAAAACAGAAAACTGTACTTGAACAATAATTACATAAAAAAGAGGTATATCAATTGTAGTGATGTTAACATGTGGAAAAATTGATATTAGAGTATTAAATAAAGACATCATATTAAAAGATAATATCTTTTTCTATCCTTCTAGGTCTAAAATATTCGGTGAGCTTATGGTTTAGAATTTTATAAAAAGCAGAACACGTTAATAATTGCCCAGAATATTATCTAGTTATGTCTCTCTCTTTTCTTCTGTCTTCTTCCTACATTGTTATCCTAACTGATAAATTAGGATATTTTATATTTTATATTCTATATTCTATTTTATATTTTATATTCTCTTTTCTGTTTTTATATTCCTACCTTTTTTCACTCTTTTTAAAAAAAATTCTCACCCAAGGACAGGTTTTTATTGCTTTTAGGGAGAGAGGAAGGTAGAAAAAGAGAGAGACAGAGAGAGAGATGTGAGAGAGAAACATCGATTGCTTGCCTTCTCATATGCACCCTGACTGGGATCAAACCCACAACCTGGTATGTGCCCTGACCAGGAATCAATCCTGTGACCCTTTGGTCTAAGGGATGAAGTTCCAACCAACTGAGCCACATTGGCCAGGGCTATATTTCCACCTAAATGTTTTATAAGTGTATACTATAATCATAGTAAAAATACATTGATCTAATTTTAATAACAATTATCATGTAAAATAAATATACTTTGTGGAATGTAAATAATTTGAAAAATATACTTTTTATGTTCTAACTTTTTTCTCAAAACAGCATATGGTACAAAACCAACCACTCAAGAAGTGCTTTTTCAACTACTTTTAAAAATACTATGGTAATGTTAGAGCTAAAAATGTACAAGGAATAACACAGATAATACTTAGCTCATTTGATAACAACAAAATCTCTATTTCCCTTCTCTGGAATGTCCTCAGTAGTGATATGCCCAGGGAAGAGCTCCTTTTCAAGTGTTTTCTGAGGGTTGAGTACTAGTGAGCTTTGGGATCACTCTGGATTGTAATAATATTTTAAAAGCTTATCATTACTTTAGATTTTTTGTTAGATTCATTACGTTTTATGGTAAGCTCCCTCTTAGGAATTAGGGAAACATAAACCTACATGGCAGATGCAAAGTATGAATACACTTAACTAAATAGTCTTTAAAATCTTCATGTCTCTATATTCCACTCCTCATTAGAGAATCAAAATCCAAAATGGCTTTGCTAATACAAGATTGTTGGTTTTAGTAGCTACTGGCCCCAGAATTTTATTCCAGACTTGTCCCTCACTCTCCTTTGTAGTTAGTTAGTTGTAGGACGAGTCTCTTATGCGTAGCTGTCCCTTCTAGAAGAAGAAAGATAACTACATCTCGGAGGAGCTATGTGAGATTTCCTGGTTAATATGTGCAAAGTACTTTTGTGATGAAAGAAACTGTCAAATTGACAATTACTAGCATAGAGACCAGACAGTTAAGGGGTCTAATGGAAAGATTGGCACCTACATAATTTTAGGCTGGTGGCAAGAGTTCTCATTATTAGGGAATGGCTGCTTCCAGAAAAGTATATTTAAATATTAATAACACGTGGGGAGAAAATACTCCCAGAGATAAACATATGCTTTGAATCCACAATTAGTTATGTGTCTTCCCTGTGCCTCCTCTATGTCTGTATTCTTAAAATTCTGTGGGTGAAAGACTGGGGTTCAGTCTCAAGGTCATTGAAGCAGCTGGGATTTCATTAGGCTGCTCATTGAATGTACTATAGAAATATAATATAAGGCATTAATATGTACACACTAAATAAAACCATACATGCTGTAGGAAAACTTATTTATGATGCCAGAATTTTACCACTTATGGAAATAAATAATATAACGTGTGTATCTCGTGAAACAATGTAAACTCGGCTTATTCAACAGAAGCAGTAAAAGAAATCCAAACAATTCTGTGACTCTATGAGGAGGGTAATTTCACTGATGACAGCTTTCTATAATTTTACTCTCCTAGATAGCAAATAATTTTTATTCTTTATTTTATTACTATTTTGAATTGCATTCCTTGTTGGAGTTTCACCTGTTACTAATAATTCTTCAGGAAATGTATTTTCACTGTTTTTCATATAGCAGCTACTGCTGGCAGTACCTAGTTGAAACCAACAGAATTACAACTCTCTTCAATATCCCTACATGACATGGGTAATATTTCAGTTTAATCCAGTGGCATGAATTGAGCCAGCAACAACCGTTTCAATTTCTACTGCAGTTTGTTTAGGCTTAACATGGACTAGCTACTATACCCTCTCTCGGTGAACCATATTAAATCGCTTACAGAGACCTGCTCAGAAAGCAAAAGACATGGCTTCACTATTCTCACGGCATGCTTTTGCCTAATAATCATAAAAGATATTTTAAAAATCCTCTCCAACTGCCCTCAAAAATCTTCTTAAAACCACCCAACAACCAATGTCTAGGCAAAGAGTTAAATAGCTATTAACATTACTTTACTTTTATATAACGTTATATTCAGTACTCTATCCTTAAAAACAGAAAATTTCGTCTGTAATAATAGACCAGTTCTGTTTCTCTGTAGCCCTGTCCATGACGATATGACCCTGCTAGATACTTACCATGTAAAAGACTGAATGGGCAATGGTCCATCTGTATTCTATATAGTTCTGGGATTAAGGGCATTGGGATACAAAAGGCTGCCAGAGGTTAAAGGAACTGTTTATAGACAAAAATAAAACAGGTTGGGTACCATGCAAGGATCTTCAGTAAAACCAGGGCATGTGCTTTATAAAGCCTGTTTCCCCTTAAAACATATAGACACACCTTTTTATACCCAAAACTCTTCATTGCTGAGGACATAATCAGTGAACTGAAACAATAGATTTTTTTGAGACTAACACATACTAGGAATATAGTAAATGTTGGTCAAGTGAATGAATGAAGCATGAAGTTATGACATTCCTTCTAGCCGGAGACAAATACCGCTACAAAGATAAGTGAAGAACTATACAAATTGTCATGATAAAAAAAATTAAGGCTTCAAAGTGTTATTTTGGTAAATTATTGGAATAGCTGTTACATTTATTGCTCAATCAACCTGGCATGTTTTTGGCAGTGTGGTGAGTAGAAAAACCATGGTAAGTGAACCAAAGCAGGAGGAGGCTGGAACTCTAGTCCTAGCTTTTCCACTGTTAGCTTTGGGTATTGGCCAAAAAACTTCAGCAATCCGTGTACTAGTCCCCCCTACGCATAATGAGGAACTATGAGTTATTTGATACTATGACCTCTTCTAACACGCCACAAGTCTGTGTAGGGAGCATGATTTGCTAATTGTCATAATATAGAAAAAGATATTTGATTAGTTCTTGTTACTCCTTTCATATCAGCTTAAAACTATCAATTAATACTTAGTCATCACTGACCAGATTCAAGGCATTACTACCTATAATGTGACAAAGTACTGGCCTGTTAGCTACTCCTTTGGCTTAAGTTGTAAAAATGTCTAGTCCTGTGTCCTCCTATGTTTTCATTTTCTTGTGCCATACTACTGCTTGGTCATGGGTACAGTATGTAGAAAAAAAATTTTTGCCTTATTTTTGTCCCTGATGACATAGCCATGAAAAAAATAAAATGAAGAAATCACTGGTCATCACCCCGTAATGCTGTACAATGTTGAAAAGTTATACTATTTGTTATATCGAAATGTGTGTGGCTTTCCAAGAAGTCAAACTTTTATGAAATTATTGAGGCTGGCCTACCTTCACTCCCCTGAATATCCGATTGGGTGGCACAGATCAATGCACTGAAGCTTTATGATCCCCTGAAGGATTTTTTGTACATTGGTAATGCCACTTTTCTGTATTTAAAACCTCTGGGGAAAAACTGCTGCATGTATCACCTGCTTAGTTCTGCTCTCTTCTTTTCTAAAACTACTGATCTCTGCTCCCAATTTTGCATCAGCAGGAATATCTTTTAAACAGATGTCTTCTTCATTTTATGTTATTCTAATAATAACCAAAGACACTCCTTAGGTGTTTTGCACTTAACAGACTGGCAAGTCTTTAATCCTACATTAAATTTGTTCTAAAACCTTTCCATATGAGTCTATAGGATCAGTCTTTAAGATACTGACCTAATTTTTTTTAAATGTAAAAAATGAAAACAAATACCCAGATTACGTATATAGTAAGAAAATTAAGTATAATTTTGGATTTACAATGTTTTGGTTTGGGTTTTAATTTGGCAAGGGTATGCATAATAGTGTTAACAACAGATAGCTTTCTATTTTGTAGAGACTAGTATTTACCTAAGTTTATATTTCCCAATACTTGTCAACTAGAAGTTACTATTCCTGTGACTTGAGAATTGAATTAAAATCAACAGATTTTACTGAGCTCTTAATAAATGTAAAGGCTCTCATGAAGAATTGACTAGAACTTTCTGTTTTCTAGACTCCTATAGGCTAGTAGGGAAAACAAACAAAGTTCATGCACAACTTGACTAGTGTCAAGAAAGGACCAGAAGTACAAATACTAAGTTAAAAGGAGAGACAGAACTTCAGGAAAGAGCCTAGGAAGTTAAGAGCCTCAGGAAATCTGGCTTTTAAGGTTGCCTTTGAAACATGAAAAGGATTATAACAAGTAAGAATGAATTGTTCTAAGAGGAGGAAATACGCAAAACAAAAGCACAAAGGCTAAAATGCATAGAGCATGTTTGGAGAACAACAAGCTGATAATTTGGTTGGACTACACACGGGTTTGTCAAGAAAAGTAATGGGAATTAAAATGGTAAGTTACATTGAGCCAAATATCCTTTTTAATGATATAAATGCTACTATGTGATGTAATATTATTTTGTTAAATATTAATTAACCCAGGTTTATATGTAAAATTTTTACCAGGTCCACAGTAACATAAGCCAACATTAGAAATACTATTTATAATTTGCTGGATAATACTCCTTCTTGTATAAATTCTGAAAATATATGTATTGATACATTAAGGATGAAGTTTTGCACAATTAATAATAAGAAATTCTCCAGGGTGTAGGACCTTAAAGCCATATTTTAAAAAGCTTAAGGTAACAGAGCAGGCTTTAAATTAAACATGAAACATTGACTCTGTACATTTAGCCATACACCACCCTGAAACACTAATAAAATGATTGTAAAGGGGAAAAAAGCATAAAATCAAAATGATAAAGTGTATAAGAGAAAAGACAATAACCAGAAAGAAATGTCAAAAATATTTCAGGAGAAAGGACACAACTAGATGGCTAGTCACTGAATATGATTTGAGTTTTCTATGGTTTATTAAGTGACTGATAGAGGAGAGCAATAAAAGTGGGTACAAGAAATCAGAAGCAGAAAGCTATTTCATGCCACTAGCAACATAAGGCTTAGGGATTAGAGATGCTAGGCATCTCTGAAGGTGAAAGAGTAAGAGTTAGGTCAGTATAAAACCCAGAACTTTTCCTTAGGCCCACAGTCAGACCAGGGTTTCTCCCCAGAAGAATAAATTAGGGAGATTCCATTTATCCATTCATCTTCTATCTTATCTATCTATCTATCCATCATCCATCCATCCATCTACCCAATTGTTATGGGCTAGATTGCATCTCCTCAAAAATCTATATGTTGAAGTCCTAACTCTCAGCCCCTCATAATGTGTCTGTATCTGAATATTTTTAAAGAAGTAATTAAGGTAAAGTGAAGTCCCATGGGTGGGCCAATATGGCTAACCCAATATGACTCGAGTGAAGGACTTAGGACACAGACACAAACTAAGACCATATCAGGATGTACTGAGAAGGAAGCCATCTGCAAGTCAAAACAAGCTCCAAAGGAGCTATACCTGCCAACACCTTGATCTTGGACTTCTAGCCTCTAGAACTGTGAGAAAATAAATCTATGTTGTTTAAGCCACTCAGTCTTTGGTATTTTCTGTAACAACCCTAGAAGACTAATATATTATCTTTCTATCTGGCTGTCTATCTGGTTTATTCTGACTCCCAAGAAGTACTATAAGACAGGTAATCAAGAATAATTGCTTTACCATAGAACTAGGTATGAGAGAAGATCCCTTTTATTAAAGTATTCAGGGACAACCTCATCTAGGAAACGATGTTTAAAGTAGGATCTGAAAGTGAGAAGAAACCAGTCCTATAAATATTTGGAGGAGTATTTTTCAGACAAAAGGAAGTTTAAGCATGAAGATACTAAGGTATTATATAAAGAATGGCAGGTTGGGAACTAATCAGCATGGCTAAAGTATAGTGAGGAAGGAAGAAAGGTGGTAGAATAAGATAGATTTGGAGATATAAGTAAGAGAAAGACTATCATTTTATCCTTATGATACATTTTTATATGCCTAAGTATATTGAGGATCAATCTTCTTAGCCAGTAAACTGAGAAACATCAAATTTTATTTCTGTCTCTAAGTACACTTAAATCTACTTCCCAGCTCTCATTCTACCACACTGGCCAGAATTTTATCTTGTTTGTTTTTGTTCCCACTCTCACATCCACCACAAGTATGTAAAAGTTCTAGTGTCTTGGGCAACATCAATGGGTCAATAATTCTCCTTCAGTGATTGGTCATTGTCATGAGGGGTCACTTCTAAGACACATTAGCTCAGTCCTTAGAGTTTCTTTGAATTTGGAGGCTCAGCTATTTTTTTTTTTTTTTTTTTGCTGAGCTTCCAGTGCATGAAAAGTTAGTGAAGCTAAAGGAGCTTGTGACTAGGCTCCAGCAATGACCACAATTCCATCCTTTCTGGGGTTTTGCCTTTTTTGATGTCACTGTCATGGGCATTGAAGAAGTCCTTACTACATATAGAACCCACACCTCTCACCATATTGAGGGAGGGAAAGAGCTCTTGCTCTAGCCCTTACCCTCACCACTCCCTTCCCCCTTCTCCTTGCATACTCTCTTCAAAGACATTAGGCTTTCAGAAAAAACAGAAAGAAGTGTTGCTTTCAAGCAGCTTCTAATTTAGGTCCTGCAAATGACCCTGAAGAGGTAAAATAAAAAGAGCTGGCTACCTATTTGAAATGAGGAAAGGAGTCAGAAAAGAACACCCACAAATTAATATCACACTAAATTATTTTGTCTTGCTAGCTTCTATAAATTTTTATTACTAGCGAACAACAATAACACTTAACAAATGAAAACATAAAGTATTCTCCCGAAAGTTTATAGTGTTTATAAAATTTACTACCTTGGCTTAGCACCTATAATCACTTCTTTCTCACCATTCCTCTGCTCTGGCATGTGCTGATTTTCCTGGTAATAGATCTTCTGGCCTCTCTAGATGTTTTAGTATAGTACTCAGCTGATTTATTCACCTAGCCTTTCTCTTGGGAATTGGAAGCTATTGGAACTGACGAAATCAAACCATTGCTGACTCTTCCCAAATATTTCAGACTTTTGCTAAGTACCTTTTCAAAAAGTAGAACATATGAGCTGTACAATATCAAGAACTTCAAACCACTGAAGAGTTAACAGGATGAAACACTGCAAAAGAAAACTATTCGAATTTGGAAATATATCCCCCACGAAATATGTTGCATTCTTCTTTCAGTAATCATAAATAGGTCTTCATGCAGAGTTTACAGAAGACATATTCTCCAGACAGTCCTTGATGTGGGAAAAGCTTTTATTTTAAGACTAAAAAAGATGAACTCTCTAAATTGTCGTAGGCTGTGGTTTAGCAGCGGTATTCTGAATGGTCCCTACACAGCTTATTCTTCTGATTATGCTGCTGACAGCTTCCCCAGTGGATTAAAATCCACACTCAGAGTTCCCTTATCTTTAACCTTCTATCCCCATGACTCCCTGCTCCACAGATGCCTCCCCTAATGCCTAGTTCTAAGTATGCGGACTTATTAGATGAGTACTTGCACAACAATAAAAGAAAAGGAGATTGTGGTCTGTCTGTGATCTTTAACATCTAATTTCTACATACATATTAAACACAGGAAAATGAAAAAGAAATCTATTTTACAATAGAAAAAGTTATCTGGTTCTTCATTCAGCTTTTAGCAAGTGATAACCCTTTGATGATTCTATGTGGGGCAACTTACTTAAAAGAAAAGGCAGGCTTTGCTATATAGTAATACCTCCTTTGAATGGTATAAAAGAAGGCCAAAGTGACCTAGAGTAGATAATTATTCACACAGCTGAGGCTTACCTCTTACTAAGTCAGGTTTTTAACAATTCTTTTTGTTCAAAATCTTTTAGGAGGTATCCAGCCTCCTTATCCAGAAGATGTTGAAAACAACTGAATATTTCTTTATTCAGAATAATAACACACATCAAGGCCAGCAAGGGAATATAGCTTGGTTCATTTTGGATCGCCATCTTCCTTGATAGGTTGTGCATATTTTTGTATTGTTCCCATCCTCCTCACCCCCCTACAATGCTCTTGGTTTTGATGACCTGCTGAGTCTAGGAAGGTCAGATACACCAGCCTATTAAGAACTCTGAAATAAATGTAGCCAAGTTCCTTAATTTTTTAAGTAGCTATTTAAAAATTGGTCTCCCCTTAATCAGGCATGAGCACTGTCCTGAAGACTAACATTCACCAAAGTCAATTATGTAGGGTTTTCTAGCACCTAATATGATTAAATGATTTGTATGTCTGTTTTTTAAAATAAATCGAGTTCCCTGGATTTAGGGTGACAAATTGGGAATCTGGAAGGTTCCTTTGATGGAAAAGAGGTGAGCGGTCTTTTTAAAAGTTCTCACTCCATGTAGTCATCTGAAAAACAAATTATTTTCTCTCAGAAAAGTGGAGGGAAAGAGATAATTCCAAGGAGTTCAGTAGTATAGAAAGGTAGAATCCTTTATGAGATATCTTGATACCACTAGGGATATTCCAACAACTCATTATATTCTGGTATAGCATGAATAAGAGAAAGTTTGGTCATTACAAAACCGTTGCTCTTAACAATTCAGACTGGTTGGTTTCCATTCTGTTATTAATTCTGGCCCTTCTAAATGCCAATACACTCTCTATCTAACAAATAAACCATATAGATTGTTAAATGAGAAGACTAATTAATAAGTTCAATTATAAGGATACGCGTATATGTATACCCAACACTAAAAAAAGATCATGATTATACAGACTAAAAAGGAACACAGGTTCTTTCAAAAGAAAGAAATAAAACAAAAGGCCAGCATATATGCTTGGTCCAATTTCTACCCAATGCAATAGGAAAGAACAAGTGAAAAATATAAGAAACACCATTTTACGGATTTTAAATCTTCTGGCGATTTTTTGCTCCCCACCCCCTGCTGCTCCGCACCTCTCCTTCTGTCTCTGAACAAAACAGCCTCCGTTGCTCTGTCAGTCCCTTCTTTTATGTGCTACAGAACACCTGGCGGCCAATTGCTAGGTGGAGGATAATTAGCCCCTCAATTATCACCAGTTTGTTTTCACCTGTTCCACTACCATTTCCCTGGAACTTGAAGCTTGTCTAATTGGTCTTTTCTGACCCATTCCCTACCATAGCCCTTGCACCAAGTAATTAACCCGTGGTAGGCCAATTCTCCAGCTTTTGTTTCAACTCCTGCTGGAATCATTAGCATCAAATGAACAAAGAAACATTGTGGGACAGGTTAATAATAAGAAACTAAAAAGTTTTCTCTTCCCTCTCCCTTTGTCAGCTTCTAAATCCAAATTATAGAAAGCTTAAGCATGGTGACATTAAGTCAGACACACGTGTCCTTGCTGTTGTATGTCTGGGAAGAGCAAAATAGCACTGCCAGAATTATCAAGTTCAGTTCTCTGAACTTGGTGTTTATTTTATACCCAGAAGGTGAGAGAGATCAAGAAAGAAATCAAATTTTAAAATGCAGGCCAATATCTCCATTTGTAAACTCTTTTCAGGACACTAATCTCTTCAAACTATTTAGACACATGCACAGAAATTCTTATGTTGCTTTATCATACAAGTCAATAGAGAAGTTCAGCAAAGATTTGTGTAAGGTTAAGTGATGTCTCATGTTTACTCATCATTCAACGAGTATTATGGAGTCCCTACTTCATATCACGTACTTGTTAAGCTATGGGGACACAGGAATAATCAGAGGTTTTTGTATTCTTGAAGTGCAAAGTAGAATGTATTGAGCCACACACATAGGCTTTAAAATATGAAAGAAAGCATTCCTTTATATACTGGATGTTTGTTGTACTTTAGCTTAACATTTTCTATTCCTTCTTCCCAGTAACACCCCAAGTTGCTTTGAGGAGTAACTTCTCTTATGCTACACAAAATGTTTAGGGATAGACACGTGATCCAAACTGAGCCAACGGGAGCCCTGTTCAGGATATCTGTTTCACTGCTGAAGCTCTCCCTGTCTCACTGGATATCAGAGGATTTGATTTCTTAAGTTGATACTGCCATTTTTTAATCATTTGAGAATAAAGTTAAAGCAAGAAGTAAAGGATAAATAAAGGGAATTGACCCCTGGGAACATCATTTAAACCCTGTTTAAACCATTCTCAGCCTAGGCCTTATTCTGGAATTTTGTTACATGAGTCAATATTCTTTCTATCTAAACAGTTTGGGTTTGGGAAGTCAACTGTACCCAAAAGTGTCCTAATTAATAGAGATGTCTCTCTAATATTATAAATAAGAGCTTAAGATTTAAGATAGTTATATTTTATAGTCAATTAAAGAAAGACCTGCATCATTTTTTTAAATTATATTTTATTGATTATGCTCTTATAGTTGTCCTGATTTTTCCCCCTTTGCACCCTCCACCTAACACCCCCTACTCCCTCAGGCAATCCTCCCACCATTGCTCATGTCCATGGATTATGCATATAAGTTCTTCAGCTACTCCAGGTCCTATACTGTACTTTATATCCCCTTGGCTATTCTGTAACTACCTATTTGTACTCCTTAATCCCCTCATCACCCTCCTATCTGGCAACCATCAAAACTCTCTCCATATCCATGATTCTGTCTTTGTTCTTGTTTGCTTCACTTGTTTATTAGATTCAATTGTGGAGAAATATGTGTTTTTGCCATTTTACTGTTCATAGTTTTGGTGTTCTTTTTCTTAAACAGGTCCCTTTAACATTTCATATAATAATGATTTGGTGACTAACTCCCTTATTTTTTTCTTGTCTGGGAAACTCTTCATCTGCCCTCTAATTCTGAACAATAGCTTTGCTGGGTAGAGCAGTCTTGGCTGTAGTTCCCTGCTTTTCATGGCTTTGAATATTTCTTGACTTGCCAGTTTCTCCTACTCTGGAAAGTTTCTTCTGACAAATCAGCTGACCATCTTAAAAGGGAACGCCCTTGTAGGTAACTAACTTCTTTTCTCTTGTTGCTTTTAAGATTCTCTGTTTATGTTTAGCCTTTGGCATTTTAATAGTGATGTGTCTTGGAGTGGGCCTCTTCACATCCATCTTGCTTGGGACTCTCCATGCTTCCTGGATTTGCACATCTATTTCCTTCACCAAATTAGGGAAGATTTCTTTCATAATGTTTTCAAATAGATTTCTAATTTGCTCTTTCTCTCCTTCTATTGGAAACCCTATGATGAGAGTGTTTGATCTTTTGATGTTGTCCCAGAGGCTGCTTACACTACCCTCATTTTTTTTTTTAGATTCTTTCTTCTTATTGTTCTGATTGGTTGTTTTTTGCTTCGTTAAGTTCCAAATCATTGATTTGATTGTCATCTTCATCTACTCTACTGTTATTTCCCTGTAAATTGTTCTTTATCTAAGTTAATGAATCCTTTGTTTCTGACTGGATCTCATTTGTGCTTTTGAGGTCCTCAGTAAGTTTCTTGAGTATCCTTATAACCAGTATTTTGAACTCTTATCTAATAGATTCCTTATTACTGTTCATTTTAGCTATTTTCCAGAGTTTTGATTTGTTCTTTCATTTGGATAATGTTTCTTTGACTCCTCGTTTTTGCCACCCCACTATGTTTGTTTCTATATATTAGGTAGATGTGCTATGACTTTCTGTCTTGGTAGTGTGGTCTAATGTAGTAGGTGTCATGTGGAGTCCAGTGGCACATCCTACCCTCTCCCCCAAGATGGGTACTCCAGGTGTGCCCTTCATGTGGGCTGTGTATACCCTCCTCTTGTAGTTGAGACTTGGTTGCTGTTGGCAGGTCAAGAGGAAGGATTTATCCAGGCCAGTCAGTTGAAAGGACTGGCTGTGACTACTGACCAGCATCCTACACTCTCTTGGAGGATCAGCTTTGCAAGGACAGGGTGGTGGTGCTCTGACACCTTCTGTAGTTGCACATGGGTTCTCAAGCTCTTTGGTTTCCTCTGTGGTTTAGGCCAAGGTCAGCCCCCACCTGTGTTTTGCCTGGCATCACTCTGCCTGGGGTATAAAGTGATCTCAATGGCTGCTACTTATGCTGGACTTGGAGATTCCCAGACAAAGCCAAACTGTCAATCCAGTGCCATGGCTGGGGCCACTTAACAAGAGGTACAGGGGGGACTATGGGCTCACTGAGGTTGACTGTTGCCTGTTTGAGAGGATTTGGGAAGTTTTGAAGCATGAGCCCAAATTAGCCATTGATATTAAAAGGTCTTTGTTAACAGCTTCGATGGGCCTGTATGTTGGCTGTGACAGAGTCCCAGGAGATCTCCAGGGTGGGGCAACAGTGTTAGCTAGGCTGATGGAATCTCAGAGATGGCACCTACCTGTCAGCTCTCTGGCTCAGTGAGAAGAGTTCAGAAAATGAACAATGACCTTTTTACGTCAGGGAGAGCTGTCTGCCAGCTCTTGCCTTGATGCTAGACCCCTCACTTCCTCTCTGTATGCGTCTGTGCCTTTCAAGCTTCTACCTTTGTACTGGAGCTCAGATGGAGTGATTCTGAGAAGGTGAGTTCTTGTGTGGGTTCTTTACAAGGATCTGATTGCAGCTCCAGAATTTTCTTTCACTGACTGAGCCCCCACTGTTTTTGCAGCCAGAAGCAATGGGGACTTATCTTCTTGTCACTGGAACCCTGGCCTTGGGGACCTGATGTGAGGCTGGGACTCCTTGCTCCTGAGATATCCCTCCCAAATTTTATTTACCACAAGTGAGTGTGGGACCATACTGTTCTGTGTCTGTGCCCCTCCTATCAGACTGGATGGATGTGTTTCTTTACTTCTGTAGTTGTCAGACTTCCATTCAACTCAATTTCTGATTGTTCTGAGTGATGGTTGTTCTATTATTTAGTTGTAATTTTGATGTGGTTGTGCAAGAAGATGAGCCATGTTTATGTACACTGACACCTTACCAGAAGTTGAAAGACCTGCATGTTATCTGTTTTGAACTTACAGCATTCATTTAAGAAGATATCTATGATCTATCCATATGTATGTTTTGCACTTGCTTTTCACCTGTAAACATTCCAGTTTCTTTTTTCCCTCTCAATTGAGAACATTTTTCCATTGCTTTTAGAGAGGAAGGGAGAAAGAGAGGGAGGGAAAGAGAGAGAGAAGAAGGAAAGAGACAGAGAGAGAAACATCAATGTGAGATAAACAGTGATTGGTTGCCTCTCATATGTGCTCCTACCTGTTATAGAAACTGCCCCCCCCAGAGGTCTTTTTCTTTTATGATTTTTCTTTGCCCACTGCCAGTAGGAATTATGGCTCTCACTGACAGAATTTGGTAAAAAGGAAAGGAATTTTTTAATTAAGTTATATATATTTAGCATAATGGCAGAATATTGCTGTAATTGCAAAGTCCCTTTAAAATACCTACAAACACACATACACAGTCCTGCCTCCTCTTGCCAAACCAGGCCAATCAGTGGTACCATATCTCAGGAAAAGAAAATATAAGTCCATAGCTCAGACAGACTCCCGTTCTTAATCCAAAATGGCATCCTCAAGGTGGGCCAGTGGGGGTCTTTCTGCATTCTTTCAAACCGTGTGGCCAAGAGAGAGAGCTCCGCACATCTTGCTTTCCTGCTTCCTAAGCTTCTCAGTCAAGAGAACTCCCTCTCCATTCCCAAACCCATGTGGCTAAGCCCCAGAATGGCTGTCACACCTGCATTTAAATCCTGGCAGAGATCTTCCTCTGTAACCCCACTTTTGACTCCTCCTCCCACACTGGGTTACACCTGCCAGTAATCTGGTTTCTTCTGCCTTTCTCGGCTGCCATTGTTAGTCCAGGAAAGCGGGGTCATGAAACAGAAGCCACCTTCATGCTGCTCTAGCAGGCACAGCAAACCCTTCCATCTACATCACATCACAAGTTACAGTCATGCCCATCTCCCTGATTCTGAGCACAGAAAGGTATAACGTTTAACATTATTAAAGCACTGGCCAAGTTCTTCAGCTATGCAAAGTAGCTCTCAATGGCTCTGCTCCACTTCCCTCATCCCCCAACTGATAGCTATGGGGTTTTTCTCCTTTTGGGGGACCTTCAGCTCAACAACCCCACTACATACTGGGGATCTAACCCATAACCTGGGTATGTGCCTTGACCAGGAATTGAACCTGCAACCTTTTGGTCTACAAGATGATGCTCCAACCAACTGAACCACACTGGATAGGGTCTGGTTTTTTTTTCTAGACCACAGATTTGCTTGTATGGATCTGGTGAATCATATCATTGTATGAAGAGCATTCTAAGACATTGTATCCTTGACCATATATCATACTATATGTCCTATAAATCTTTTTTAACACAACAGCTATTATTCTATCGAGTTGAATAATTTTAGGGTTACCTCCATGTCTCCCATTCATTCCACAAACACTTAATGAGTAATAACTTTGTAATGGTATAGGTGATCCAAAGGGAAATAAGGGTCAAGGAGTTTCCAGGCTCTTTAAGAGAGCATAAAGTGATTTAAAGGAATGACTAAATAGTGCATGATAATCGCTGTGTAGGTTTCAATCTCTCAAGTGCTAAATCTAACCAGGTGCCATTTTTTTTGCTTCCCACATCAAACCTCTCAGTAAGTTGTTTTGGTACTGCCCACCAAATCCGACCATTTCTCATAGCTCCATTATTTAAAACCCTCATCCAAGTCACCATTATTTCTCACTTCAACTACTGCAATGGTCTCCAACGAGTCTCCCTGACTCAACTCTTGCAGCTTCACCATGTCCAGTCTGTTCTCTATTCAACAGCTAAAATGATCTTCTGAAAATACAAATCAGATCAATTCACTCTGCTGTTTAATAACTTCCATGACTTTTCACCACATTTAGAAAATAAGTCTAAATGTCTTTCCACACCCAACCAGTCCTTACGTGTACTCACTCTTATCTACCTCTTCAACAACAGGTCCATGTCCAACCTGGTCCACCTCACCCCAGCTACACCAGCTTCATTTCACGCCTCAAAGATGCCAAACCCATTCCTGTCTCAGGGCCTTTCAACTCACTGCTCTTCTTCCTATAACATTCTTTCTTTCTCCTCATATATGTCTCGCCTCTTCTGGCAAGCCATCCTCAACTATCTTGGCTGAAATAATTGCTCTGTATCACCACCCCACCAAGTCCTTATCCCATTGTCATATTTTATTTTCTCCATTGCATGCATCGCTATTTTAAATCATATTGTCTATTTGTTCACATGATAATCATCGGCCTTTCTCCACTCTCCACTAAAATGTAACTTCCAAGAAGTCAGGGGATTATGTTTTATTCATTGCTTTCTCCTCTGTGCCAAGAATGCCTGGCACAGATTAGGCATTCAGTATACCTTTACTGACTAAATAAATACAACAGTACAGATGAGATATAGCTAACTCAAACTGGGAAACCAGGGAAACAAAAGAGAAAGTTAGGGAAGATAAAATTTTAGATAAATGGCAAAGTACTGAATTAATACAATATAGAATATATGAGTTAATGTGAAATTTAAAGAAAGTACAATAACTTGAAGAATTATTTCAAATGCATTTTATGCTATATTAGTCTACAAAGCAAACTGACCAGCAGACCACAGAGTAAAGCAATGATGACTAGGAATATGTTAATTGTAAGAATGGTCTAAGTACTATTTCTGGGTTTGTTGTGATGTTTGTGCTTATTTAACATTGTTATTAGTGAGCTGGAGAAAAAACTATGCACTGTATTAATGGAACTGTAGCTAACCCTAAACTGAGTTTTGTTGCAAATACTAGTAAGAACCCAATTCTCAAGTAATACCAATTACCTCAAAAACTAAGTTGAGAATCGAACACTTTTAAAAATACAAATATTTATGTAAAATTCACCTGAATCTAATTCTTATCAGTCATCAAATAGGAGAAAGCTGAGGAACTAAAAAGAACCAGTGTTAGAAACCAGGCAGAAAATTAAATACCACTTGACAATTCAAAAGAATATTTTTTGTTTGTTTTTTAGTCTTCTGAATAGATGGGAAACCTATTTTCCACTATGTGCAAGAACCTTTATTTATTTTTTATTTATCTTCAGTCTAACTCCTAAACAGTTTATCATCTCTATTTTACATACAGGGTGGGTGAAAGTAGGTTTACAGTCATAATATGCAAACCAGTTTATTCTTGTATTATTGTTTATTGATTATTGTATTATTTATTTGTATTACAACTGAAGACCTACTTTTGCTCATTCCTATATAAGAAAATTGGTAGGAGATGCAAACCTTGCTATGCATATTTCTAAAGTTCTTTTTCATCATTAAAACTTTCCTATTGCAAGATCTGAGATACACAGCATTGCACAGAGCTGATCAGAAAACACCATTTCGGTTCACTTAAGATTTGCCAGCACATTCAGTGAAAGCTATTAGGAAGTAAACAAAAGTAAGAAAACTTTTTAAAAATTTGAATTAAAAAAAGTGTTTTTTCTCGACCATAGCTAAGAAAGCAATAGTATGACAAAAATCTGAAAATATTGACTTACAGCAAAAGAGAATACTTATCATCTGAAGTTGAGTAATAATTAATTGATACCAAATGGCAAAGAAATACACCCCTGCCCATAAACTTGTAAAGGGTGGCTTCCATCCACTGTGACTTTTGGTAGCAGATCAATAAACAATTGAATGAATGAGTGAACGAATGAATGAGTAAATGAGCACAGATATTTTAGCCTATATTGTTGGAACAATCTTCAACTGGTGGACTAGGGGCTGGGAGGGAAAATTCAGAGACGAATTTAGTATCATCATCAGGTTTCTGCTTTCTGTGCCAAAAATGTTGTGTTTCTCAAGTTCTCCAGTGATGCTTTGTTACCTCTTCAACAAAGTGAATGTGGTTTCAATTACTTCCCTTTCTTGAACTAAATGATATGCCCAAGTATCACTTAGTGGGAACATCTTTACCAGTATTTTATGTAAACTTGGGCATTACATCTATAGTATTTTCAGCCTTCACATTTTTAATTTTTGTCAGGCAGCACTATAACAAGATCCCCTAAGTCAATGTGCGACCAGAGGCGGAGAAAGCTTAAATTAAGGAAGCATCCATATAAAGTAAACAAGTTAGAAAGACTCATTTTTCATTCGTTAACTAGCCTCCACAAGGCTGTTGGCTGTGACAACAAATGATTTAATGAGTCCAATTTAAAATGGTGGTGTCTGTATAAGATAGATGTCTTGGAAAATACTTTCAAAAATCTCACAGCTATCGCAAAGGCTGTTTCGACATACCCTCAGAAAAATCTGCACTGCAGTTCCACTTTTTTCCTAAATTTCTAATATGCCAGATATCAAGCTTGTAACAGCAAGAAGTGTGATACATATTCCCATTGTACTTGTGAACATTTCCTTATGAGAACTGTTAATAAGATGCTTCAGGAATACCAGCTCAAAAGCCATGAAGACTTAACTGTGTGCAAAAGTGATTAGTCAACAAGAGCCTTTCTGACTACATGCCAATCATTTAAATGGCCTATTAGAATTACGCTTTGTCAGAAAAGGAAGGTGATAGAGAACATGACGTCCTTTGACAAGAAAAGGGACTCATCTCTAAGGTGGGCACTACTTACTGATAGTTTTGGCATTTGATTTTACAGAGCTTATAAGTGTATTAGATGAAGGGGATAAAACTTGCCAAAATCCATTTCTCAAGTCCACAAAGACATGTCTTCTTCCTCATGTACCTTTTCTAGGTAGCTTTTAAGAGTGATGAGCAAGTAAGAAGTGTTATCTCTGGATTCACATGACACTTCTCTTCATATAAAGAAAAATTATATCTTTGATAATCTTTTAATAACAGATAAAACACTGTATAGCTCAGAGAGTCAGGTAGTTCCAATTTTCTTGAATAATCTTTCTCAGCTCAAAAGTTAAGTATCTTATTTTGCTCTTGGAACATGAATAAGCCTAAATTTAATTAGTCTTAATATCTTTACTTTTTTGAATATCTAGGTGGGGTGATTATCCAAATGTAACCATTAAAAATGAGACTTACTAAAGTCACCTCTATAAAGATATCCACTTTGCTAAAAATGTTTTAAGATTCCAATGATAAAAAACAAACAAAAAAAGCAGATGAGCACCAATACTGAAGAGTGTATAAAAGACTGGAAGCCCAGAGAACCAGATTTAGAGCCAGTCTCATAATAAAATGCTCCAAGGAGTCAAAGAAATGAGAAAAAGCGATGTCAAAATATTTTCATATTAAAAAGGTATTTAATATACACTGAATAAATTATACATATATAAATGTACAGACCTAGCCATTATACAAATAACTTTTCAAGCCAGGTCTTGGTCTAGATAAATCTAGTTTATGCAAATAGAAAAATTGAGCAATCCATTTCTCAAAGCTATACATGTGTGTATTCCCTGACTTTTGTAGCAATCCCAAAAAAAACAACAAAGATGGAAGCGGGTGGAACAAATGATACCAAAAAGAGAGAATAAATTGCTATCTGTCTAGTCTGTACCAGGTATTAACCTCACTATGCTATCTTTTGTTTGGGGTCCAAATCTCAGGCCAGCATTGTAGTAGGTTGTTCTTTGTATAGAACAAAACAAATTTCAAAATGTCAAATGTTGCATGTCATTTTCACGATCCACACTTGTTTCTTCAATCTTAAGTGGTTTAAAAAAGGAATTTAACCTACTGAAAAAAATTTTGTTTTGGGTAACTGTAACAATCTCCTCAATCAAATGATGTATATGATGCACAAGCCCCAAAACTATTTTGCCATGTTTGAAATGGAAATACAATTAGAGGTTTGACCCTGAATTATCTGCATCTATTTATTGTAATGCAAATACATCATAACAACTGATCCTCTCTAAGTTTTAGTCCAGAAACTTTGGTAGTTGCAAATATTATTTTCATCCTTACTTTGTTTCCTTTAACATACAACCTTTATCCTAATTTCATTCTGCTGTTTTGGCATATTCTTTTTTATTTCTTATTTTATTCAATTATGTTCTTAAGTTGTTTCAAAGCATGAATCTTTCTGTTTCTTGGGTTTTGTTTCTCCAAAGTTGTGTTTTGTCTTTTGCACCATCATTTTTTTATTTAGTTTGTTTAAATAGCTGTGCCAATACCTTTTCTTTGAGTGATTTTGTCTCAATTGTCTGATGTTATCATTTCCTTTTCTCTAGTAAGAGACTTTCTGATTCCTTCATTTAATGTCAGAAACAACTCTGTATTCTCTTCCAAGCTACCTAAAGTTTGAGATGTTATAGATTTTCATGTTCTGTGCACATTTTCTGTAACTTGAGGACATAGATGAAAGGGTGAGGTGAAGAGATCAAAGATGGCATAATGAACTAACTTCAGTCTTCTCTAATCCCTGAGTCCTGCTCTTCTAGAATTTGTTAAACCCATTATACTAAAGCTAAATTCCTCTAATTGTGGAAGTATACCATTGCTCCTAAGTAACAGTCTCAGACCTCAAGTGGTTCCTTAAAATCAGAGTTAGGATTGCCACTCTCCAAAATCAATTTTCTTTTTTATAGTAAAAGAACTTCTGATATTAAGCTATGCTCAGTGCTAATCAAAATTAAAACTCCCCTGGAGTTGAGTGAAGTCATTAATTTCTGGCTAACGTGATACAAGGAAAATGGGTGAAACCTTTCAGGAAACTTCCTCAAAAGAAAGCAAAGCATGCTTGTCCTTTCTTACATCCCAGTGCTTGGAACATGAATGTCATCATCTTTCATTTGAGATCAAAACAACAGAGATGCTGCACCAAGGGAGATGATGCCTCAGGTCACTCATAATACACAGCATCATAACCCAGCCCAGGGCCGCCTTCTGGGACGTTTGTGGGAGAAAGAAGCAATGCATGTCTTAATTAGCTACTATTTCCAGTTCTCTGTCATTTACAGCCTTATTTTGACCTAAATAATACAACTTCTTTCAGAGAAAATCAGCACTTGTTCATTTCTATAGTTTCATATTGTCAACCAACCAGTTTGAGTAAGAAAAACGTAAGTGTGTGTTCCTCATTTGATTCTCTCTAAATCACAAAGAATTAATGAGAATTCTCAGGGCTTTGTTAAAACATTCTCAAGTAGCTTTTCAGTAATGAGAACAGTATTGATCCACTCCAGAAACTTCTGTTTATTTCCATAGGTGTTGCCTATTTTGAAGTGTTTGATAGTGTTTCGTTCTCATTAGTTTTTGTTAGTGGCTATATTTTTCATCTGAGTGTTTGTTTATGTTTCTTTTCCTTTTTGATTTATTATATTAGAGATTATCCGGTATGAGCCTATTTTACATTTTTAATGCAAAGAACAAAATTTGATTTTTGTAATACTGGTGGGACTTGTATACTCCTCTTTAGGTCTAGAGCTATTTAGTAGCTTTAGAAGAGGAGTAACTTTGAGGCTGGGAATTAGGACATATGATCACTGTGATGGTTCATTTTATGTTTCAACTTGTTGGAACCATGGGGTACCCAGGTATTTGATTATTATTACATCCATTATTTTGGGTGTGATGGTCAGAGATTTTTTGTTCTTGTATTTTTGTTGTGTTTTGGTTTGGTTTGGTTTTTGGTGAGGGTGTTTTTGGATGACATTAACATTTGAATCGCAGACTGAGTGAAGCAGATAGCCCACTCTAATGTGGGTAGGCCTCATCCAATCAGTTGAAGGACTGAATAGAGTGAAAAATCTAAACTTCTCTTGAGTAGGGTATAATTCCTCCTGCCTGAATGCCTTCAAGCTAGGATATCAGGTTTTTTCTGTCTCAGGCTTTGAACTGAAACATTGGCTCTTCTTGGGTCTTGAGTCTACTGAGATTTGGGCTGGAATTACACCATCCCCTCTCCCAGGTCTCCAGTTTACTAACTGTATTGTCATTCTTGGGATGGATATCTTGACATCCACAATTGCATGAACCAATTTCTTATAAAAATTGTATATTCATATATATTTATTATATCATATATGTATACATACACACATATCTTATTGGTTCTCTTTTTCTGGAGAATCCTGTCTAATACAATCCACAAATATTTTTTTCCACTTCCAAAGAGAAGAAAGATTCCAGTGAATAAGTGAGTATGTATAACCTTCAGGGAAGTCTTGGCTATTAACAGACATATCTTGGGATTTAGGAACCGAATAGATGACAGTATATTACATAATGAGGTCATAGCTGGGCCAAGTCTCAGAGTCAGACAAGACTGTCACATGGAGTTAGATGGCATCTTACACATTATTTGTATGCAGTAATTTACATAGGAGTCGATTCACAACATGGTGAGAGGAATTCAGTTTCATATACATATGTTTTGGGGCTGAATTGGGAGAGAGAGAGAGTAAGGTTGCCAGATGGCACAGAAAGATGGCAAAGCTCCTAAGAAAGAATTTATACCAAAAGAAGAAGGAATTTGAAATGACAATTTTACAACAGGGTTTGAGGATTAGATGACAGCAAAGATATAGTGAGATGGCAGATACTGAAATCTCATCCTAGCTTGGCTTCCTGGTGGCTGTATATCCTCCAAGGACAAAAAGGATTCCCATTGCAAACAGAAAGTGATACTGCCAAGAGCTTAATATCTAAGGGCCCACACAACAACCACACCATACGACTGAGCATTGTAGATTCGCATTTTACCCTCATTGATGACTGCCAAATTTTATAGAACTATGAAAATTAAGAGCATCAAAACTGGGGTGAAGGAGTAGGTGCCTAAGAGATTATAGCCAAAATGCAAATGAGACAACATGAGAGAAGCTTATGTAAATTTATAAACTTCTGTAAGAAACTTCAGGATTTCCCAAATACCTGTGGATAGGTGGAACTTTAAACAGTACTAAAATTTCTGCATTAGCCTAGAAATGAAAAGCTTAAGTATTAATATAATTGACCTCACTCAAATCCATAGATGGGTGAGATTTTGGAATGTTTGGGCAATGTTTGCCGCTCCTAGACTTCTCAAAGTGGTGACCAAGACACAAAGCTTCTAGGTAACATAGGTTTTTGTTACTATCTTTAAGATAGGAGTATGAGGGACTAAGATCCAAGAGGAATTCTACTTCATGTCTTAGTCCAGTTGATTATAGTCTTATAAATAAAACCATAACTAAAATAGAGCAGGGAGCCCTTCCTCAAATTTAACTTTTGCCATGCATAGCTATCGGCTGAGCCTTTTAAGAAACTGACAGGCACATACAAGTAAAAGCCTTTGAGAAAATTTTCCTCTTTTTTCTTTTCTGAGCTCATTGTCTTCTGCCTGCTATTGGCAATGCCCTTGTGGATCTGTTCAAGGTATGACATACAATAGTAAAAAATGAATGAGATTTGAGTTTTTCAAGGCAATAATGCACAATAATATTAAACTCCCTTCCTCCTTCAGTATTTAAGTCCAAAAATGTTTAATTTGTTTCAGTTTTGCTAGTTGGCATTAGTCATTCAGTAAATATTTCTTAAACACCTGTGTGAATAGCACTGGGCTAGCTCCTGGGAACCCCGAGGTAAACTAGGCAGATGCAGTCACTATTCTCCTGGAGCTTACCACCTGCTGAAGGATGAACACGTGTAGGAATAGGCTCACAGAAAACTATAATGCCATGTGCAGGAGAGACGATATTATATTATATAGTACAGAATAGGATAGTATAGTGTAGTGTATTATAGTATAAGAGTTAAGAGCCTGGAAGCCAGAATCAGAATGCCTTTGTTTAAGCCTCAACTCAACTATGTATTTTGTTTATCTTTTCAGTCGGTTGTGTGAATAAATAAAATAATGAACACAAAAACATTTATTATGTGCTACATGATTAGCTACCTTTTCTCCTTAGCTACCGTTTTCTCAGTTCTTCATTTTCTCTGATATTGTCTGTTTTTACACTGCTACATGTTTATGCTGTCTTCAGGACGTATACGTCAACAGGACGTATATTATTGTAATAATGATTATTATTACTTTTTATTGTAACAACTACCACTACCACCCTAATATATCTTCCTCTAACAACACACATTTATTTTTGTAGGATTTTCTTTTAAGTTTCTTGTTAAAGTTCTAAGGCAGGGAGATTCTCTAAAAATGTTACTCATAGGAAGTCTATTACCTGGTAACATAAAGAGGCAAAGTAGTGTTAAATTAATCCTATTTCTCTTAAAAGTTTGTCCATTGTAACAAGTACCTATCTGTCCAGACACAGTCCTTCCTCTCTGTTTTCCTATGAGGGGCCTGTTATGTTCTCAGAGAGGTTCAGTGGTGAATTCGTTGCTACTTTTAACAAGTTTAGTGATAGTATTACCAGAGGGCTAACTGTCATTAGTGTCTTATTAAACTCCATGAGCATTATTTAATCCTTGAACTGTGTGTCTACAAAATCAACAAGCTAAAAATACTTAGAGATGCTATGCCAGAACCATTCCTAGAAGTACCTATTTCTACATAACACTGAGATCTTGCTTTATGTATTTCTTTATTTTAAAATAAAATTAATGTCCTTATTTCAGCCTCTGCTAGTGCATGTCCCTGTTGTGGGGAATGAACCAACAAGAAAAAATGATCATGTCTCTTTCATGCTGCTTGGCAGTCATAGTCTGCCCAGGCAGACATTCTGGTGGGAAAAGTAACTGCCTTGCTGTATCTATAATTTATCAACATGGAAACATTATGGTTCTAATCATAAACTTTGAGAGGCCAGTCTTCTCTCCACAACTGTGCTCTGCAAATTTTCTAATGGGAGGGAATGGATTTCCTAAGAATAAAACTGCAATTACTGAAAGTTGGTGAGGAGAGAGAAGGTGCTGATATGGAACATTCTGTGAAGATAAATGAAAAACCTATAGAGTTGAGGAGAGCAATTGCAGGGCATGGGCAGAGGAAGAAGTAAAGAGGAAGGTGGAAGCCCCAGCACGGCTACATTGGAGAGAACTAGGAGCAGCAAACCAGCTGGAAGAAGAGATGTTAGATAGAGGACTGGTCTTGGCACTACAATTATATAGCAGGGACGTGTCTTCTCTTCAAGTAAATTTAATTTGGGGCAATATTGGAGAGGCTTTCAGGAGATTATGGGAAAGTTAAACCTCATAAAATCCTTTTTGATGTCAGCACTTGGGATGAAGGGGAAAGGGCATGAAAGCATAAACAGGATCTACACCAAGATATATTATAAATTCAGTAGTTATGATAGAGCAGATGATAGAGTCAACAGATATAAAGCAAGGCCATTGCCTAGAGTGGATAATAGGCCATTACCTATAAAGGTAACTGAATGCTAAATCTACTTAGAAGAGTTGGAAGGAATGCTCCACCCTTCATTCTCAAGGTGTACTTATACTTAGGCAATGTTCTTTAAGAACATTCAAGTAAAAATAGTAGTTCAGTAAATATTTCCTGAACAAATATACAACCTCCCATTTCACAAAAACCCCATTCATGCACCATTTAGTATAATTATAATTGGCCTCTTATATACCTATATTTTCCTGTGGAGATTATAAACTTTACAAAAGCATGGACGGTTTTCCTATCTTCATATAATTAGTAATAATAATAATAACTAACATTAATTCCTTGCTTATTTTTGCCAGGTACTACATGCATTTAATCTTCTCAACAACATATAAAATAATTAGTATTTCAGAGATGCATGCAATTTTATTTCTGGAGCATTCAATTGGATTGAGCAATGTGCCAAACATTGGAGCTAGGTCAGCAAAAAAACACTCGCCAATCTGGCCTTTGACAAATCTTGCCTCCTAGTAAAGGAAATAGGTTACGCAAAACCAATCAGACTTCAAAAAGCAAATTAAATAAATAAAATAATTAAAACGAATAATGCATTTGTCAGGATAAATAAGTTCAGAGAGAATATGTGGTTAATAAGGGAGATGGGAACAGAGTGCCACTTAAGATAAGGTGGCCAGCAAAGGACTCTATGAAGAGGTGACGTTTGAGCCACATGAACACCAGGCTGTCATGTGACAGTATGAAGGACTCGCATGGGAAGGTGCTTGGTGTATTTGAAAATCAGAAAAATGAACCACGCTGAAGTAAACAAGTTGAATAAGGAGGAGTCAGGTAATTTAGGTATTGGTTTTAGACCATTGTAAGTAGCTTGACTTTTATTCTATGGGCAATAAAAGGCAATGATATGTATATCTTTATTTAACCAATTAATAATTGAAAAAAACTGAGGATCAGTGATGCTAATTAAGATGTTTAGGGCTACCCAACTAGTGGACAATAAAGCTGGGATGTGAACCCCCATCAGTCTGATTCCAGAGACATTAATTCTTGCCCCTACTTCTTCATAGAGTGTCTAGGACATTGTACATTATCCACCACCATCATCATCATCACTATCACCACCATGATAATTCCCACTGTTACCATTATTTTAAAGATATGGAATTTCCTCACAAGACTAAAAATGGAACTACCTTTTGGCCCAGCAACTTCATTGCTGGGATTATACCCTAAGAATCCTGAAACACTAATCAAATGAACCTATGCACCCCAATGTTCATAGCAGCAAATCTACAACAGGCAAGGGCTGGAAAAAACCTAAGTACCCATCGGCAAATAAGTGGATCAGAAAACCATGGTACATTTACACAATGGAATACTTCATAGCAAAAAGAAAGAAGGAGCTCCTACCCTTTGTGATGGCATGGATGGAAGCGGAGAGCATTGTACTAAGTGAAGTAAGCAGGCAGTGAAGGACAAATACCATATGATCTCACCTATAAGTGGAATCTAATCAACAAAACAAATAAGCAAGCAAAATATAACCAGAAACATGGAGACAAGGAACAGACTGATAGTGACCAGAGGGAAGGGGCAGAGAGGTAACAGGGGAAAGAAGGGAAATGATGTTCAAGGAACATATATAAAGGACCCAAGGACAAAGCCAAAGGAAGGAAGGATTGAGGGCAGGAGGTGGGGTGGGTAGAGCAGGGGAAAATGGTGACAGGAAAATGGAGACAACTGTACTTGAAAAATAATTTTTAAAAAAAGATGAGGAAGTCAAGACCTTTAGATTCTAAGGAATTTGCTAGTGTCACAGCCAGTAAGAGGAAGAGGTAGTGTTTGAACCCAGGTTCTCTAATTCTAACACCAAGGTGTCTGGCCCCAAAACCTATACTATTTTCTGACAAATAAATAAACCAATAAGTATATAAAAATATATTTGGCTATGAGGAGAACTAAAAAATGAGTAAGACAGAGACTTTACCTTTGAAGTGTTTAAAAATTAATATAAAGTAAGTAGGGATTACAGATTAGTCAAATGCACAGGTAGCCCTATTAAAAGGCAGAATTTTATTTTTAGCGTATATGTATTTTTCTCCTGATATCTCTGTCCCTATAGCAAACCTAAGAGAATTGAATATTTTTGAAATATCACATATCACATCTGCTTTGGTAACTCAAAAGGACTTCATGGAAAGGCCATGAAAACAGAAAAGAATTTTGACAGATGAAAATTTTGAGAGCCTTTCTTGAAAATATTTGAGTCTTTACAGAATACCTATGGAAAGTTGCCCTCTTCTCCCCATCTCCCTCATCATCTAGACATTGTATCAGAATTTTGACACTGAGAAGGAACGATCTATACAATAATAACAGTGTAAAGGAGGCACAGAAGTGGGAGAGTGTAAGCATGGTTCACAAAATTGTCAAAATAAATCAAAATAGTCTATTTTACTTTTTTAAAAAGAAAATTCATGTGGGAAAAAAACACAAAAATCTTGGGGAGAAATTTTGCAGCTTCATTTCAAAGAAATATGTTGTGTAGTAAGTATATCTGTTCTTTGTAAAACATTGCCTCATAAACTTCAGTGGAACTTTGAACAAAGAATTAAATAATAAGAGTTCAAGTGTTTCATAAGCTGTACATTTTTAAGAGGTTTATCTTTGAAGCCAAGAAGAGTGTTAAGTGCTCAAGATTCCCTTCTGTTTTATATTAACTCTGTGAGAGAAGGGGAGATGATGTCTTATTTACCATGTGAATAATACAGCACTTAGAACAGTGCCTTCCACATGGAGGTACTCGATAAGAATTTGTTTCTGCCATAAAATTTATGTTTGTTTGTTAGGAATGACATTTTAACCCCATCACCAAACGTGACTCTCAAGAGTGCAGTATCACTCACAAGGAGTGTTTTTAGAATTGTGGAAATGTTTTTGGTAACCGTAACAAATAAGAGACACTAATGGTATTTAATGTACAGAGACCAAAAATGCATAGGATCATCCTGTGTAATATAGAATGGACCTACATCCCACGGGATTTCTTCCTGTCACATCAAATATAATTATGAGTTTTATGCCGAACTTCATTTTACACATAAACACAAACAAGTTGTATGCCGTTTTAGTATAATCTAAGGGATCTTAGTAGGAGATTCTTCCCCAGTCACATACCTGCTGCCTCAGGCCTGGCTGAAACCTTAATTTATAGCCTTATGAGACATCCGAACCAGAAGACCCAAAAATGCCATGCCAAGATCCTGGACCCACAAAAGCAAAGCAATAATAAATGAGTTGTTTTTGAAGCCGCTAAGTTGGTAGTAATTTGTTATGCAGCAAGAGAACACTAGCACAGATAGGTTAAGTAATTTCTCTAATTTGTACAAGTACGAAGTGATGGATGTAAAAAATCAAACCCAGTTCTATTTCCAATGCCAGTGCTTTTTCAATTATCAGAAACTTTCGCTTTGAGAGAAGGGAGGTTAAGCTAGCTCATGCTGAATGGCTTCAAGGCACTAATTAAATTAAAAGGGGAGTCAACATGCCAAGAGTGATATGGGAGAACATATGATTGCCTGGATACAGAAGATACAGATTTGGGAGTCTCTGTTTTGAACGGTTATATAAAGCCAAGAGCATGAATGAAATCACTCAGAATAGTAAAACTGTGAAGAAGATGTAGAATGAATATTTAAGGGGTCAAAAGGAGTGAAATCAAAGAAGAAGGACTATTCACATAATTAAGAGGGAAACTAGAATAATGATACGCTGGAAGTCAAAGGAAGAAACAGGTAGAAGTCAGCATTATGCGCCACAGAGGTAGTGGTAGGTAGGATAGAGTTGAAAATGCCTTGTTAGATTTAACTATTAGGAAGCATTTGCTAAAGGAATTTGACTAAAGGCATGTAAGCCGACAAGTTGGTCCTGGAAATCTTCACACGTCTTTGATCAGCATACTGAGCAGGCTTTAGAATGATGCAATGCGCACCGCTGTGACACTCTGTACAGACTAACATAGATCAATTCATTTCAATTGAGCTCCACAAACATTCACTGAACATCTATAAGTCAAAAAGACTAGCTGAGTGCAGTTGTGCAGATTCACTTAACTACAGCTCGTTCCACTCACATTTTTCCAGCTTAGTGACAACAATATGGAAGCACTTAATCAAATCTTTTGCTGAATTCAAGACAAAATATGTGTACATATTTCCCCTGATCTATAGTTCTGAAGCCAGGCTCTCCCATGTGGATTCTAAGAGTCTGCAGAAGCTTCACGTATAAAATCCTCATTACTTCTCGTACCTGAGTACACCCACAAAACAAAGAAATTAGCAAGAATTATCTCAGGTTGCAAAACTGCCTATTTTGTTAATTTCATGGTAGTCCCTGTTTTTCCCTTCTGTCAGATGCATGCCCTGGTTTCTACAAATCTGAAAAAAACTGTTTTATTAACAGCAATATAAGTTTTATAATTGGCCATAGCCATGTTATTTCTGCTTATATTTTTTAACCTGATTCGGAAAATTGCCATTTTACAGAATGCTTTGTTAGAAGCCTGAAGCAGTGTGTGAACCAACAGTTTTTTTTAGAAGTTTTTCCTGGAGGCCAATAATCAACTAACCTGAAAGTAATGGTCACTGATAAAAAAAAGAGAGCATTAGACAAAAATGGTTATGAAATCTAGAAAAATTTAAAGTATATCCATTCCTGAAAACTGACCTCAAACACAGAAGTTACTGCTGACTACCATGTATCTACTCACACTATAAATGTTTCAGTTAAAAGTGAATATGAGAATTAACATCAATGCCTGATTTATTACCAAGGTAGTAAGAATGTAAATGCGAGGAATTACGAATGTGGCAAAGATTTTTTTAAAGTACTTAAAACAGTTGCTCAGTTCATTGGAGTGTAGTCCCCTATACCAAAAGGTTGCAGGTTCAATTCCTGGTCAGGGCACGTACCTGAGTTGCAGGTTTGATTTCCCAGTTTGGGTGCATGTGGGAGGCAACCAATCAATGTTCCTCTACCACACTAGGGCTGCTGCTTCTTCTTCTCTTTCTCTTTCTTCTTCATCATCTTTTTCCTCTCTCTCTCTCTCTGAAAATTAATAAATAGATTTTATTAATATATTAATATTAATATAGGTGACTGTGCACTGCTGTGCCTTAGAAATATGGCACATAATAAATGTCCAAACATTTAGCAACAAACACAGTGCTGGCAGCTCATAAGAAGTGAGAGTTGAGAAGGAGCACACGGAACTCCCAAGTGAACAGTTTGGAGAGGTATCAAAATTTTCCACTTTCCCACTTCATGCCAGCAGAGGCTTCCCAGAGAAAAAGAACACACCACATGCATGGAATCAGACGATGCATCTAAAGCAGTTGACCCTGAGATGGGCACATAATCAAGGCTCAATGATACTGGTTATCATTTTTGTTTTATTAGTGGGAGTAGCTTGAAGACAAGTCATTCTGGTAAGGGGCTGCTCTCCTAGCCAAAGGGCAGCTAAAAGGCCAAGAAAAGGGGAATGTCCATTCCAGAGGCTATAACAAGATACCACAGACCGTGGGGCTTAAACAAGTTTGTTTCTCACAATTCTGAAGGCTGAGCAGCCCAAGGCCAGGGTACCAGCAGATCAAGCGTCTGGTGAGGGCCACTTCCTGGTCTACAGATGGCTACTTTCTCTTTGTATCCTCACGTGGTGGCCGAGGAAGCAAGCTCTGTCTTGTCTCTTCTAGAGACACTAATGCCATCGTGAGGGCTCTAGCCTAATGATTTAATCACCTCCTAGGGACTCCATCCCCAAATAACACCATATTGGAGACTGAGATTTCAACACATGAATTGGGGGGGACACACAAACATTCAGTTCATAACAGGACTAGTCATGTTGCCTCCTTAATATGCTCACAGTGTAGTGTTCTATTTTCAAAAGGTCACTGGGTAGCCTCCGGACGGATGACGGACTGCCAATGGCCCCCTCTCACGTCTGATGAAATGTGCAGGAAGGTCTGACTTTCCTCTGAGAGGAACGAAGGTTTATCGCTGTGTAGTCATTCTGGCACCCAAAGGGGAGAATGCACATGTAAAGGGCAGCTATGCTATGAAAAACTCAAGACTCAAAAGACTGAGAGACATAAATTACAGTACTCACCACCACCTGAGCCTTAGAGTCTTTGTCAGACCGGGAGTGATCAATGTCCTCAAGGCTGAATTTCAATGAGGAATTCCATAAATGTGGGGTTTCAGTTTAAGAACAATTCTTCCTCCATTTTTTTCATTGCTCTCTTATCATGACATTGACTTTGGTTCACATTACTCCTATAGTTCTGCCTTCCTGAATTTTTACTATATGCTGCACTCTGATGTTTATATTTATTATTTCTTCCCGATATATATATATATCGCTCCTATATATATGTGTGTGTGTGTATATGTATATGTATATATATACATATATATGTGTATATATATATATGTATATATGTATATATGTATATATATATATATCGCTCCTCACTGTATTTGATCCTCACAACAACTAAAAGAGGTAAATATATTACCATCCTTATTGCCAGCAGTAAAAAACAAGCTTTGAGTTGCTAAAGTTGGCGTATTCCTAAGTGGAAGAGCCACAAATTCGCGTGGTCTGATTCCAGAATACAAGCCCTTAGCACAGAAGTTTGCTGCAAATCATTATAAGGAATACTTGGATCAGTGGCCTGGGTAGGATTGACATGTTTTAATGAAAATCTAAGTTGCACATGCTTTTAAAATAGCCCATTGTTGAAAATTATCTATGAGAAATCTGGAAAGAAAACATCGCTGTTAGAACATACTCAAGTGGTCAACAACTTCAGTCCCTGAGACAGCAACTTTTCCTCTGACAAGATTAAGGAAATGAGCTAGCATGGCAGATATTCTGCTTATTTATTAAAGTTTTTAAAGAGTATCTGCACCTTTTGTCTTCACCTTTCATAGTAGCTGCATCATCATACAATTTGCTGCTAATGTTTTTTCAGTTGCTAGTTTCCATTTTCCATACTTGCTTCATTCTTTTAAGATTTAAAGTCACAATATCTACAAGATTTTCAGTGAGCAAAAAAAAAAAATAAGAATTACTCATCGGGTTATCTTGTTGTTGTTAAAACAGTAAGACACAATAATCACTAATTAATTGGTGTTTTTCCAGTTTGGAAGTTAGAAAAATTATTATTTGGTGTCTTTTTTGTTTGTTTTGTTTGCCACTTCATTTTGTACATGTTTTCCTATTATTAGAGTTAGTTCTTAAAATGTTTCAGATATGTTACATTTACTTTTTTTGTTTTGACCTTCTCCCTAACTGTTTATGTAAAAATAGATCAAATTTATGAATCATGGTCTTTACTATGATCTCTGAAGGGCCAATGCCTTTCACTTCAAAACTAATACTCCTAATTACCTCTGTTACGAACTTTAAAATAATACCAAGTGTTCTTTCTTCCTTATCTCTTATTCAAGATATTAGTGTAAAAACATTTGTAACTAATTTACTTATAATCCAAGTAAATATAGATTTCTTGTTCTCTGAGAGTCTTTATGGCTTTCAAGGGTTCTCATATGTATCTGGTCTGGAAACTCATCTGTTGTAAGTAATGACTGTCTTGTTAAAAGCTGCTTGAACAAAACAATAGATACACCTTTTAGTCTTGGAATAGACAAGCCAGGATCTAAAATAGTTTAATCACTTTATTGTATTTTCTGAATATCTGCTCAAGTCACATTATTTTATGTTTTATGTTCTATTTAATTATCTGTAAAATTACTTGAAACAATTTCAAAACAAACAATTTTTATTAAATGTTGAATAAAATTGTTTTTCAGTGAAGCAGTCCATAATAAAAGATCACAATATTTATTGAACTCAAAGACTTTGTCAAGATAAGTTACTGCTGGCCTTTGTGATCATAAAACTCTTAGTTCTTAGTCTTACTTCCTACCCTGAGATTTGTGCCAATCTCCTAAATCATGCCCTTCCTTTTCAAAGGTAACCCATGTAAGTCTCCAGTCATTTTCACCATCTTTCATTGTAAAGGATGAACCAAGGAAGAGGCTTTGGCCTACAGGTCTCCAAAAACATTCCAGAGCATGTGAAAACTCTCCGTGAAGTAGGGTCTCACCGCTAAAGGCAGGAAGAATACTTGTTAGAAACAACTATACATATTTCAAGAAAAAAACATTCATTCTCAGTGATAGTACAGTATAAACCCTTAAAGAAGATCACTTAACTTCCCTTGAATTATGCAAATTACATAAATATGAGGAGCTGAGCACATTCCTTTTGAAAGCTCTCTTAGTTGAAATAATGCTTTGTGGTCACAGTTCTAATAACAACCTTGTGAAATTTTTAACTATGGGATCCCTATTTTCCAGAAGAAAGGGGGCTACCATCTTATTTAATCATCACAGCTATTCAAAGCAGATATAATTTTTATCTTTACCTTTTATTTGAGAAAATCTAAGCCTTAAAGAACAAATATGAACTTTTCATGGCTACACAGCTTATAAGTAGTAGAGCAAGTAATGAAATTCATAACTATCTAACTTTGTACATGTATCCAGTGATCTATAAGGGATGCTTTGTACTAACTCATGGAAGCCAGTTGTTAAATTATTAGAACTTTTTTGAGTTGGTTGTTAAAAATACCTATTAATAAAAACAAATTATATAAATGTCCAGTTAAATAAATTATGTAAAAGCAAAGGTAAAAGTGGTCAAAACAACCTCTGTATTATCAGTGCTCTTGAATTTATGTGTGTCTTGTTGTATCTACATGGTAGAAACACTGTATAATGGTGGCTACTGCACATCTTTTTCTAACTCTGCGTTCAATCAAGTCATGCTCCTAATTTGAAAGTGGCCATGATGGAAATATCTACACCACGTAAAATAGCACCATTCAAATTAGGGCTCCCCTCCACTCCCCAACCCCACCAAGGCTATTATTAGTATTAACCATTCCACTATTGTCTTAATTGTTACATTATTTAACCCCTAGACAGTGATTATTTTTCCCTAAGAAAATCTTACAATACAATCTATGTGTCAGAGAACAGGTCTTTTCACTGCCATGTAATTCGGTACGCCTCCAGCCTAAAGATGTCACATATCCTCAAATACTCCACACATTTTGGACCTGGGTAGATAAATAAACATTCTACATCCCACAATAATAGAAAAAAAACAAATATCCTTCGACTTCTAGATGCCCAATACATTAAATGCATCGCTTATTTAGCAAATATCAATGAAATGATAGATCGTTGTCCCTCTTAAATGACCTTTCTGAGCAAGGAAGAAATCTAATATTTGGAAAAGAAAATGAAAAATACAGAAGATAGAACTTATTGTTTAGACTACAGACACCAAATAAGACATAAAAGAATTTTAAATCAATTCTCTGCCTGCAGAAAATTTAGATTTTAAGTTAAGAAGTAACTAGTAGAAGTTTAAATCTAGTCATAAAAGTCTGAAGAGGCAAAATCTTTATTCTCAATTTCCATTTGAACTTAACAGAATTTATTTTGCATAGTTTAGTCACGTTAATATGTGCCTCGTGAAATAAAAATGAATCATCTTTTCCTACTAATGCTACACAGTACTGTTGTTCAAAGGTATTTATGAAATTATTATAAATTTAAGAGCTTGACATATATAAAATACTGCAACAGCAAACTATTTAGTAATATATTTGTTTTCTTATAAACCACAAGCTTCCAGCAAACCACAGGTAAATATGAAAAGCAAGAGATAATATAAAATTAGAAATTGCTTCATTAAGAGTAATTCTTTGACACAGTTCCTTATTCTCCAATAAAGAGTAGCTACAAAGCATAAAATAACAACTCTGAAACTATAATTTTAGCTAAGGTGGTTTTTTAAATTGGCCTTATTGGATGACAGGTCCAATTCTGAAAGTTTCATAGAACCATAAAATTAGGAATACTGTCAGGAGGAATCATTTAGTTTACCTCATTAGGCAGGAATACATCTATACTAGCATTTCCCAGAGTTCCACAAGATGGAAATAAATATTACATGAAAAAAGAATTAGTCAAAAATGCTGGAGTTTTTGTGGGGGGAGCCCCTCTCTCTCCTTGATCCTTTAGGTCTCAGGAAGATAAAGCCCAGTTGTAGCCAGCCAGGCGGTACTGTACTACCTTTACTGATGCTCCTAAAGCTGCTACAACCTTCATAAACGTAATTAAACTCTTTTAAAATGACCCAGTTAAGTGATGGACACAACTTCACCATTTCCCCACTAGGTACATGGAGCCACATTCTTTACTTTTGGGCTAAAAAATACCCTANTTGTTTCCTTTTCACAAATCTCTGGCATTGAGAGATGTGTTTCCAATTGGCGGCGGACAGAAGAACCCTATAGATATTAGAGTATCGTCCTTGGGAGGGGCCCCTGTTTTCTGCAGCAGTTTTTGGCATCCCTCGGTGGGCCAAGTATTGCCCCCCCCTCGGACCCTTTGTTCGGTAACACTACAACCTTCATAAACGTAATTAAACTCTTTTAAAATGACCCAGTTAAGTGATGGACACAACTTCACCATTTCCCCACCAGGTACATGGAGCCACACTCTTTACTTTTGGGCTAAAAAATACCCTAGACAAAGAAAGTGAGGCCAATATACTGGATAATTTAAAGGTTGAATAAAATCTCAAGGCTTCAGCTCTTCTGGAAGATAAATGAGCAAGCTGATGACTGTTAATAACTGATCTTTGTCAATGGGAAGAGAAGAACTCTTAACAGCTTCTCAATCCAAGCAATGTTACACTCTACATTGGAATGAGACTGGATAATGTCCAGAAATAGCCTCAGTTCCTGGCATCTCCCAGGAAATAGTCACAGACAGTGATTTGCAAAGAGCTCGGTCATTTCTTCTGGCTGCCATCACACCAGTCCACATAGTCTCTCCGTATCCTCCTTTCATTACATGAATCCTATCTAGTTCAGGGACAAGAAAGTAATATATCTGTCCAAATGTTTTCTGTTTATGCAATGTATATTTTTATCTTAAAATCAAGAATTGCTTCTTAGACTCTCTTATCTTCATCATCCAGGACCAATAGGAAGGATCCCAAAATATAGGAGAAGAAATGTAATAATACATAAAATAAAAGGAAACCTATCAGTATATCCCCAAATTCATTTTCTTGTCACATATGTGTTAATGGTTCTATTTCAGATTGGTTAAGCCACTACATATGTTTACTTCTTTCCTCCCCCAAATCCTCTGGAAATAATGCCATAAAATTACAAAAGGAACAAATTTATAAGGGCACTGAGAATATGGTGGTAAGCTAAAGAATTTAACAGATGCCTGCAAAACAAAAGGCAAGTAAAATTAAATCATTAAAGAAACCAAATTTGAGAGATCCAGAACTCAGAATGTGCCCAGGAGAAAACTGCAGCAGAGCTAAGACACCTTCTCACCACAAACTAGAACCTCTCTGAATTCACAGTTACAGAGTCCAGAATAAGGAAAACAAAAGGCTACCAGAAAAAAGCAACAAATTGGCTAATACAAGAGACATGCTTCCAGAAGGCCTGAAGCCGTAACCTGCCAACAGGGTGGCAAGCCTGAATTTTACTTTTAATCTCTCCAGTCTTGCAATGGCACTGAGCAATGCTTTGGGGATGTACCGACTACAATAATTTCAAATGCTGGGCAGTGTTGGGAACTGCCCTGCCTGGTTTCAGGAGTTGTAACTACCTCCCATGGCTAAGTGAGCGACCTCCAGAATGCGAGCCACAGGAGACAAAGCTTGTCTCTGGCAGCAAGTGCTGTGCCTGCTTCCTTCCCCTGCCCTCAAAGCATAGTTGATGTCCATGGTGGGTACAACCCCTCAAAGAGGGGCAACGTAGGCCAGACATGATCACTTGGGAGGCCATCATGGAAGGACTCGAAGGGCTGTGACAAAGAGGGAGCGATGGATCCTCATCCCCTGGCTATTGTGACATAGCCCGAGTCCCCATTTCCACCTGGGAGAAGCACTTCCTGGCTCTAATCCACTCAAGCCTAAAAATCTATGATGCAGAGGTGGTGCAGCTCCTTGCCTTGCTAGAGTGGTATGGGGTAAATCGGGCCTAAGAAACAATATGTAAAAATCCTGTGAAACCTGCTTTGTTTAGGATGCTTTCATTTAAATGACAAGGATCCAAGCAAGAAGTTTGTTCCTCAAAGTTTTATGGCTCGTTAGCTATCTGACCTGACTGAGAATATGCCCTCATGGTTCTTGGAATGTTATCTATTGTTTGATCCTTACCTGTGTTCTTGTGCAAACGAACCCAATAAAAGCCCCTTGAGAAAGGGGCTCTTGGCCCTTCCCCTTTCAGCCACCTTTCCTCCCCAAGCAGATCATGTCTTGGTAATGTTTACTTTCATCCATGGCAGATGGGGGCGGGGGGTGGGGGGACTTGTGGGCAAAGTTGCCCCCAAAGGGCAAAAGGCACATAGCACAAATCTCCAAAGAGAGAGTCATATGGGACCCATGAGGTATAAAACCACTGAGGATGTCAAGTCTAGTGCCCTGAAGAGTCATCGCCCAAGCCAAGTAGTAGTGTTAGTAGTCAGGCAACTTCTTGAGGCCTTAAGACTAAGACAGTCTTGAGGAAGACCCTCTTCTCCATCCCAGTGTTACTGTGTTTTGTGGCACTGTACCTCCAGTTTGTGGGCAGTAGCTGTGGCCTTTACATGCTTGAAGGAATTTTGTGTTTTGACTTGTGTGTGAACGATGTTCTGTCAATCACATCACCATCCTCTTTTGGCGAATTATAGATTGGTATCAAGAGTGGGAGTCACACATACACACACATGTGCCCCTAAAATAAATAAATATATATATATATATACACATATATATGAGATCATATAAATAGTATATTTATATGAGATCATATTCAGAGGCAATATGTATAGTGGTTACAAGCACAAGCTCTAGTTTCCAAATGCCTTAGTACAAATTTTATCTCTTACACTTATAAGATATGTGGTATTAACCTTTCACACTTCAGTTTTCTCATCTCCAAAATAGGGACAATAATTTACTTCTAAATTCATTTAAGGTCTTCAGGAAATTTCATTGAGTTAATACATATAAAACTACATGTATCTGTCACATAAAGGCTAAATAGTACATAATTGAAGCTAAATATGATCCTTGTTGCATTTTCTTCTGTGAATATGTGTGTTTACATCTTAAAAATGTAAAAACCATGTTTAGCTCACAGGCCATACAAAACTAGGTTGCATGCCAAATTTGGCTCACTGTCTGTAATTTGCTAACCTCTGATTTTTTGTTGTTTGTTTTTTAAGATTTTATTTATTTATTTTTTTAGAGAGAGGGGAAGGGAAGGAGAAAGTCAGAGAAAGATCAATGTGTGGTTGCCTCCCATACACCCCGTACTGGGAACCTGGCACACAACCCAGGCATGTGCCCTGACTGGGAATCGAATCAGTAGGGTGTTCGATTGAACCCTTTGGTTCACAGGCCAGGACCCAGTTCACTGAGACACATCATCCAAGTTTTAAACCCCTAATCTCTGTTTTAAAACATTTTTTCACTTTCTCTTGTAGAAATGAACATCCATCTCTTTTCTCTTAAGAAATGGCAACCTTGAGATTCTAAATCACCTATTTAAAAATAGATGAAAGGATAAAGAAAAAATTTTCCCCCACATTTGTAGACTTAGAGAATGCAAGCGCAATGTCAGTATCCTCCCCTCCTTACCCAAGTAGGACCCAGTCTAAGAGAGTCATCTCTTTAAAGAAAATTACATCTGTGAGAATAAATTATTTATCCCCTTTGATAAATTATGTTAATACTACAATTCGGTATTGTTAGGAACCATGCATCATACTGGAAATGAACTCACAAATGTCCGTTTTTCAGACATATCTATCTAAGTATTGTCCTACTTTGACTGGAGGGCTTATCAAATGGATAATATTGAGCAGAGGAAAATATACAAAGGAATTAAATAGATCAAAGGTAATAAAATATCAGGAATCCTAGCATTAGGAATGTGGGAGAAGAGTGAGCAGAGGGCGCAGCCACACGCTGAGAACTGGTGCAACGGTACAGCGCAAGCTGCCCCTGCAGCCTGAATGTAAGGCCAGGAGTCTTCTGTGGAAGTGGCATTTGAGTGAACTCAGTGTAGAACCTCACGTGGCCCTCAGAAAGCAACATCTCCTAAAGGGAGTCCTAACGCTAACCCAACACACACAATGAGAGATTCTAGGTTTCCAGGGTCTCTGGGGGTGATAGTCAACTGGAAGCATTTAATTTCCTTGGAATTTTTTTGGTGGTGAAGAATCTAAAATAAGCCACAGAATTTCAAGAACAAATTTCTGAACATAGCCAAAAACAGGAAGCTCAGTGCCTTGTCAGCCTGTCAAGATTTTGGCAAAATTGTTTTCTACATTTGTGGGTAAGGCTAAATTTACCAAATTGTAAGAATAAGGTATGGGTATTTATCTTGAGAGGATCATTTCATAAATGCAAATTACCAATTTGGGAGTGCAGCCATACTGTGCATTGATCTATATTTAATATATATATATCATATATTCATAGTTCATATATATATATGAATTGAAACTTCCTGTTATGAAAAGTTGATAAATTCTGTTTTTATCTTATGTGAAAATGAAAAATATTAGAAGTGGTCCAAATTTTTCTGGAATTATTAATAAAGCAATTACAGATATTTAAATGAAATTTAAATATAATATGAAATAGGTTATAATAGAAAGTGCTCTTGTCTATTTTGAGTTGAGGGTTATGGGGCCAGGCACTGTTATCTGCAGAAACTGACACTGAACTCTTGAGGTTTGAAAATATTCTAATTCTTGGCATTTATTTATATATAGTATTTGTACTCTCTAACTGAATAATTAACCTGATACAAGTGAGCTAGTAACTATTTGTATGTATCTACTGTGTTTCAATAACAAAACTACATAAGAATAAGTTATATATTGACTGAAGTGCCTATGGAAATAAAAAGTTAAAGCTTATTTTTAGGCAAAAACCTCAAAGACATCTTTCTGTTGCTAGTTTCTTCTCATTGTGTAGAATTCCACGTGAAATATCAGATGTCTTCTGCTTATATGTTATTATTCCTTAGGAAAGAGGGTGGAAATTCTTTTACCTCTCAGTTTGTCCTCTAAGATGTCAATAAGGGGACTTATTTGAGTAGCCAATTCTATGGTACTTGAGGAAGGGAACAAACAAAATAAGACTTCTAAATAGAGATGACAAAATATTACTTGGCATAACAATAAGTTACATCAAAACTGCTGGGAAAAGAAGAAATTAGATTAAAAAGTTTCATCTTAAGGCTAAAATAGAAATTGAGTTATAACATAAAATTATCTTTTTTAAAAACAAAAAGAAATTATATTTTCTTCTGTGTAACTCAAGTGGCTTCTCTGGCATGCTGCATCCCCCGATTCACATATAAAGCACTAAAATCTCTACTTTTAGCCCCTAGATTTCATCTTTATTGCTATTTTTAATGAAAGGAACTAGAACCCTTTGGGTAGTGTGGCATATTAAAAGTAGTATCATCTGGAATGAGACTGAAATATCTTACTGAAATGAGAAAGCAAGGACTTGTTTGCTTCTGTACCCTCCTGTACTATTTAGATGTCTATTACTGTGTTTGCCTATACAAGTGTATAATTACAAATAAGTAAAGAAAACAAAACATAACTATTGTTCATTATATAAGTCAGTCCACATTATATACTGATAGGGGGAAGCGTGGGTACAGTTAGGCACCATGCCTTCTCAGAGACCTGCAGCAAGAATCTTATTTAACGGAAAATACCATGGCCGCTATTATTAGTGGTTGGCATATGGATTGAAAATTATCTTTCCCCAAATGACTAATGTTGACTTGTCTAATTGTCCTTTGGCTTACTACTAACAATCAGTGAAGTAGAGGGTGTGCTCTCTGGACATCATCAGCACGCCCTCCTTCTCCTCTATTCTTTTCAGCTCCACAAACTTCCTGCTTTTCTGGGACCCATGCAAAATTTTGTGGTCTCTGGTATGTCCTCAGAAATGGCATCGCCTCCCTTAGATGCTCTTCAAGCTCACACGGAGAATGCCCATGTATCTTCCCACTAGAAAAGTGAAAAACTCTTGAAGTTATTATTTCTGTGGTGGGCTGGTAAAGCAGCTTTCTGGGTTGTCTTTTTTTTTAAGGGTTTCATTATTTTTTTTAATTTATATTATTATTTTTTATCCTCACCTGAGGACATTTTTTTTTCATTGCTTTTAAAAAGAGAGGAAGGGAGAGAGAAAAACATCGATTGGTTGTCTCCCATATGTGCCCAGACCAGGGATCATACATAGAACTAAACCTCCAACTCTTAGGCCATGAGACAACAGTCCAGCCAAGTGAGCCACACTGAACAGGGTGGGTTTGCCATCATTCGTAGCATGATGTGATGTAAATGTTTCCACCGTGGCTAATTTCAAGCTACCAACAGCTTCACATCCGGCTCACAAAATTTTTAAACAATCAACAAGCATCTCTCATGAATGTGAGCTGATTTCAACACTGCAGTGGCCCTGTTTTCTTCATTTTGCCTTATTCCATCCAGCCTTTCTCTATGGGTGTTTACCTACAAAAAACGAAAGTCACTTATGGTTGCCTTGGGAAACATTAATCACTATAAACTGACAGGTCCCACTCCCTTTGCCACTCTTTAAATTCTATTGCTTGTGTTCACACCCAGTATTGGTAACAAAGACTGAAATCATCAACCTGGTATATCCTACTTGCTTATAAAACATTTACACATTATGTATGCAAGTATCGATAGAAAGAAAAAGAAAAAAAGAAAGAAGAAGGCAAAGGAAAAGGACAGAAGAAGAGAGAAAACGAAGTATTTTTCTCCCCTGTCTTGCAAACCTACTGTTTGCTTCATATTACAGCCATTCTTGCACATGTACTATTATTTTTCCCAAGTGTAAAATACCTCAAATACTTAACCTTTTATTCCAGTGTCTCCCATAACATCCAGCTCAAAACCTAGCTCACAATGAGCCTTCAATAAATATTTGTTGAGATAAACAGTGGAATAAATGAGTAAAACAATTAACAAGAAAATGATTAACTAGGAAAAGACTGTTTTGATATCAAGCCACATAAAGAAGTAGTCACCACTCTGGTTTCAGAATTTCCTTTTGTTGCCACCAATTCACCACCATCAAGCTGGTATGGCCAGCTCACCACCAACATGCCCTTCCAGTGGACCTGCCTATTGCCTGTGCATCTTCTTCCTATCATGGGGAACACATAAGCTTCTTCTGTTTAAGATCATTTTTTTGTGTTTCACTGAGATAATCACTCTTTATCTATTACAGATCAGCTCTGAAGAGTGGTGTTCAGTGTTCCTCTGTTCTTCCAAATGAAGAGGGCAGCCCCATAGGCTTGTTCAGCATGGTATCACTATCAGAATGGATTTCAAAATTGGATTTCATTTATTGCTGTAGTTCTCTCTTATCTGCAGGGGATACATTCTAAGACCCCCAGAGGAGCTTGAAACTGTAGTTAATGCCAAAACCTATGTATCCTATGTTTTTCCTATATATACTTATGATAAAATTTAATTTATAAATTCAGCACAGTAAGAGATTAACAATAATAACTAATAATAAAATAGAATGCTTATAATAATTTACTGTAACAAAATTCATGTGAACGTGGCCTCTATCTCTCAAAATAACTTTAGTGTACTATACTCACCTTTTTCCTTAAAAGAAGCACTTTGTGGTTTCCCTTTGGCGTATCTGAATTGCCGTCATCCCTACTCTTGCACTTGGAGTCATTATGAAGTATAATAAAGGCTCCATGAACACAAGCAATACTGAGACAGCCGATCTGATAAACAAGACAGCTAAGTGACTAACATACAACACGGGTATAATGTCAGACAAAGGAATGATTCATATCCAGGATGGGACAAGCTCGATGTTGAGAGATTTCATCATGCTACTCAAAATGGCATGCAACTTATAACTTACCAATGGCCTATTTCTGACATTTCCTATTTAATATTTTTGGACCATGACTGACTGCAGGTAACTGAAACCACTGGGAGTAAGGTTGTGGATCAGAGGGATTCCTGTACTCTTATCATCAAAGCACCCTTAAACGCTGTCTACCAATGATAGCATCTGTTACTTCAGTGACGACAGTTCAGTGCTTAGCTCTTTGAAATACTCTGTTCATTAAAGCCAGAAATTTAAAATTTGTTCGGTAGAAATGAACTATCCCCTCAACATAGAAAAAGAATAGTATAGTTTTTTTTTATTTTCATCATTCACTTGCTTAATGTAGTAGATATAAATATTAACAAGAAGAGTGAGAAAAATCACATTATATTATTATCTGTAAATCGTTTAATTTCTATTCTGAAAACCAAGTTCCACAGTGTTAGTGAGAAATTCAACCTCAGTTATTTTCAGACTTTCCACCCCCATTTTGCATTGAGGATCTAACATCTTACTCCAGGTCTGAACACTAAAACATGGACCACTAAGCACATGGCCACGTTGGTGACAGCTGGATTTTGCAGCAATCTCGTGACCCCACCAAGTCTGTCAGTGTGCCATTTCCACGCCATCTGGAGGGCAAGAAGTCCTGAACGAGGTTGGGACCCTGGGTTTGGTATCTTACCTACCTAGTTCGTCACCTGGCGATTTCCCCTGAGGTCCTGCTTTCAGAGAGAAAATGAATGTCCCCTCTCTTCACGAACCAGTAGCCCTCTCTCCTCCTTCATATCTAGAGAAAGCTTCCCCCCCCCCCCCTGTTTAGGGAACCTTCTGTCTTTCTTGGTTTCACACAGGGATACCAATTTCCTCTCTCTTCAAATTCTATTATCCTCAGTGAGCAAACAGAAGCCAGGAAACCCTGCCAAAAACCTCTCGTGTGGCAAGGAAGTATGGAACTTGTTATCTGCTCAAATGGAGGATGGAAAGGGGAAAAATTCCAGGAGAAAAACAAACATTTCAAAATTTCAATTAATATCTCCAAAAAATTCCTGTTGGCAAAATACCTATCAAACATCTTCCTTCTGCTTAGGAATATCTATATTTCAGGATTTCATTTATTCACTCCTACCATTCACTCTCTTCCCTCAAAATGCTAGCTTAGGGACATTTCTGCTTGTCTATCTACTTGCTCTTTGCTCAACAAACATTCTGTTTAAGTAAAGTATAAACATGTAAGCAACGTAGTTTAAGGGATACTAGGAAGGTAAAACTCACCTCACAGATGCTTGTTTCTCTTTTACCCATCACTTTGATGCTACCGCTAGAGAAATCAATGCTTTGGATTAAGGCACAGATGCAGAGTACCTAAAAATAACCCATTGATCAATTATCCATTCAACAAACCGGCTACAAAAGGAAATGGAGTATCTGTGAGTATGTAAACAAAGACCTTTCCTGATGAACCAGCATTTAGGCCAAATCTCAAAAAGTAAGTGAAGAGGAGAAGAGGTTTCTAAAGCAAAGCATGGGACACAGCATGTCTGCAGGCCTTAAAGTAGGCAGAATATTATTTAGAACTTAAAAAAGACTATGGTGGCTGAACCGTGTGGTAGAGAGTACCTCAAAGTGAGACCGCTAGAAGGTGAGCAGGGGCTAGAACCTGCAGAGCTGCGTAAAGCAAAACAAAGATGTTGACCTTTATCAAAAGTACCATGAAGTGTTTTAAGCAAAGCAATGAATGATCAGATTTCTATTTAAGAATTCTGGCTGCTGTGCAGAAAATGAATTGGAGGGAGGCAAAAACAGAATATGTAAAACATTATGCCATTATCAGCCATTAGCATCCTAGCCTCTCAAGTTCTTTCCAAGGAGCCGTTGATGCAGGAGTACAACTATTAGCGCCCTTCAGACTGAACTCCAGTCTAGGAGATGGGGCTTTGTTTTCTGCCTGCGGGTTCGCTGATAATGCCCTCCTGTAAGACTTCCAATCACCCTACTGCAAGACACGGCCTAACTCTACTTCTTGCCATTCTTACCATCAGCCTCCTACTTCAAGCTATTATGATTTTTTTAACCTCAATATTTTAAACATTCTACTGACATTATCCGTTATCAAGCCTCGCTTCCCTCCAGTGCCTTGGATCACACTGCAGCAAGAAAGAGCTTTTTAAAACAAAACAAAACAAAAAATTGCTGAGCCATTTCCCTGCTTAAAGCCCTCCAATTGTTTCACATTTCTTATAGACAAACTGCCAACTCCCCACTTACCTTTTGAGCCTTGCCTCATATACCCTCTCCTTTCTTTGTACTTTATGCACTAGTCACCTAAACGATTTAATAGTTTTATTAGGGGCTGGACCAGCTGGGGTGCTCACGTCATTGGAGCACATTAGAAATATTGTGCTTGCTACCTTAGATCTCAGACTCTTTGTTTAACTAACGAAATTTATCCTGGTGTTGCTCCTGACAAATAAAAATATCTCCTGTCTTCCAGACATAAATAAGCAAAAAGTTGATAAGTATTTCTGCAAAATGTATTCAGAGTAACAGCTGAAAGTTGGCAGCAAGTTGAATTTATAAAACTAAATAATACGTGGCATGCTATTTATTAGGGGTGTGTAGTTTATTTTATCTAAATTTTGCATTTTTAATATAGCTCTCAAGAAGTCCTCTGGTTCAAAATGCACACACAAACTGAAGAAAGAGAAAAAATAGAGAACATTCCACTGAATAATTTCACGATATCGACCCTGCCTTGACCCAGCCGAAGTGAATTACTAAGGGAATGTGTTTTGCATATAATTTTTGTAATAAAATCAATTTCTCCTGGGCCCCAAGAAATAAATACTGAACAAAGAGTTTTTTGAACATCCGTTTTAAGGTTTGACCAAGTGTCAGCCTGCCTAACGGGCCCAGATTTTCAGCATATTCCTGCAAGGGCCCGTGCTTTTTCTTATAGTGTCTCCTCTCCCTGAAACAAACTTCATGCCCCCGTGCTATTGTCTACTGGGTTTAAATAGCACTCCTTTAAGGGGGCCTTCCCCTGGCCCATCGTCTAAGGAAGGCCCCTCTTTACACTCTTCTGTCTTCCCTTATTTCTCTTATCATGTTACTGTGCATCCATTCTATTTTAAGTATCTGTTCTTCTTGATCTTAAGCCTTGGAAACGGACGTACTGTCTTTGTTTTGTTAACTTATATACCCCAAGCACCTAGACCAGTGCCTACAACATCAAGAGCCCCAATAAACAATGAATAAACAAACGAACATATAAATGAATGAATCCTCCATGTTCGAACCCCCTGATTCCTTGCCTGAACTGCCCCTGTCATTTATCACCATGGTCTCCAGTTACCATGTTCCGTACGGAGCTGTGTCTATGAACTGAACGAATGACACCTAGAATTAACTACAGCTTCAGCCACGCATACCTGGGCACATGATAGCTTTCAACAATGTATATAGGAAAAGTAAATGTTGAGACACTGAACAGCCAGAATTGTCTCCTTCATAATTTTATTTATAACAACTTTCTCACATTTCTCCCAGTTTTCATAGGGAAACCTTTGCATGTGGTGAAATTAGTGAAGCCCCAGCTCAGCAACCCCCAAAGGACTACAGGTAGGGTGGCTCCAGTGAATTCAAAGCGATAGAGACTGTCAGGCCAAGGGAGTCACCTGGGCAATTATTGATGGACTATGAAATAAAGTTTTCTCCTGGTTGACTCAATCACTCAAATTGTATCACATACTTACTATATGCCAAGACATTGCATTACTTTTATAAACATTGTTGAATTTTTAAAAACATGAAAGCCTTACAAAGTAGGTACAGCTATATCACACCCATTCTATAGGGCCTGGCAAAAGTGAGGCCTGCTTGACTGTGGCTGGTAGGGCAATAATATGGATGTAGTAATTTATAGCTTTAATTTGAACATTTCACCTAAAATGTCATATGGTATGCTTCAGAGTAATATTGTTATGTTACAGAATTACACAGTTATGATTTTGTAGTAAATAGGGGCATTATTTGTGCTGAAACCTGTGCATATGAGAAAACTGAAGCTCAGAGAATTTAAATAAATTGTGCAAGGTCATCCGGGTAGGTAGCCAGGATTCTTACTGATTGAACCTGATTCCAGTACACAGACATACAGCTTATGTTGTTCCACTCTGGCACACCCCCCGCAGTCAGCTGTTAGAAGACATGAAATCTACATCAAAAGCCAAAACAAGTTAATAAGACAAAATTAATTTTTCAGTTTATGATGTTAGAATTCTTCATTTTGTGATAGTTTCAACCACCTGTTGCATGCTGTACTTTTGTTGCAAATAATATGTCTTTAAACAGAAAAGATCTCTCTTTATGTTTCATCTAAAATTAATTGGGAAGCATTCAGAAAAAAAATCTAAGCAAAGACTTTGAATACTTTCTATTAAGTATATGAAATAGAATCACTGAAAGATCTTGCCAGTATTTTAGAAAGATATGCACAAAAATTGCCCAAATTATTATCATTCATTATAGTTTTATTATAGAATTTTTACCACTATGATTAAGCACAACCGTTCATGAATTATGAGAGATTCCATGGGGAAAGAGTTAAGCATATTGGTTAAAGTGGGAAATAAATTTAGAAGATGTTGAAACTACTACGGACAGGCAGAAAGAAATATTTTGACAGGGGAGTGGAGAGAAAAAAGATGTGACTGCCTCCTCCCAAAAATGAATTAGGATGTCTCTTCCTCCTTGGGAATCTTAGAGAAGAATGTAGGGGTATGCGTGTTTGGAAAGGATGAAGCATGAAACGCATTCTGTATTGACACAACCACCTAAGCCATGAGAAAAACAAAGCCAGTGAAGGTGACATTGATAAAGCTAACATTTACTAAGCACGTAGTATATATACCAGGATCCGTGTTAGACTCCTTCCATGGCTCTACAGATTTAAAAAGAAGGGTATTCAAAAATAAATGAATGCCAGTATTTGGGATCGAATATGTTTTTATTTGATTAGAAAAAAACAATTGTTAAAAATCACTTAGACCTTTGCAACCAACAAATAAGAAATCGGTGTGGACTTGTTAGATCTCTATTACTTCACTCAAGCTCAGGAGAAGTTTAAAAAAAAATACATTCTGACAACAGACGGCCACATAATCTATGAAGGAGTTAAATTGACAAATGAACATACAATATACTAATAGTTCAGAAAAAGAATGAATTTATATGGCTCTGAGGGTCAGATGAGGCAGGCAGGACTTGATTCATACCTTAAGGACAGCACAGGAATTAGAGGAATCCCGGCAAAGGAGAGAGACATCTACACCAAAGGTATCACGTGAGCAAAGCAGCACCGATGAAGTCCAATGTAACCTATTCTAGCCATAAGATTTGCCGGCTTGGAATTAAGAACAGGTTACTAAAACAAATGGGAAAGGGTTATGCCTATAAATTGGAAAGAAATTATGGCAAGCCTCAAACATTTTAATTAATTAAAATATAAGGCACTGAACACCAGCTAATCTATGGCATCACCCTGCCACTCCACCTATCACACCAAAACCCAGGTGTGTAACCACCTATCGAGACACTGTTTCTGTACCTTTCTATCTCCATTCACTGCCAGTTCCCAACAGCATCATGCATTGTAGCTGTTTACCAAACCTGACTAGGATGTGGGGTCAGTGCAGGGCAGTTCCATACCCCTTAGGTGGACAAAAAAAGTCGACGCCCTAAAAGAGGTTTCTTTTCCTAATAGCAGCAACCCTCTGCATGCTGACTTGCCCTTCCATGCCCTGCAGCAGCTTCCCTGGCCTCCGTGCCTATGTCCTAGAAGAGGACATGGGCTCTACCTGGAGAAAGCCCGGACTCCGTAACTTGAATCCTGGGTTTCATCAGCCTAGGTTATGAGGTATGACCTGGTAAGTACAGTTCACCCACAAATCCAGCCTATGGCTGTCCTGATCTTCTCAGAGTCTGCATAAACGGAGTGTCTTGTACAGGCAGAGCAGTTTTTGGTCTCCCATGTAGTAAGAGGTAGAGGGCAGGTTACCCAGAGACATAATGATGTGAACGGGAAAGCTGGATGCCGGTATAACTCGGTACCCTTTCTGCTATCACAGCAAGCCACCTCTGTCAAACGTGCAGAGCCTCACGTCAACAGTAGTAATTACGTGGGAAAAGGTTCTCCTTGTAGCCACTGTGGGTTGTCATAGCAAAAGATACTGGAAACTTGAGCACTGTTAGATGGTGAATTTGTCTCTCTAAGTAGGACAATTCCTAATAGTGATAAAGAAAATGAAGCAAACACCTGGCATTAAATCTCTCTTATGGTATTTTCATAGAAATTGGAGGACACCTACATAATCTCTAACCTCAGAAAGGAACATAAACAGAAAAAATATGGTCCTTAGTGATGTGAATTACATAGCTGGCTGGGACATTCGGGATTATTGTAATATCAATTCCCTTTCCAGGTGAAGAAACTGAGAGCTAGCAAGGTTAAGAGATTTGATCCACACTCATCTAGCTTTCAGAGGCAGAGAACAACCATTTGGACAATGTCCCAAATGTCTTACTACAAAGATTTGCAGTCCACAAAACAATAGGACATACACACTTGATCTATACTGCAACTCTGTGAGGGTAGTATTTTTATCCCTTTTCGTAGATTCAAAACTCGAGACTCGGAAAAAATCAACTGACATCTCTGAAGAGCTCATGGAAAAGGTGGTGCTCACATCTGTATCTTCTGCCCAAGAGGCTGAGTCAGTTCCCAGTTCCGGACTGCCTGCGCCGCAGCTAAAAGGCCATAGAAACATCCTCTCCATTCCCTACTGCACCTTTACAGAAGAATGTATCTATTAAAAGGAGGCAGTTGTTCATTAATCACTTCATTCAGCACATACGTATTGAGCACATACTGCATACAATTATCTAGGTCATAAAGACATAGCAGTAAAAACAACAGACAAGGGCACCGCTTTCATGGAGATAAACAATAAACAAAAACACAACATGTACGTGCAGGTGGAAAAATAAAGTATAAGAGAAAATATAAGGTAAGGTAAGAGTGTATATACAGAGAGAGAGGGTATTAGAGATAGCAATTACTAGTCCCCAGTGTCTCTGTCCCAGCCTCAGCAAATCAGCATGCACAGGTCGGATCTACCATGACCTGTGAGCAATAGTAAAGACCCCAAGTTCATAGACCCTTAGGGGTCTAAATAAAGAATAAAAGCATAAGCTGAAAATTTACTAAGAGAAGACCGTGGAAACTATTTTTTCTCTTATAGGTTATGTTGAATCCACCAACCACGAGAACAAATGTCGGAGACTTTCAGGGTTCCAAAGATGTTACTTTATTGGCCAAGTTTAACCTGCGCAGGGGTGAACTCTCAAAGTGTCCAGCGACACAGTGCCCACAAGGGCTGCAAATGAGAGTCACACCCAGCGCTTACAGCTAAGTCCTTATATAGAGGCAAGCAAGCAAGCGTTGCACAGAAGCAGATGTGGTGGTTAGCTATTGGCTTACAGAGCCTGTGGGCGGGAACAGGGTGGGGTCTGTCTCAACTGAGAGGAAAATTTTGAAACTAAACAGATGGCAATCAACTTACAGGATGTTTGCTAGGGATGCAGGCTCCTTGGGGCTGAGACTATTTTTCTTGTTCCCAACAGGTTACACCAACTGTGTGGAAGCACACACTACCTAGACAAGTTTGAATCCTAACTCAGATAAACATGTCATACACATGAGGACCCAAGTCACAATTTAATAAATGACATTTGTCTGTTTAGGGAAAAAAAGAAGTCCTTCCAAAAATTAGAGATTATACAAAGTAGCCCTTAGCCCTGATATGGTCAGAATTCACCATGCACCCTAAGGTAATGAGGGGATCTCTGCCCTGGTATTTCTGGGAGATAAGCTTTGTCCTTTCAGTCTCAGGGCAGATTTTTCTGAAAGAAACCTAGCCATGTCCTTATTATAGCTGGTGATGCTGGCCTGGGATATACCTGAATATTCAGCAAAATAGGTATACCGCTTACCACCTGCTAGAGCCTTCCTCACTCACATGAGCATTTACTCTTCCCATTCCAGTATTTCTCCAGGGGCAAAGTACCTCATTCTATGCCTGCTGCCCACAGCCCGTGACATCTTCTAAAGCTGCTCTCTCCATTCTCAAAAGCTTGCTCAATGAAACACTTACTAAAGCACCACATTAAGGGCTTTATACATGTGGTATGTTATGTTGTTTACTCCTCAACATGACCTGATGAAGTAAGCCCAGGCAGTTTCGTTTTGCAGGTGAAGAAACTGATGTTTATGAAGATGACATATCACACCTGTGGTCATGCACGTAGTCTCTTTCTCCTTCCAATGTAGCATACTATGTGACCGGCTAAAGTACAAGTGAATGGTAAGATCTAGATTTTTCCATAATGTTTTAGTACCTTTAAGACAGTAATAGTCTGAATGTATTTACTATAAGCATTGCAAAGGAATTCATTGTTTACACATGTCTTGCACATTCAATATCACAGTGATGAGTCAACAAGGTAAAGGCAATAGGAGCCCTCACCATCCTCAAAAAGAAATTTCGTTTCCTGTGTCCAGTCTTTAAAATTTGGGGGGGGGAGGGGCTTATTTTATTTATTTTATTTTTTCACATTTTTTATTGTTGTTCAAGTGCAGTTATCTTCATTTTCTCCCGACCACTCCCCCCAATCCCAGCCATCCCCATTTCCCACCCTTGACCTTACCCCCCTTTGGTTTTGTCCATGTGTCTTTTATATAGACTTTAAAATTTTAAAGTTTATAACTTTTTAACTTTGGTTAGTATGAAGAAAAAAGGAGGTGTCATTTAGGATTTTTTTGAGAATATTGTTACGTTTATCTTTTCCCTAAACATAGAAGCACAGGCATGTTTTTCCTTAAATAACAAAAAATAAAGTTTGTATTCAAAATATACAACAGGTGAGAGACGATTAGAAGCTAGTCAGCATGATCTGGCTGCAGAAATGTTTTGATTTCTAGTATTGTCTAGAAATCTCCCTAAGCAGTTTAATAATACTCCAGCTAATGCAATTTTAGACCTCATTTAATCCTTACAACAACTACAAGATGAGAATTATGATCCTCATTTTACTTGAGCTCAGAGAAGTAAAATAAATTCCCAAGTGGCAAAGTCATCATTTGGACTTGGCTGGATCTCTCCCCAAGGTTTGTGCTCTTAAACACTTCAGGGCATTTTATGTGCCTAACCCTCATAACCAAAGCCCAAGTATTACACAGGATCTAACTTTATACATCTCCAAGCAGCTCCAGGGGTATTTAAGAATAGACACAGAGCAGTTTCTGCTACAAACGAACAATAATATTGACCATTCGACAATAGGCACTCTTAGAAGAGATAAATGCTTAGAAAAACCAAAAACATTTGGTTTTTGAAAAAAAACATCACTTTGAAAAACCAAAACCATTTTTAATACCAAATGCTTTCTGCCAATCATAATAATGAAGGTGAATCATAGTCCTGATACTATATTAAACTTAAACATCCTTCTTTCCATGATTTGTTCTAAAATTAATGTGCTGATGATTCATATCCTCTTGTAATAATATCACCTTTGGCTTACCATCTTTCATCACTGTATTATAACAAAAATTGTGTTATTTGGTTAAAAAATGTTCATCTGGAGGAATTCTATTATGGTCTGAATAAGTAGCACTCAGTTATTTTTGAAGAATTATTTCTCCATCTGTTCAAGTCTACTCTGTGTGTGTTACCCTGAAACAGGTAACATCACCTACCAGAATTCCTGGCTTTAGAAACTTATCAAACCCCCACTCTGACCCTTTATTCAATGATCTGGATCTGGTTTACTTATTTATCAAGTTTTGCCTGACTCTTGTTCTAGTCACACAAAAAAATGATAACCCAAGATTTTTTTTAAAATATTGTACAGATTGCACGGGGGGAGGCTGGCAGTCTTTCAGACGGTGTTCATTCTCTGCAGCGCAAATTGTCACCACAATAGGGAGCCTAAAACAAAAGCCAAATGCTGCACAAGGAGTACTTTTCTCCTGAAAAAAAATTCCAACATTGGGGAGCATACTTTCCTCTGGATGCACACGCATAATTTCCATTATTGTTAATGGGAGCTATACATGCATAACACCCATTACTGCTAATGGGAGCTAAGTGCTCACACAAGGGTAGAATACAGTGAAATCTGTCTTAGAAAATCACCCAAGAGACTAGCAAAAATCAGTTGCCGGGTAGAGAATGGTTTTAAATTAAAAGCAGAACAGAAGTGAACTTAAAACCACAGGGGAACTATTTAAACTTCAGAGAGCAATGGGAATTGGCTTCTCTCTTCCTTGCTCTATTCCAGTATCTTATTTTCCTCATCCATGTTCTTGATGAGAACCAATGACCTTGTGATCTCCTAAAGAGACAATCCGGAAATGAATTTCACACCTTCATAGATTCAAATGGTAGACTTGGGGATCCTTTGGCCAAGGAAAGAATACAGCTTCTGAATGATGACACGCAAAACACAAGTCACATGGCATCTTTAATGACAGTTAATGAACCAGAATGAAAACAGTAAAGCAATATTATTATGGCAATTTATATCAATCATTCATTAAACATCAAAAACATCTGTTCTATTAGAATGTTATTGTAAAAGTCAATGAAGTCAGTGAAAGATAAACCAGAAAGTGATTTCCATCTACCCAAGTGGCTTCCACATTTCCTTCAGCACTTCAGGGCTTTGGAAGGACAGACTACTCCTACAGTTCCATAAAAATCATAGGAGTTTGATCTAGTTCAGCCTCTTCACTTTGCAGGTAAGAAAAATGCAGAAAAATCAAGTGCCCCACCCACAAAGGTCACCGAGTACAAAAAGCAGATCCTGGAACCACACTATAAAATTGTTCTGACCCCAGATCTAGTAGTTTAAATGTTCAAAAGCCTAAAGACTCTCAAGGACTTTTGCCTTTTTGGCTTTGCACTAGTCTCTGGGAACAAATGCATAGATGGGTAGATGAAGCTACGAGTTCCAAAAGGGCACTTTTAAAGCTCTGGAGAGATGGGGCCTACATGTTCAGTATGTTACTCGAATGCTTGCACGTTCCAATTATTTCCAAAAATAGTTTCAAGTACAAATCTCAACAAGTGCTTTATTTTAAAGAGGCATTAGCAAAATAGGCAAAGAAAATGGGAGGTTCATTATCTCATTTTTTTGAAAAGAAGAATGGAAATACTGTGCTTCTCTTTTCAATCTCCCACTTCCTAGCTATTCCTGTAATTGCAGAGCACCAGCAATAAGTTCATTCTTGTCTCTTCTGTGTCACATATTTGTATCTATACTTTGTGTTATGCTTCATACAGAGATGTTCCTAATGGGTCTTGTTTTGCTCTGACTCTCACACAAATGGGCAAAAGCAGACAGAAAACAACATCAGGACTGTTTGCAAAAGCTGTCCATTTACGAAGGCCCAAATTTCTTCTCTCTTGCTCATTTCGCATAGGAGGTGCTCTTCGCTGCCCTGGCTACCAGCCCTCTGCTGCTCATAGGTTTGAATATTAAGACAAAGGGAAATCAACTGCTCAGTGGAAGAACCAGAAATAACTGAAAATTCATTCCAACCCAGATATTCTACATATCCTGGTTTATTTATCATTTATAAATATACTCCTTCCTAAATACTTCTTTGAAATTGATAACCCTATTGATTCAAACCACTAAAACAGGGACAGTTTGATGAAGGAAGTCTTCCCTCAGCTAGCCAATGTCAGTCTACTTATAAAATACCATAGAATATCAAAGAGGGAAGAGGAGAAATGAAAGAGAAGGGAAGGGAAGGCAAAGAATGAGAAGTGGAGAATGGAGCAAGGAAGAAGAAGGTGCAGAAAGAGAAGAGATGGAGGGAAGGAGAGGAGAGAAGAAAAAGAGAGCAAAATATAAGGCACCATAATGTTTAGGGCGTCACAGCATGAAGTTGGTGTGCTGGGGTAAATAGAGCAAAAAGTTTGGAGCCCGAATAACTGAGTTTTACATTCACCTCGACTTTCATTCTATATGTGACATTGAACACACTAAATAAACTTGCTATCTTTCACTTCACAATCTGACAGATGAGGATAAAACATTGCCTATTTTATTTTGTGGGGTTCTTGTACGATGAGGGAACCCATGAAGACACTTTATAAACCATATATCCATGAAGATGCTTTATAAACTGTGATATTGGACTCCTATAATTCTGACCGCCTAACAAATCTGATGGTCAGGAGAAAAGGCCATGCTGAAGAGATCACTTTGTCCAAATATCGGAACACATCTTGATGGCTTCTTCACCTCAGCCTAACACCCTATGTGTGCCTTTACGCCTAACTTTATTCTATTAGAAAAGCAACCCCGTAGAATCAAAAAACTTGGTGCCCCCTCAAAAAAATCACTCCCCCTTACTATGCCTACACCTGTAATTTCACAGAGCTCATTCACAAGGTATATAAAAGGACAAGTCATTTCTGCTGACTCTATGGAAAACAAACCTCAACTCCAAAAAGATACGATGCAAAGAAGCAAAATACCCAGAGGCTCATGGCTCAGTCCAATGGTTGCCTCTCTTCTGAAGTACGTAATTTTCACTGACTCTCCCCTGTCTTTGTAGAAAAAGAAGGAAGACCCTAATTCAGTCTATGGAATCTTGAAATGATGTGTTTTTGTTATTTTTGTGACCTACATTATGGACTAGCTTTAATCGAACCTTTCTAGTACATGATGGATTTCATTGTCTATTTTTTCCAACAAATTATAATCACTTTGAGGGAAATAAGTGTGTCTTTTGTTGTTGCTGTTAATCTCAAGGGCTTAGCACAGTACAAGGTATATAGTAGGAGCTCAGAAAATATTTATTTGATTTATTTGCATATGTATTTATTTACCTATCTTCCAATAAATTTTAAAAATCATGTAGATACAAGCCATTTTATGTAGGCACTAGCCAGCACATAGTTTACATATTAAATGTTTATATAATTGATTGTTTGCATAATTAAGTAACTCATCTGAGTGTAAACAAGTACCTATGAAGCCAACTAGAAAGAATAATTTATTCTGTAACAAGCATGAATTCCTGCCAAACCATCTAGAACATTCAGTGATCGTGTCCTTAAAACCCGTCTTGTAGTTCTTAAAAAAGACAGGCAGTGGTCCGGCCTTCAGACACATATTTGGGGATGATATCTTCTCTAAAGAAATGTTGAGATAATTGTTTTGTTTCTAAGGAACATTGTTCATTACAATCCTGTTTAATGGTTCATTTTCTTTTCTTTAGAGTTGGCCATTTTCCTTCCATTAATATTAACATTGCATGAACTAGGTGACTGCTATTTGTTCATCTCCTTTAGAGATATTAAAAATAACTGTTTCCTTTTGTAGGAAGATGGCACTGTTGCTTCACTCTTAGTTTAATGTGTATAGTGGAAGAAATACTGGTTAAAAATCAAAAGACTTGAGTTTGGGTTCTAGCTTTAATGTTTATCGTCTTGTGACTTGGTGGGTTGCTAATTTTGCTAATCTTGCTGACCCTCCACTTCTTATCTGTAAAATGCTTTTTTATTTTTTTGCAAGAATAAAATGACAGAATGTCTGATGTGAAGGTTGTCTGTACATTTCAAAGCACCATAATAAGTTTCATTGGTAATAGTAGATACCATTTGCTTGTATATACGATTTGCTTGTGTGTGTGTGAATATATATATACACATATATATATACAGACACATATATATATACACACACATATATACACACACACACAGATACAGAGAAGTGTTTCATCTTTATGTAGTGTCTCCTTCATCACTATAAAGTGTTCATCTTTGTCTCTTGTTACCTTTGTTATCTTGAAATCTATTTTTTCAGATATAAGTATGTCTACACCTGCTATTCTGTGGCTGTTATTTGATTGGAGAGTCAATCTCTACCCTTTCACATGAGTCTGTATTTGCAATTTAAATGTGTCTCCTGAAGGCAGCGTATGGTTAGGGTTTTTTTTTTATCTAAATGGTTACTCTGTGACTTTTAATTGATGAATTCAGTTCGTTTGCAGTTAGGGTAATTACTGATGTATGCGGATTTCCTATAGCCATTTTATCTTCTGTTTTTTCATAGCTTTGTGAGTCCACTGATTCTTTTCCTTTGTTTTTCTGTCTGTTGTGTTTGGCTTGGTGGTATGCCATACTTTTTTCCTCTTTTTTTTTTAACTTATGTGTCTCAGTTTGGGGGTTTTGTGTGTGGTTACCATTAGGTTTATGAAAAAGAAAGTTTCTTATATACAGCAACCTTTTTTATTTTGAATGCATGTAATCTCCAGCCCTCTTTGCAAATTCACACTTTTACTCCTTGCCTTATATTTTTTTTCACAAAAGGTCACAAATTACCCCTATTTACCCCATGAGTTTGTTGGTGATTTTACTTGTTGTGTGTGTATGTGTGTGTGACCTTTTGTTCTTTATTTCAGGTAGAATAACCCCCTTGAGTATTTCCTGCAATGAAAGTTTTCTGGTAATAAACTCCCTCAGCTTCCGTGGTCTAGAATAGTTTTTTTTTTCCTACATTTCTAAAGAATAGTTTTGGCTGGTAATTTCTTTTTCCATAGTTTAAATATTTCCTTTTACTCTCTTCTAGCTTGTAAAGTTTCTGCTGAAAAATCCAACAATAACTCAATCTTTTCCTTTATGGGTTACCTTCCTCTTTTCTCCTGGCTGCTTGGAGAATTCTTTGTCATTAATTTTTTACTGTTTTATTAAAATGTGCCTGGAGAAGGCTTTTTGGATTGAGGTAATTAGTGTTCTGTTTGCTTGTCTGATTCAAGAATCTAGGTCTTTCCATGGGTTTGGGAAGTTCTCATCAACTATTTGTTTGAATAGGCTCCCTATTCCCTCCTACTTCCCTTCTCCTTCCTGTATGCCTATCATTCTTATATTGCTCTTTCGGATGCAGTCAGTTCTCACAGAGATCTCTTTTTCCTTCTGCGTCATTTCTAGATTTCTATCTTCATTATCACTAATTCTTTCCTTCACCTGGTCAGCTCTAGTTCCTGTGCTTGCTAGTTCATTCTTTATCTCTTTTATTCAGTTCTTTGCATTCATAATTTTTATTTGTGTCTTTTTTAGAATTTCACTTTTTGGTAAAGTAATTGTTTTGCTCATTGATTTTGTTTCTGAGTTCAAAACTGCCTTGAGTTTTTTTCCAACTCATTAAGTATTTTCAAAGGTGAAATCTTGACTTCTCTATTATTTAAATGACATATTTACATGGCTTTGCGTTTATTTTCTGGATATTTTCTATTTTTTTCTGAGTTACCTCGTTCTTTCTCTTTGTCTAGGCATGTATATATGAGTGGCACTTCTCTAGCAAATTGATAAGAAGTCTTTCTATTCTTTTCCAGAAGGTGGCGCTGGATCACAACTTTCTTAGTTCTTTTGCACCTCTCTGGCTTTTGAGGTCTCTGTGAGGTGGTGGAAAAAGCCCTCTGTTTCGTGGCAAAGGTGGTGTCTCCCCAGTAATCAGGTGGCCCCAGTCCCAGGGAACTAACCCAGCAGGGGAACGCAATGGGCAATAGAGCTCCAAATCCATAAAATGCCAATGCTATACCCCGCAGCCAGACGCCACTGACAGTGTAGCATGATGTGTCGTGGTGGCGTGAGCTAGGGGAACCCAGCTACCACCTTCATTGCTTTGCTCTCCCAGTGGTGGCAACCTTGGGCCTCAGCAGAGGCCCCCCCGCCGCCCGTGCCTCCACTTGACCTTTGGATTAGTCACAGACTGTGCCCCGCGCTCAGGGGGAAAGTGTTCCTGTAATACCAGTTCTCAGGTTTGCGAATAATCTGCTCCTCAACCCTAGAATGAGCTCTGGGACGTTCAGGGAAGGTGGCCAAGCTCTGTGGCTTTGTTACTCTGTCTGAAGTGCCATTTGCCAGACAACTGTGGCCTCACCTCTGTGCTTTATGCCTGCCCACGTCCCTGGGTTCAGCTGCAGCTTGTAATGCTCATTCCTGCAGGAATGCTCACGGAATCTCTTTGCTCCTCCTGCTGAAGAGAGTTCCAGACGCAGCCTGATTCCAGCCCGCGCTGGGCCGAGCCCTACTACAGTGAGCTCCTGGCTGCAGGGTTGTGTCCGTGGCTCATCTCAGCTTTCTCCCTTTTTTACCTCCCCAGTTTCCTTCTTCCACTTGCCCACCTTTAGAGGTTTCAGTGAGTGGATTACTCAGACATGTTTCTGCATCGAGCAGGGAATCTTTTGTCCAATTATAGCTGTTCAAATTTTTGAAATTTCAAGGGGAGAGACCAGGGGGATCTCTCATGCTGCCATTCCTCTGTTGGCCCTCTGCCCAAGACATTTTAATAATGTCCCCATCATTTGTCATTAGATGGGGAATTAGTATGTTTGGGAGAAATAGAGTATAGAAGTTAAAGAGATTATTTAAATGGGAAAAAAGTTTCAGTCTATATAAATCTTTATTAAAATTTACATCTTCAAAAAAGACCTTTACCGTGGAGGAATCTGATGGCTGCTAATATTACCAGTGGGACAAATTGACATAATATAGCTTCTTATATAAGTACCTTGAAAGATACATTATCTGTGCAATATTAATTAATTATGAGGAAACATTCAGGCAAATCTAAATTGAAGATCATTCTACAGAATATCTAGCCTGAATTCAAAAATAGCAATGCTATATAACACAAATAACAAAGGAAAAAGAAAAATTAAATACTAACAAGATATGCAACTAAATTCACTATATCACTTTTGATTAGACCTCAAATAAAAAAAAAGGACATTTTAAGATACTAGCTAAATTTGAAGATGAATTATACATTAGAAATACTATGACAATGTTAAATACTTGAAGTATGGTAATTATTTGTGCCTTGTTTTTATTAAGTAAAAAATCTTGTGCTTAAGAAATACATACTAAAGTGTTTAAGGGTGAACTGTCTCAAGGTTTACAACTCACTCTCAAATTATATAGTTAAATATATATGTATACGTCTATATACACACAGAGAGAAGAGAAAATATGGCTATTTATTTGTAATTGATTTTTTAGATGAAGAGTATTCTCACAACTTTCCTAAAGGATTGAAATATTTCAAATTAAAAAGATTTGGGGGAGAAATTAAAACTGTCTATGTATTGTGAGTGTCTAGATACTGACATGGCAGAAAGACCACAGTTTAATAAAAACAACAGAAATAAATATATATACAGATCCAATTTCATGAGAGTTGTATATACACACATTTATGCACTGAACACAAACAAACAATGGAAACCCTTGGGTACAGGGTTAAATGGATCAGGCTAGAAAGTTAGTTGTCCTTACACATAAAAGTATCTTATTCTTTTGCTTTCTGATCATAATTTATGATGGTTCTAAACAGATGAGCATGGAACTGAATCACAGCCTGTTTCAGCTTAGGGTCTTCAGGAAGCAAATTATTGGGTGAGCTTTGGTGTTGGGGGTGCTCATTAGACTGGGCCGGGGGATTCAAGCCCGTAGAGCCGAGAGAAAGGAAGTAGGCTGTACATGGACGATAGCTTCAGTCAACCTTACGGGAAGCTCTGGAGCAAAAATGGCCCATAAGAGCTGTCACTTGCTGTGTCAAAATAGCAGCCTCCTGATAGCCTTACCTTGATCAGTCTTTGGCTATTGGCTGCGCTGTCAAACTTGTGACCTTGGGCAGGGGCTCTCTAAATTTCAGGAGCTGACCACTGAGATCTGTCTGCAGACAGCATTCCCAGTAGCTTGGTAATAAGTCCTTCCTTGAAGGAGGAACAGATGGTGCATCTCATTTCCATCACACGATTTATCTCCTTTTATTTTAGCAGTTATGTATTGCTTTTTAAAAAATTGGTTTAGTTGAATTGGGGATTCTAATTTCAACTGCTCAGCAACAAAATTGGTGGATTTATCTAAGCTGTATCCTCTTCATTCATAACCCTGTCACCGCGTATGAGCTGTACGCTTGTTCTTTAAACCTAATAATCTCTCTTGGTCTTTCTCAGGGCCTGCTACGGACTGAATTGTGCCCCACCCCATTCCCCAATCTACAATTTGAGGCCCTAATTCTTAGTGTGACTGTATCTGGAGATTATGTCTTTAGGAGATAAGTAAGGTTAAATGAGGTCATGCGAGTGGAGACTTAGGGGAGATACCAAGGTCTCAAAGGTGGTTTTCCCAGGATGAGGCTCACCTGTGGCCTGCTGACCCCTGTGGTTTCCCCAAACGTGGGAAACTCAACTGCATGATTTGTGGTAGTGGAGGACTGCGTTCATGCTCTCCCCTGGGTGGGGGGGGCGGGGGGAAGATCGGACTCTTAATCCTACAGGGCTGGTGGGCCTTATAAGAAGAGAAGAGAGGAATCTCCCTCACTCTGGGCACTTTTAAAGAAAGACCACGTGAGCACAAAAGCAGCGGTCTTCAGGCCAGAGAAAGAGTTCTCACCAGAAACCAGATCCTACTGCAACCTTGAGCTTGAATTTTCCAGCCTTTAGAACTGTAGGAAAATAATTTTTTTGTTGTTTAAGCCGTGTAGTCTGTCGTATTTTTTATGATAGCCCAAGCAGACTAATACAGGATCAAAATTGAAGGTCAGATCCAAAACCTGCCAAATAATGAGACTATGTAATTTCCAGTTCTTACACTGACATAATTTCATGCATGGCATAATTGAATTCTAATAATAAGAGTCTGTGATGTAGAGAAGACATATCCCATTCAGCTTCCTCTCTCTTTCCCTGTGTCCCTAAATACTCCCATGCTTGTTCTGTCTCTACTTTTGTATTTAATTATCATTGTTTAATTTTACATTTTTAATGTTTAAGTAAGTCATTGAAATGCATGATGAAAAAAAGTTTGTGCCGTAGCATTGGGCTGACTTTGTTACTTTGCTTGTTTTTATGATCCTGGTGTTACCACGAAGACAATCGAGTTCCTTACGGTTTATGGCTAGACTGGTCCATTTTTCTTTTCTTACCCTGGGATTCTAAGAAACTATAGCTATCAAGAAAGGGTTCCAGTAACAGTAATATTTCCCTCTTGACAGGCTGCTTTGATTTATTTTTTCAGAAGGAAAATGATGTCCTTGAAAAAAATTCTATCCAATCTCACTTTTGCTTTTTTTTTTTAACTGCAATTGAAAAAGGGCTAGCTGAAGTGTGGACATGAACAAGGCATGTCTTTTATGTTCCACTCAGGAAATGCCAACCATCTTTTGTGGGATCCATAGTCCGGGGGGTTATTATCATTGGGCCGTGAGCAGGAGAGCTAACCAACCCAAGAGAGTACATTGGGAGATGTCATTAATTGAAGGGGCTAAAGCAAAAGCATGTCCAAGTGTAAGTTAATGTAGTACATCCCTAGGCAGAAATTGGTTATGTGCTTTTTCAGATGTAACATTTTAATTGGCCGACCTGATAGAAGGGTAAACAAAATGTACACCAAACCTCATTAGTACTCAATTGTCAGATACCCTCCCTGAAACATGACTAAAACTAGCAGTAAGTGGGTGCAACTCACAATTATGAGAGACCTAAAAGTTGTCTTAAGCACTACTATTTGTGACAAAGAACTTTGGCTGGGTCCATTAGACCAAACACACTTCAGCTGTTTTATCCAAGAGTTTTGACTTTTAAGCTGGGCATTTGAACATTCCTTTTCCATGTAGAAGTCCATTTCAAATGCCCTCCTGGAAATTGTCTGTGAGAGCACAGACAATTTCTAACAAATCGCCACTCTTAAATGAAGCCTACCACCTGGCGTGAAAACAAAATACTGCATCTTAACATTGTGATTGAAGGTTTTTCTAGAATAAAATGGTTACAAAACCAAGAAATAGTCTTTCGCTACCTACCCACCACCCCTCTCAAAAAAAAAAAAAAAACCCTGCGAAGGATCACCTCATTCATGTCTAAGACAGATGTATGACCAAGAATGTCATAGAATATCAGAAGCCCTTGAAATTCCCCAAAATAAAAAAATACTCAAATGAACATGAATTCAGGATTTTCCGTGATTCCATTTGTCAATTTTCTTCCATGCTTTGCTGAATGAACTGCCCACATTTGCTCATTATTTCTGCAAGGCAAATACCAATGGTTCCAACCATCTGTACCTCTCTACACTCAGTAAGGAGAAATACAATAGCACCTCTCACTACACCACTGGAATTCTTTCTGTCAACAAACATTTATTGAGTTTCCATTTTATGTCAAGTCACCTGGGGAGAGCCCAGTGAGAAAGACAAGCCCTCCCCTTCAGGAACTCATTGGCTAGTGTGGGATAGCACAGGAAAGCACGCAATTGCAATGCAGCATGATAAGAACTAAAATGGTGAAAATGCAAAGAACAATGGAAAGACATAAGAGGGATATCTAACATAGTCTTGAAAAGAGGGTCAAATTAAAAGATCATAGAGAAGGTACTAAGTTGAAACCCGAAGTGGAATAAAAAACAAGATTTAGAAAAGGTAAAAGCTACAAAATGTGATAACCATAAGACAAGAACAAGTGTTTCACATTTGTGAAAATTCAGTTGATTTACAGCTTACTTTAGTTTAGGTGAGGTGGGAGGTATTGGTGAGAAATAAAGCAGGAAAGGTAAGTTTACAGGAAATGAACGCTTGAAAACTGCCTTACAGACTTTGAACTTTATTTTATAGGCAATATGTGTTGGGAACCACTCTGCCTGGTTTCAGGAATTGTAACTACCTCCTATGGCTAAGACTGAGTTAGCAACCTCCAGAATGCAAGCCACAAAGAGACTAACTTTGTCTCTGGTAGCAAATGCTGCCTCTGCTTCATCCCCCTGCCCCCAAAGTATGGTGGGTTAGTCCATGATGGGTAAGGCTCCTCAGAGAGAGGGGCAACCAAAGCCAGACACAATCACTTGGGAGGCCATCATGGAAGGATTTGGAGAGCTGCAAAAAAGAGGGAGTGATGGACCCTCATCCCCCGGCTATTCTAACATAGCCCAAGTCCCCATGTCCTCTGGGAGAAGTGCTTCCTGGCTCTAATCCATTTAAGCCTGAAAGCCTGTGATGGGGGAGGCAGTGCAGCTCCTTGCCAGCTAGAGCGGAATCCAGGGTGATCGGGCATAAGTAAGAATTCCTGAAAGTTCTGTGAAACCTGCTTTGCTAAGAGTGTTTTCATTCATATGTTAAGGGTCTGAGCAGGAAATGAGCATGTCTCCCAAAGTTTCTGCAACCCCCTTTCCTAACAGACACTGACTCAGACTAAGCCCTCAGATTTCTTTGAAATGTTATCTACTATTTGATCCTTGCCACCCTGTATGCCTGTGTATTACAACCCAGTAAAAGCCCCTGGAGGCAGGGGCTCCTGGGCTTTTTCCTCTGAGAGACTGGCAACCTCTCCTCCCCAAGCAGATCATGTCTTGGTAGTGTTACTTTCATCCATGGCAGATGGGGGGACTTGCGGGCAAAGTCGCCCCCACAAATATGGAGCACAAAAATATTTTAAGCTGGGAAGTCACAGTGTCATGTTGGCTTTTGGAAAAACCACTCTGGCTCAGATACAAAGAGCAGATTGGACTGAGGCACAACAGGAGGCCAAATGGCTGGTTGTAAAAAGGTTATTGCAGCAGCAACCCAGAGGCTGCAGGATGAAGAAAAGAAGATGAAGCTGAGAAATACTTGGGAGACACTTTTGACAGTTCTTAGCAATTAATTGTCTATTACGAAAATGAGGAAGAATGAAGAGTTAAAAGTCAGAAGCAAGTTCCTAGCACGAGAAATTGGGTGCACTGGATCAGCAAACAATGGTGAGGGGGAAAAGTTGTGAAGTCATAGAGGATGAGCTATAAAATAAAATGTCCACCTCCACACTGACAGAGAAATAGAAGAACTGGTTGGACATAGTAAGTTTGTAGAAGTGGCAGAAGTTGAAAGAGTTTCAATCTAGTGATTTCTCTTGTGTTTATGAAATGAGAGGCAAAGCCATCTGCTGAGATGAAGAGAGACAAGAAGCATGAATGTTTGAAGAGAGTGGAGAAATTTTAGAAAGCTAATATTCGAAATGGGAGAAAAAGTGATGAGAGACCTATAGGAGGAATTTTAGGTAGTATTGATCCATTTGAGGTTGGAGATCATTAAGTTAATTGGAATTAATACCACTTAAATGGCATCACTTTTCAGAGGTAAGTGATTTTTTTAAAGTAACATTCATCATCCTAGATAAAAAGAAGCAAAAATATAAAATCAGATTGAATCTAAAATCTAAAGTTTAGGATTTTTTCAGATGGCTGAGACATTAAAAAAAAAGACTAGGGACTTAAGGGTAACAGCAAAAGTAAAAATTATTTGAAGTAACAGATAATAGGGTTTAGGCTGGGTAAGAAAGTGACAATGAGGACTGGGGGGGACACACACGGGATAAGTAAAAGAATCAAGGTATTAGAAGTCCTAAGAACCTGAGGGAAAAATCTAGTAACAGTAACAGAGAAAGAGGCTAAGATAGGAAAAGGAAAGGTAGGTATGGTCAGAGAATACAATGTTTTAAATTAATTTTTCAGAACTGAAGCAGTTTCAGACGATGACAGCTGGTGCTGACATGCTCTAGGGAGTGAGTAAATAAAGTAAATTTCAGGGCCACTGAAAGTGAGGAAGTAAAAGCACAGGGACTGGAATGGGTGCACTATCTTTGAAGCAGTCGGTAAGGTGGAGGGAAACGGGATGAAGAAAAGGACTCTAAAGCCAGTGCAAATTTCTTAGAGGAATGAGGGGGAAATAACCAGTTAGTCAAGCGATGACCCCAACAAATTTGTGTGGAGGGTGGAATGAGCCTTCATAATGAGAGATTTTTTTATATTAGAGGGGAAGGGAAGGAGAGAGAGAGAGAGAAATATCAATGTATGGTTGCCTCTCGTGAGTCCCCTGCTAGGAACTGGCCTGCAACCCAGGCATGTGCCCTGACTGGGAATCAAACCATGATCGTGTGGTTCGCAGGCCCACACTCAATTCACTGAGCTACACCAGCCAGGGCTCGAGAGATTTTTGTATGAAAGAGAAAGAGCAATGATCTGGAATGAAAGTGCAAACTACTGACCCACCCCTAACCCAGAGGAATTTTGGAGACAAAAAGTAGCCTTTTCCTCCGTGAGTACATCTCAATCCCCTTCTCAGCAATTCTGGAGAAGACCACCCTCCATGGGTTTATTCAAATTTAATCACCGTCTTGAATGGGGCTCATTTTACTTATATTTGTGGACACTGAAGACTTTTCTCTCTCTTTCCAAAACTAGCTGGATTTCCATGGCATGAATATTTGGGACCTTACAGTACAGCTGCTGCACATCAATCTTGCATGAACTCTTCACACAAGAAAGTGCGTGTGCCAGCAGAAGGTACGGACCACACTGGCTTTTCCCACCCAGGAACGGTCACCCTGATGTGTAATCAATCAACAGGAAAGGTGTGCCTTTTGCAAGGAAACTTCAAGAGGTCACTTGCCTAGGTGTGATCAATCTCCCCCATGCTGATCATGTTGCAGCGATTACCACTCCATCCTAACAGCTACTTCTCAAGGGAGGAACAAAACTGTGTCTGTGAACATTCGGTATGGTGTGTCTTGTCAGGTTAAATTACTCTGCAACATAACTCACTGCAAATTCACCTCATAAGTACAAAACAGTTGGAGATTTTAAAACACCATCAAACAGCGTTCTATTTGGGGGTAGAATAATGTTGTGCAATTACACGTGAACCGTGCCAGTGACCCTCTTCATCAGCAAAAGAGTCAGAGTTTCTTTATTTCAGCACGTAAGAAAGAATCTTCCATGCTATATGGCCTCAAGTTCCACTGGCTTAAGAAAGAGATATTTGTTCTTACGACATTGGAAGGAGATTAAGAAAAAAAACCTTAGCATTTAATGAGCATCTAATATAAGCTAGACTAATGCTGTACACATACAGACTCTCTTGTATAAGACTCAGTATAGCCCTGGCTGGTGTAGCTCAGTGGATTGAGTGTGGGCTTGCAAACCAAAAGATCACAGCTGATTCCCAGTCAGGGCACATGCCTGGGTTGCAGGTCCCAGCAGGGGACACACGAGAGGCAACCATACATTGATGTTTCTCTCCCTCTCTCCTTCCCTTCCCCTCTAAGGATAAATAAATAAAATCTAAAAAAAAAAAAAGAAAGACTCAGCATAAGCACCACCTCCTCCAGGAAGACTTCTTGATCACCTCCCAAATCAGATCATGATGTTAAATTTATATGTTAATTTGACTGGGACAAGGGGTACCCAGATATTTACGTAAACATTATTCTGTGTGTGTTATTGAGGGTGTTTCTGGATGAGATTCATTTTGCATTAGTGGACTGAGTAAAGCAAGTTACCCTCCCCAGTGTAAGTGGGTCTCATCCAATCTGCTAAAGGTGTGAATAGAACAAAGAAGCTCAGTTCCTGACAACATGGATGGAACTTGAGAGCATTGTACTAAGGGAAGTACGCCAGGCAGTGAAAGACAAATCACATATGATCTCACCTATAAGCGGAACTTAAGCAACAAAACAAGCAAAAGATAACCAGAGACTTTGAAGTAAAGAAGAAATTGACAGTAATCTGAGGGGAGATTGGAGGGGGATAATGAGGGATACAACCCTAACTAATGCACAGACATACACGTTCCTCAAGGAACCTGTATAAAGGACCCAGGGATGAAGCCAAAGTTGGGAAAGGATTGAGGGTGGGAGGTAGGGGTGAGTGGAGAAGGGAAAAGTGATGGTGGGAAAATAGAGACAACTGTACTTGAACAATAAAAAAAATAAATTACTTTTTTTAAAAAAGCTCAGTGAGGGAGAATCACTCTCTCTGCCTGTTTTTGAGGTGGGACATGGATTGGTCTTCTGCCTTCAGAACTGGACTCAGACTGAAACTTAACTTGGCTCTCCCAAGTCCCAGGCCTACAGACTCAGCCTGAAATTGATACAGAGAGATCTGATCAGAGCCCTGGGGAGGAGTAGGGAGAAGCCGTAGAAGGCAGTTGCCCAAGGCAATGGTAAATAGCCTCGGAGGGGATTGTCTGAGAAGCTGACCACCTCTGGTGTGCATGGAATTCCGGGCCAGAAGATTTAAATGGAAGGAAAGCAGAGACTGGCTCTCACTCTCTCCCTGTATGCCTGGATGATCTTGCCCCCTGTGTTTCCCAAAGGACAGTATTTTAATGGTAGAAGGAACTCCATTCAGGTGCAGCCTAGGATCGGGCTGGCCTGGCAGAGGGTGGCAGGGTTATTCTTCTTTGGATGTTCTAGAGGGGACAGGCTCTGAGGCAGGAGCCTGACATTCTTCCAAAATTGTTAACTTCTGTACCTTATGTTGTTCTGGTTTGTAAACTAACCTTATAGAAATAAGATAATTAAAAACTAACAGGTGGAATGATAGGGAAACTCAAGAGTTAAAAGAGGTTAGCCTAAGTTAATAGGCTTAAGTGACTAATGCATGTGGAAAGCTGTTATTCCAAAATGGTGTAGCTTTTGAATAAAGACTCCTGTCCTTTCTCACCAAACCTCTGCCCCCCGTACTTGGAGGCAGAGGTTGAGAGTGGAGGCAGGCAGCAGGACCCCACTTGTGTTCGGTAACAGAACTACCCCACCGACTCTCTTGGGTCTCCAGCTCAGTGGTTGCCTGAGCAATCAGCCAATTGCTGATATCTCAGCCTCCATAATCATGTGAACCAATTCCTTATAATAAATAGACATGATATATTCTATCGGTGCTATGCAGAACCCTAACTAATGCACAGGGTTAAGACCTCATTATCTGCCCTCCTTATTGGCCCTATGCCAGATAGTTACTGTCCTTTTTTATCTCACTGGGTATGTTCTACTTTTACTTGTACACTGTCGCTATTTGAGCGAGTCTCATTCATTTCAGTATTGCAAGTGCCTAGAGCAGTATCTAGCCCATAATTGGTGCTCAATGAATGAAACTAATTAAGTAATGAATATTCACAGTACAGTCAATACTATTATTATTTTTCTGAGGAAACTAAAATACAGAGTCGTCAGGGAATTTACACAAAGCTACATAGGCAGGGTTGGGAGAAAGTCTCAAAAGTCTAAATTCAGGATCAATTCGAAAGCATTTACATAGAGCCCTATTCAAATGTCTGAGAGCTTCAGTAAGAGAAACACATACGCAGGCAAAGCAGCTGCTCCCAGTGCTGTCCAGTGCCTCCCGGGACAGGGCCCCTTTTTTACAGGAGGTTAATAGTGAAACCATAGGTGGGTAATCATGTAGACCACCAGAAGGAACAGTGCATTTCTGCGTGAACACAGAGCATTAGGCACTTATCACCCTTTATGTATTCCTTAATGTCCTTCCTGGGGGCATGATGGTTGTCTTCGGGCAGCATTCCAGCTTTCTGGGTAGTCAGCCAAGCCTCAGGCTGCCAAGCGTTAAGATCACCGAAGGTTCAACAGGGAGGCCAGCCTTTTCCAGATGCCTTTACTGCTGGAGCCGTGTGACAACTCTGACTTCCCCTACAGCCCGTAAGTGGTGGAGTTGAGATCTGAACCTGGGAACATCTAAGTTCAAATTCCTTGCAGATGTTTCTCTACTGCACTGCTTTCTACTTCCCTTTTCAAAACAGAATTCCTGAACAATTAAATTTACGTTGAGAATTATTTCCATTAGAATAGCAGAAAGGCAGGGTGCAGAATTAAAGAACTTTGGCGGCGGGGACAGACTGGCAGTTTGAATCCTAGATCCTCTGCATGCTAAGCAAGTTTAAGCAAACTACCTAGCCTCTCTGTGCCTCAGTTTCCTTCTCCACAAACTAGAAATGACATATAACATTACCTATGCATATCAGTAACTCATTGATACAATGATGCTGTCTATAAGGCCACTTTTTAAGTGTAGAGGCTTAAACAAAAATCATTCTCACAGATCTGCAGATAGACTAAGATCTGGCTGATCTACCCTGGATTTGGGTTGAGGGTAGGAATGCTTTTCAGGTTTTGTTTACAGCAGCTGGGAAGCTCTGCTTCTTATTACTGGTCTATGGGTCAACTGGGGCAGCTCTGCATGGAGCATCCTTGCTCCTCACCCAGCAGGTTTCTCCTGTGGTGATGGCAGATTGGCAGGAGGAAGAGTAGAAACACACAAGACCTCTTCCAGCCTATGCTTGGGCTGGCATGTGGGTTCACATGTAATTGGGCAAAGTAGTTCACAAGGCCGAATCAAGGGGTAGAGAAATATAATTGTCCCACAGAGACCGTGGCAAGGATGTGAAGAATCAGACAAGGAGGAATTAATAATCAGGCCACAATCTCAGCCTAACACCCTAGCTCCAAGGGCTATCGTGAAAATGTACTATGTTGAATGTGTCATACACAGAACAGAGCCTGGCACGTGTTGAGAGCTGAATAAATATTCTGAACGTTCTGTCCGTATTTTAAAATAATGTACCTTTGTCATTAGCCAGCTATAAGAGTAAATTAATTCAAAGGGCTTTCTTGTGTCTTTTTTGTTTAGTCCACCACTTGAGTTTAATAATAGCTGCCTCACTTTCTTCATTAACTTGCTAAAAGGATCAAGTAACATATGGTGACTGATCATGTTTCCAAAAGAATAGAACACCCTAGGAATGCAAAGGATAATACAAGACTAATTCTAGATAACAATTTGGTTAAGGTCAGTAAATCCCTCCAGTTTCAAGTGATAGGAAGCCATAGTTCTTATTTTATAGATGAGGTAAAGTCTTCAAGGAACTAAAGTACTTTTTTTTCTGGCCATAAATCCAAATACTGGCTGAGAAGGGATAGAATTAATGTTTCCTATCTTCTAGATGTTAGCTGGGTCAGAAACTGAACATGGATGCTAAGATTTAATCATCCTTCAGTATGAGGTAGTTCACATTCAAATTTTAGAGGTTCAAATTTTAGAAGGATAGTAAAGAAATCTTAACCAACTTCGTAGTCTCATCCACTCACTCAGCTAATAAATCCCTGGGAACCAGAGATATAAAAGTGAAACTCTCCAGTGCCTGTCCTTGGGGACTTATAGCAAAGGAGTTAGAGACTGTGAAAGCCACCATGTATCTCTGAGAACAAACTAATTACCACAGCATCATGGGATTCCAGGTGCCCACAGACCATTGTCTATGTACTGCTTATCCCCACTGATGAGACAGAAGAGGACAAAAGATATATATCATAGAAAATTATGTCACTTTTCATTTATGGAAGTTCTTCTCTTCATGACCTCATATCAGGCTTCCTGTAGGCATTCCATGCCCGAGTTACCCAACTCTGTTAAATATCTCTGAAACTCATTTTCTATGGACAAGTTTCAAGGGCCTTCCTGGGGGATTCCTAGAACTTGGAAATCAGACAACTTGACTCGATACCAAGAGGGAAAGGAACTCACCTTAAATCACCCACCTCTTGTCCTTTCAATAGTTATTTATTGACCACTTGCTGTGTGCCCGGTATTGTTGTAGAGACTGGGGAGATACAAGTGAGTATAACACAAACATCCCAGCCTCTGCTGGCTTTCTTTCATTCCCTGTCTTTCTTCCCCACTCTCCTACAGGTACTTCTTGACATCACCACTGAGAAACCAATTGACCTTGAATTCTTGTCTCTTGGTTGGTGACACCCAGAATCCTTGCCTTCAGTATCAGACCCCAAAATCATCAAACTGAACAAGGGGAGAAGTATGTCCAGTCCTTGAAGACACACTTCATGCCATCTCACACATGCAGCTTGAGCTGGGCTCTGGTCCAGTGAACACAGACTAAAATATGTTGGTTGTGTGTGGATCTTATTCTTAAACATCCCCAACCACCATCAGCTCTTTGAAAAGAAGTCCCTGATTTTATATAACTTTTCCCAACCCCTATGCCTACAAAAACACCAATCATATGATAGTGATACAAAATTTGATGTGAACTACATGAAACCAATTCTAATTTGATACCTGATATCATCTATCCACATAAAGATAAAATTTTGGAGTTTACACGACTACATTTTCTGTGCTTAGAAAGATAATTGGGCTTTTCAGCAAGACTACTGCAATCTATTCTGACCTGTGTCCAAAAGTTAAAAAATTTACATTTGAAGTGTGTTAATCCACGGGTATTGATTTTGAATAACTGCTGATAAAATTCATTTGCATGAACTAAATTATTTAAGTTATATACTAAAGACTTTCCTTGGGGCTAGGAACCTTTAAACTTGATGCATGTGAAAGTATTCAGGCATGTACTATGAAAAATAGAGACATTTATTGAAGAAGTTACAAGATACAAGAAACACTGTACACAGGACAATCACTCCTCAGTCTCCTTCAAAGTAGGCACCTTGGGACCTCACACAGTTCTCTCAGTGTTTCTTCCACTGTTTAAAACACTCTGAAAAATCCTTTATTGGAATTGCCATCAGCTACCCCATTGTATTTTCCTGAATCTTGTCAACAGTCTGAAATCTCTTCCTTTTCAAAGATGATTTTAGTTTTGGGAAAAGCATGAAGTCCCAGGGAGCCAAAACTGGGCTGTAGGGGGCTGAGTCACCTGGGTGACTTGATGTTTCACAAAAAAAACTCTGTAGGAGATGTGATGCATGAGCAGGCACATTGCTGTGATGAAGCTGCCCATCACCAATTGCCCTTAGCTGCAGCCCTTTTTGTCCTATTGCATCTCAACCCACAAGAACATTGAGGTAGTACTCCTTATTAATTGTTTGGGCCTAGAGGGGCATACTCATGATAGACAACACCTTCCCAATCCAAAAACACAGTTAACATTGTCTTGATCTTGCTGAAATTTTGCCATGCTTTCTTCAGGTGTGGAGAACCAGGTGACTTCCATCGGGATGACTGGGCCTTCATTTCCAGATTAGCCATAGACTAATCATGATTCATTTCTGGTTGTGACCTTCTTGAGGAAATCTGGCTCATTGGTAGTGGTTTGAATCCAGTCATTAGCAACTGCAGCATGATGTCCCCTTCTGCTCTGGTAGCAGAAGTCACGGAATGAATTTTGCCATGATATGTTTCATGCTAAGATCCTGCACCAAAATCTTGGACACAGTAGTTTTTGGAATTCCCAGATCAGCTTCTAGTTCCCCCACTGTCAGCTGCTGATTGCAGCTTGTACACCTTCAACATTCTCAGGTGTTCTGCTTGTTGCAGGGCTTCCAGAATGTGAACCACTTTCAAGAGATTCTTGACCATCTTCGAAGCATTTGTGCCACACTTTTATTTGTGCTGCCCTCATTGCATCATCCCAAAAGCCTTCTGAATCATCCAAATAGTTTCTCCAGAGGAATACTCAAGCTTAATGCAAAATGGGATGTAGATTCATTGCTCTACTCTTTCAGTCATTTTGAATGTGACAGCCACACAGTACATATACTCACTCAGTGGCATCTACTGCCCCCACTGACTAGTACAGTGAGGTTGTCGTTGTTTACACATGCACATTCCAGTCCACTCTCCTTGCCTGCCAGGTTACATCAATATTGCACAAACTATTCTTCTTATATTGACAATGGCTCGACTTTTTCCCAAAAGACCTCATATACTCACATAAACCAAAACAGATAAATTAGTAAAATTCCATATTTAATGAGGAAAGTTATTTATGTTATTCCTAGATAAGAAAAAATCCAGGATTCCATCAAATTTTACTTCCCAAAAGAAAGGTATATTCATGGCTACCTTCCTGGAATAAAGTTTATAGCTGAAATGTTGAGGCAAAAACACACAAGAAATGCATTAAGTTCTAGGGAAAACAAAAATATAACACTCTCTTATCATGTTAAATGTTGTCTGAGAGATTGTGGATAAAGGAAAAAGATTTAAAATTTGTATGTCTCAATAGTGCTTTCACCATATTTCCCTCTAAGTTGTAAACTTCTGGAAGTTTAAGATTTTAAGATGTTGCATAGATGTTCACTTCAATGAGTTATAGTGAATTCAGATGAAGTATTATTAGTTGCTTCTCATTATGGTTTTTAACAGATATTTCATTAACTAGACACCCAAATTACAGTCTCTGAAATCTGCACATTATATTTTAATACAAGCCATCTCCTTTTGTTCCTGGTGGGGTGGAAGGGCTCTTGTCTTACCCACCCCCACTTGCTGAAATGTTCTCCATGCCAACCTATGTGGAGTGTTCTTGGCAGCCTCAGGATTGGAAATGAATGACTCTGGAATATACTGTATTTTCCCAGCAATGACATTTGGGCCTCTAGCTTACTCCTTGGCTGGGATCTGAGAGGAAGCCACACATAGGGTTGCCTTGGGCCTGAGACAGAGTCTGTATGTTCAGTTTATACTTCTAAGCATTATTTATCACTGATTCCCTTTGGATGATCAGGAATTGTTCATTTAAATTTGAAAAATTATAAAGTAAAATCATCTGTTCTATGTATTTAAGGAAAACAATAAAAATACCATCTGAACATATTGATTGTATATTGACTCTAAAATCTTTTCCTAGGAATAATTATTTCATCTTATATTAATATAATGCAAAAATTGTAATACTTATATTCAGTGGAGACATGACCTGTCTCATTCAAATTACAGAAAATAATTTCTAAATCACCAACTATCATAACAATATATGCATGCACACTGAAAAGGCCATTTTCTTTTCTCTCCTGTTTCTCCCAAGCAGGATTACATCCTATTTCTTTGAGACCAATCCTTTGGTACCTATTTCTGTGCCATCTCTGAAAGCCAGATCTCCAGAATTCTGTTATAATAAGCCCTAAAGAGACAAACAAAGAGAGAGACACATAAGATTTTAATGGGAGGGTAATCTTATTAGAACCAACGAAACTAAAGCATCCCTAGAATGATAAATTATTTTGTTTCATCATATTCAGAACTACACTGGAAGGATATGCCAGTGTCTTCTTAAAATGCTACTCTTTTTGTCTGCTCATAATCCCAAGCAGACTTCTTCAGATATTGTGAAAACACAGTCACATTTCATTACCACAGCTGCCTGGGCAGCTGTATAGAAATCTATCCGTTGTTGATGTTTTTGAAGCACTGACAGGCATTCTGCAGGGAAAATTAAGTAGAAAAGCTAATCCTGAATTAAAAGCTATGCAGATTATTCTTATTTTTATGGTGAGTAAAATTCAAATAAAACACATACACACACACACAATTAATACCACACACAATTATTAATTCTCAGCTAACACCAGCAAACTCACACTAAAACCCTCTGAGACTAGATCGGTACACTGGCAAAGATCAGTAGACTGACTCTAGAGATTACACAACAGCAGCATGGCACCAGGATACTTATCTCTCTGAATGGTGAAGAGTGAGCTAAACCCTAAATCTGCGTTTCCTCATGGGATTATGGTTCATTAGAGACAATCATTTTAATCAACCTCATAATCAATGTCCAAAAGTGAGATGGTTCATTAAACACTTGTCAAAGGTTAGCCACTGAAATCAGAATACATGGTCTTAAGTAAGAAAGATTAAATTTCTAGGATACTCATGGGAAAAAAACAAATACTACTTCCAATACCTCACCCCATTTCTTGGGTCACCAAACCCAAAGAAAGTGCCTTGCTTACATGGCAGGAAGGAGTATGGACCAATGACAACTGATTGATAAAACAAGTTCAAGTGTCAAGAGTAATGAAACAAGATCAATAAGCATGCTAAAATAATTTAATCTTGGAAAAAGGTAAATGAAAATCTTGAGGGAGAAGACCTAGGCTTTAAATGTTTAAACCTATTAATTAAATCTGAAAAAAATAATATACTTAAGAAGAGCAAAATGAAATGCAAAGTTAACTTTTATTTTAAAAACAGATGCACAAACAAAGCATAACAACTGCTATGCACAATCTCTGAAGAGCTGCACCCTTTCGTAACCATCTCTCCTACCCCTAACCCCCTTTACTCCTATGCACAGAGAGACTGTGAGTATTCAATGTATACCAAAGGTATTATTTAGAATGTTTGGTACTCAATCCAAAGGGAAAGTTACTTGAATATTAAAGCACATTTGCTCCCCACTGGTATAAATAATTCCAGTTCACAGAAACCCAAGGAAATGCACAATATCATTTGTCACTGATCATGATATCAAGTAGTCTATGAGTTGAGAAACTAGGTAATTGTGTTCCCTGGAATCTGTCCAGATTCCTAGTGCTACACTTGTTACCTGCAGAGGAATATCCCTCCAGTGATTTGGATGAACTGTATGGTAAGGTTTTGTGTTCTGGTACACAGAACTGAAATACGATCTTCAATCTCACACACAGTTATTGCATATGGCAGATTAATGTCAAGGAGGCTTTGAACAAGCTAGTTTCATCATCAGAATTTTTCTCCAGTACTGAGTTATGACCTAATGTGTTTCCCTGCACTGTCCCAAAGAGATGAGAAAAGAAGCCTTGAAATATTATATAGTGTTCATAAAAGAGGTATTCTTTCCCATCATTCAGAAAAAAAAAAAAACAAGGAAAAGATTTGCTAAACTCATTTCCAGAGAGCAGTCTATTGTGTGACCACTGAAGTACACCTAAATTATTTTGAAATACATCATTCTTGGAATTATAACTTATTGAAATGATCAGCTACACGTGTTACCAAAGCCTCAAGCTACTCACTTGTTTTGGATGTAGCCATCCATCACACATGGTCACATAGGAATTTCGTGGGTAAGAACAGATTATAAATGAGGTTACACTTAGAGTTTTGATTTCTATATGAACCATCTAATTTGATTCTTTTATAAGACCAAAGACTATTTCTTATAGTGACAAATTTCTTTGTTGGTCTCAATATGAACCATTATGGGCAGCTCAGTCTACAAGCTGGTCAGTGGTTCCTTCATTTGGCTGTGTCTCATAATTACTGTTACTTTTATTTTGTTTTGTTGTTGTTTTTCTTTAGGCTGCTTGATCTTCTGAATTCTAATCTTTGAGACGATTATTGTACAAGCATTCATGATCACTTGGGGAATAGTGCACTAGACTAATTCTCATCTGAGGGGGAAAATACCTTAACACCAAAAATGCAGTGGATCAATCGAGCTACCCCCAGGCCCCATGTGCTGCCCAACCAAATAAGGATGCCATCTGTTCCTAGTTGGGTAACATAACTTGTTAAAGAGTTTTTAAGATAGAAATAGATTATCGTCTAGAAATCATGAAGACCCTGCCTAACTAAGCTAAGTAGTCCTTATTGGCACCCCATCTTCAAAGTTGCTAAAATGTATTTTGATATTCTAGTAATGTGTCCAATTCCTTATCCAATTCCTTATTCTTTTGAGAAAAAAAAATGAATTTTAATTCCTCTTGGTGGCTAATGGAGAATTTTTGCATGTGTTCTCAAAATATATACTTTTTTGTTGTGAAATAAACTGGAACACTGAAAGAAGACCCATGGTCACACACTAGTTTTTATATCTCACTCAAAATCTCCTCATCTTCAAGATACTGTACTAGATGTGTTCACTGTTTTTTCCACCTTTCATCTCTCTGCTACTGTATATTTGCATATAATGAATTGACAAAGACTGGATGAATAAGACTCTGCTCTCCAAGACATAAAAAGGTATTGACTTCTTCCTAATCAATTCTTGTTTGACGCAGCCTTGATCTACTTAGCTCAGCCACAGAACTGAGGAATTTCCTAGGAAAATGGTGCTTTATATGCCAAGAATCTAAAATATTTGTGTCATCTTTAGAATCTAGTGGAGGCATGAATTATACATATCATTCACTTAATGTTGATCAACCATCCACTTGGTTTCATTGGGGTGTGGATTAGCAGAAGGAGTTTTGATGTGCTCCAAAGGAGCTGAAATCTTAATATTGAAGAGAAAAGAGAGTAACTCAAAAGCCTCATTGCCAAAAACTTGTGGCTGAAATTATGCCCTAATGAGATTTTTTAAAAGTCCTTCAGCATCCCATCCTGATTTTAAGCAGTTGCAACCTGAAATTACTCAAATATTTACATTTATGTCAATGACGCTAATCCATTTTGTCACTTAATTGTATAAAGCTATCTTCTACAAAAATAGTAGACTGGTATTTTGAAATAAATTGATTTTTTTAAATGGACATGGATAAAAAAGCTACAGATGGGGTTTTTATATACAGTTGTTTGCTCAGTAGATGGAATATTGAATCTTTCACCCATTAAATGTATGCTCACCACAGATTTGCTGCACCTGCTATTTTACATCTCAGTATATTTCATACTGAATATTTATGGTTCTTTCAAATTAATATGGCGACACTAAATGGTCAGAAGTAGCCCAATGCTGACATCTACTGGATACATAAATGGCTGCATTTGACTAGGGAAAGAATCCCCATAGCCCACTTCCTAAAGTAAAGGTGTAAAAAATACAAAGCAAAACTCACTTGGCTTACCTAATAAACATATCTACTGGTTATGTATAAATTCTTATTCGTAACTAAATGAAGGCTATATAGGAAATATAGTGATATTTCAAAATGGCTAATTTGGGGAATTTAAACACAATTGGACTCAGAAAACAAGAAAGTGTGGTATTCTGAATGGAGGTGAGCTTGGAAATAATACCCTTCAGCCACGGCCCCGTCCTCTGCACTGAATGCCTCTTCCCCTCCCTGTGTGTAAACAGAAAGCATAGCTCTCACTCCATCCTGCCTTGGTCTTGAGAAGTCGTGTGAGCCCTGTTCTAACTGTTCTTTTCCACACCAACGTGGTTTCTTTGACAGATTTTTCATTGGCTTCTATGAGCCTACTATGAATTATATCTTTCTTTTGCCAAGGTATATTTAATTGCCAGATAAGTTGTTACAGTGGAAAGTCAGACAGCACTGGGTTCAATTTCTAACTCAGTATTTTATATAAGTATCTGAGTGAAGTAGAGAAGTTATTTAATTAAAATGCAAATAAATTACATTTTATTATACTAGCATCAAAAGAATTTATGGCAACATATGTGAAACATACAACATTGTCTAAAAAGTAGATACTAACTAAATAGTGGTTATTATTGTTATCGTCATTGCCCTCCTCCTCATCATCATCATTATTTTCAGCTAGAATACCCCAAACTCAAATTTTGCTGCTATGTGAAGTCTTCAAAGGCAGGGACCATTGCTACTTATGTTTTTATCCCTTTGCACTTACTATAATACCCGACACAAGTAGATATTCAATAAATGCCTGCTCATCTGAGCTCTCTTTCTGAAATGGGTGATATCAGAAATCTACCTTACAATCTATAGAGATTGCACAGTGCTGAAACATATGGCTATGCTCCTGTTTAAGAAATATCACAAACAAGAAACAGCAATAAATGGAGAAAAGAGGATGACCAGCTCACTACTGTCAATTCATAGAGTTAATACCATAATAACACCCACTGTCTTCATCATATCACGGGAGGGCTTGCACTCATGGTATTCTGATGTATTGTTAGCCTAGTCAATTTCATGGCAGGAGGGTTGGTGCAGGGAAAGAAGAGTCTACTGTTCTGAAGCAAAGAAACTGACCCAGATACAGAACTGCCTCTTCTCAAAGCACATTTACAGTTCTATGATTTTTGCCCTGCATGGTTTTCTATTCAAGGTTCTCCCTGCCACTAATCACAAACTGTCTCCTGTTCGAGCCCTGATAAATATTCTAGCCAATAAAACTTCTAAATTTAATTATAAAACTGAGTCCTACCATTAAAGCTGAGAGCCACAGAATTGGGGCAATTTTCTCAGATGAGGTACTCAAAGCATACATATCACAACCCAGAGATACTGCGTGGAATTCAGTGGAGGAGGGATCTCCAAGGAGAGGATCCCAGTCACATCTCATGTACTACAGGCTTTCTGTTTAACTGCACTGTAAGGGCTAGTGATTTAACGTATTACAAACTCAGCTGCATGAAAAATATGGGTTCTTTATTTTCTATGACTGATCTCATCTTGCTCTCAAATCCCCTGTTTTACTAGGCAGTGAGAAAATCTAAGTTTAACAAGTCAAGTAACACAATCGTGTTTACTTGAAAGGATCAGATTAGTATAATCTGAAGAAACTCAAAGTCTCTCCCATCTCTCCTTCTCCAAGCCAGCATAACCTCTGGATCTCAAAAAATATCTTAATTATCCTAATCTAGAGGGAAGAAGGGTCACTAAATTAGTGTTATTCCTTATTCTTTCTTCTAGAACCCTGTTGGCCATCTTAAAAATGTTCCTTGACCCTCATGATTCTTTTTATCCCTCCATATAAACTACTAAAATTCATGGCTGGTGAAACTTTGATATTTTCTTAACATGACTGGTAATGTCCATGCCCACTCTGAAGTCTTGGTCCTTCCTGGTCTCCACTCATGTTAGAGATTATCTAAAGAGTCAGCTGTGTTTGCCCTATGGCCCCTGCCTTCTGGCTTTCTGCTCTTAGCTATCACCTCTTTTGATTGAACAAGGACATTTTGTATCTTTTCTAGAATACCTAGCCTTCTCTCGGCTTAAACATATCACAGCATCTCCCTACAGTACCCGTGCAATGCAGATGTGTGTTATTCTGTTAGGTAGTGTCCTCCCTCAAACCCCAATGAGTGGAGCACAAACTCTTCTTATGTCAACTTCCTCCACAAATTCTGCATTTTATGTTCATACGTTCTGTTTCCTCCTTTCGAGGATAACTTGGGGAAGGGAGGTAGAGCACTTGAATAAAATTTATTAATATCTGATCTTTCTCCTCTCATCTCCCATCCATCCTCCTCCTCTGACAACTGAAAGGGCTTTTATTTTTCTTCCAATTCCTTTCTGGCAGAGACTTCCTCCAAATCATAGTGTCTCTTTCTATTCTCTTTCCTAAGGATCTTAAAACTGAAAGTTTGTAGACAAAGAAGCCATTGTACCAAAGACAAAGAACACATAGGAAGAGGTTTCAAATGATAAGCCCATTACCCGAAGAAAACCTTTACTCTCCCAAGAGATTGAGATAACCTTGATTTAAGTCATTAAATGAAACTTGTGTCTACATAATCCTGGAAGGAATGGTGCGATTTAAATAGGGGATAGAATTAAAACTTAATTCCTTGAGAGCCCCACCCAGCTTGAATTCCTTTACAGAAAGGGCTAAGGAGTGAATCTAATAATTCTTTAGGAAAGAGATCCCTTAATAAGATTCCTTCTTGGAAGAGCTTGAGTTGACCACACCCATACTGAGACTTCTCCTTCCCACTCCTCTAGGTTGCATTTGTCAGAGGCTCTAGAGTTCAATCACCTGTACCTACTCCAAGAGACCAACACAATGGTTAATTCTGGATCCTGCCTCTCAGTAAGACTATGGATGTTAATATTTGTTTTCCAGTCAGAATGAGATTGGAAATTCAGTGGGGCTGACCTGTGAGCGAAGGCCACACAGGTAAATGACAGTAGGTAGAAAAGGCAGGAGATTACATCCCTGTAAAACCTCTGCAATGGATGAGCCAAAGAAAAAAGAAGAGGCCTCATTCATGACTCTTGGCCTTTTCTGATTTGTTCCTCATTCTCTAGCTCAGAACACGACCATCGTGTCGGGACAACACAGTCCACACTGAGCCAAGAGATGAAGGGAAACATCTGCATTTCATAGTCAAAGAATGGATCAAGTTAGAGTAATGCTAATCTATTATTTAGCAAGAGAGACTTTCAGATCATGAGTATTATCAAGCCATGAAATTTTTGTCTGGTTTATCTGCATAGGATGCACTAAATGTTAACCTTCACCCCAAACCCTTTTAAGAGACTTGAGAAATCTTTTACAGCTGACAGAGATTTTTTTTTAATAAGAATGTGTTTTATTGTCAAACTTTTTTGAAATCATCTAACTCATTTAAATTCATGACACTAAAACCATGTCTAATTAATAACCTTGGGGTTTTGTTCTTCTTTCTTCTTCTTCTTTTTAATTAATTGGATAACTTGTAGTTTGAAGTGCCTGGACTGTCTGTTGGTAGGAAGTAACCAAGACTGAGAAATAAGCAAGATTTAAGGGGGGACTAGTTGCAGGGACCAGAAATGTCAACAGAAGATAATGTCCTTACTCCAGGGGCCTTTAAACAGGCAACTATGGGGTGAGATATAAACTAGCCTAAAGCAAGGAATATTTTCTCAGAATATCAACCACATCCAACTCTTAATTTGCCATTAGAGTTTCATTCTCCCAAGACTGTAAAACATCTTGCAAAAATTTAAATGGCATTGTTAAAAGAGCATGAGGAGAGAGTGGTGTTAGTAAGATGGCAGTATAGGAGTTTCCAACATTCATTCCCTTACAAAAACATCAATTTGAACAACTAACCATGAATGAAGATACCTTCACAAAAGCTAAGGATTTCTGGTGAGGGATTACAGTAGTTGGGGGATACAGAAATAAGAATACAGACGCGTCAAAAAGGGTAGGAAAGACTGTTTCATATTACCCGTGTCACCCCTTCCTCAAGTCCAGGCAATCCAGTTCCATGAGAGATGCTCTTCCTGTAGGTGAAGCAGAGTGAAGTGAGTACCCCACTTTACCATAGACCCCAGTAGCAGGCCCACCCAGGGCCAGGCCAGCCCCCACAGCCACAGTGTTCGGGCCCACCCCAGTAATTGCTGACACTTGGTCAGCCCCAAAGGAGCCAGGATCAGGGCCTACCCACAAAGATCCAGGTTGCAGGCCCAACACTGCAGACCCAAGCACCAGGCCTTCCCCGGAGGACCCAGGCACCAGGCCTGCTCACCTGCTGATGCAGGTACCAAACCTGCCTGCCCAAGGACTTCAGCAGCAAGTCTGCCTGTGGACAGCATGAGACGGGCCACTCAGAATCTCTGAATGGAGTGATTTGTAAAGGGCTTTTCCTTTGTCTCCCAGAAACAAGATGATCTTTGTTGTATTTGAGAAGTTGGAAGCAGTGCATGGAACAGAAGAAAGGAGAAAATAGGAAGAAGCTGAGATTGGAAAGGAAGAAGAGTTCTAGACCCAAAGGTGGTTTTGTGGGCAATTTTAAGGACTTTAAGAAGGAAAATCATCTAATTTACAGTGTATCCGAGAACTGAGCCCTGGAGCAATAACAACAGCCTATACATTGATCATTAGCCCCATTTTGCTGCTGAGGAAACAGGTTCCGATGTAAATAATCTAACAAGATCATACAGTTAGTAAGCTGCAGAGCAAGGATTATTATACCACCCTGTGTATGGTGGCAAACAGATCTGAAGTCTGCCAATGGAAGTACCAACCCTAGCAACACATTCCCAAATGATTTTCTAGGTCACTGCATCCCAAATGCCTTCCACACACCAAGTGATTCCTGGAGAATGTATAAAAGTGAGTTTGAGGCCTCTTTCCCTAAGCATCTGATTTGGTAGATCTGCAGAGGTGTCTATGAAACATTTTGTTTTTTAGTGTTACATAAAATTATTTCATAGCTAGAATTGGGGCAACTCATCTGAAAGACATCAGACAGAAAGTGTGAACCAAAGGGGAAAATAAAACCTTCCCACTTTCCTGGAGCTTAGTGTGGAGACACCATCAACTCTAGGCTGAGTTGCACCCAGGAACAATCAGAATTTTTTGTAAAATATAAGTTCCACCTAGACCTGAGGATTCAGAATTTCAGAGATCTGGGAGCCTATCTTTTTACAAGCTCCCCAGGGGATACTTATACACCCAGTTGGGCATCTATCAACCTGTGAACCCATATCAAATCATTTTTGTAGAGAATTAAGGCCCCTAGGTCTTTTTCACATGTCCTCTTGTTAAGCTAGGAATCCCTCACTTAATGGTGTGTTACATACTTTAAGCTATTTTGAACATAAATGCAGATTTACTATACCAGCCAAGACAGCAGCCACTAATCATATGTAGCCACTAAGCACTTAAAATGTGACTATTTCAAATTGATATGTGCTGTAAGTGTGAAATGCATGCAAAATTTTTCTTTTTTATTGAATTTATTGGATAACACTGTTTAATAATATTATATAGGTTTCAGGTGTACCATACAATAATACATCGTCTGTACACAGTATTGCGCATTCGCCGCTCTAAGTCAAGACTCCTTCCATCACCATTTATCTCCCCTATGCCCTCTTCTACCTCCCCTCAACCTCCATGCACAGAATTTTAAAGACTTAGTTTTAAAAAAGAAGAAAAACTATTTCATTAGTATACAACTTTATTGTATGTTGAAATAATATTTTGGGTATTTGAATTAAAGATGATACATTAATTTTACCTGTTTTAACTTTTTTTATTTTCAAAAAATTTTACTTTTGCTTTGATAGAGAGGGGCATGGGGGGAGAGAGAGAGGAAAAGAGAAACATTGACTTGTCCCATTTATTTATGAATATATTGGTTTACTCTTGTATAAGGAGGGGTGCACCAAAAAACGGAAGTCATTTATAAAAAATCGTGCATTTATTCTTATATGTTTAAACTTCAGGCACCTTAAAAGTACTTTCCATTCGATGCAATCCACCTATCGAGACATTTTTTCCACTGCTTAAAACACACCATTTGAACTCGTCAATTCTGACGCCTTTTAGTGCTCCTGCCATTTTTTGTTTCACCTTTTCCACATTGGAAAAACTTTTCCCTTTGAGGACTTTTTTCATCGGGGAAACAAACAAACAAAAAAATTGCAAGATCAGGTGAATAAGGAGGGCAGGGTAAAGGAGTCATGCCGTTTTTTGGTCAAAAACTGCTGAACACTCAGCACGGTGTGGGCAGATGTGCTCGTAAATCACCCATCATGAAATGGGCAAATGCGTTGAAAGAATCTTCAAAACAAAATTCACTGAAGCAGAATGCAGTCTCTAACAACAAGCCAGCTAGTTCACTGCTGCTAAAGTGTTCTAGGGTTCCTAGAACACTCACCTAGCGGGGGAACCCTGTACTACAAGGGGCTCACCCTCCTGAAAAAAATTCTGGTTTTTGAGGGGTCCCTCTGCCTGGGGATCAAACCTGCAACTTTGGCATAGCAAGATGATACTCTAACCAACTGAGCTACTCGGCCAGGTAGCTACTCTCTTCAATGTACTTTCTAGAAATAATAAAATTATACATTTTAATTATTACTTGCATTATTTACTATTGAGCAGCACCAACCACCATGTGTCACTATTGATTTTCCCAGCGTTTGTTAACTGCACTATATTCTAGGTTCCCACAGTCTATAGCTCATAGCTCTACAAGAGACTTGTAACAAGATCTTCCGATTTTCTTTTTCCATGTCAGTTTCAATCATGACTGTGAGAGGCTCCAGGCCCAGGCCCCAGCCTTACTCACCTGTCTCCTCTAAACCTCACACAGCGCATGGCACTTGACAGATGTTCATGAACAGCTCATCTCCCCCCAGTCCCTGCCCAGGACCACAGAGACTGTTAATTACAGAGCACAGAGTCAATCCCAGGTCGCTGGACTTCTGCTCTGATGTGCTATCGGTGACATCCCACTGCCTTAACACCCCTTCTGTAAAGATTAGCACAGAAGCGAATTAAAGAAAAACTCAAATCAGCCCAATTTACTACTCATTAGCAGTTTTTATGAAGACTAGTTATAGGAAAGATTGAAACTCAAAGCTAATGTGACATTTTGAATTATCTCAAGTTGTCACTTTTCTATGCTGTGCTTCACTCTCATTAGGAGAAGTAATCAAGAGCTGGGCCTGTTATTATACCGCGGCCCTGTTATTAAAGCTCCACACTTGGAAGCATCCAATGTTCATGTTGATGCCACACTTTTCTTATGGCACAAAGTGGAGTCTATTCATTTTTCCCTGATTAATGTGTTGAGGGGTTTACCCTATTCAAGACTGCTTCCTCCGCCTGCCATTTCGATGCACGTTGGTTTTTTCTGAAAGGATTTGCTTCATAACTTGATGGGTACATTCAGGTCCTTTACATGCAGACATCCCATGATGCTTTTAGTTTCCTCGGTTAACACCACAAAATCTCTAGGTTTTGCAGGACCCTGGGAAAACACTTTATGTATACACTATAAACAATTTGAGCTTAAAATGTATTTGAAAATTCACAAGCCCCTGTGAGGTGTAGTGAGTTGTCTGAATAAAGATTTAGAATAGTGAGTAGAGAAGAAGTCCTTATATATTTTATCATCCAATCAATGCAAGGGAAGATTCTCTACAGCGTCTAGCTACTATCTCTTTCTGTCCAGGTTCGGCAACTATCTTTTTGTTCTTTATTGTAAAGAACACTATTCCTGGGTAATTTTATATATCTTGCTAAGAGACAAATGTAGCAATGCTGCTATTACTCACAATGCTATGGCTCTTTGAAAACTTTCGTACTGAAGCATGACAGATTTTCTCGCCTTTGTAGATCCCAAATATCATCTATTGAATGCTGGTTACATCCTTATTTACATAATAATATAATCATTCACTGTACCATCATGAATGTTGGTTTCTGATGACAGTTTCTAAGGTGGTTGCTGGGTTTCATTGATGATGATCCTGAATGCAGGTGTTTTCCAGAGTACTGAGGAAACTGAATGGTAGTCAATTTTCTGATTGTTAAATTTGCCATTTAAAATTTTGTAAAATAAACATAGGGAAATACTTCTTTTAATCATGTCTTCTCTTGGATTCTGTCTTAGTACATTTAGACTCCCATTACAGAACACACAGAGTGGGTGGTTTATAAATAAGAAAAGTGTATTTCTCACATTTCTGGTGGCTGGCAAGTCCAAGATCAGAGTGCTAAAAGATTTGGTATCTGGTGAGGGATGACCTCCTGCTTCATTACTCTGTCCTCTGTCTTTTATAAGAAAGAGACCACAGAGAAATTTATTTTATACAAAAACTAATTTAGTTCATGAGGGCTCTGCCCCAATTACTTCCCAAAGCCCCTACTTTAAAATACCATTATAGAGGGGATTCAGTTTCAACATATAAATGGGGCAGAGACATAGCACACTCTTTAAGCAATTCTAATTGCATTTCTAAAGTGTGACCCCTTGTGATGTTGACCGCCCAACTCCATGTACAACCACCAGCTAGGAGAATACAAGCTGCCCCCTCCACCGCCCTCCAGTGCTGTGCACTGAACATGGCACCACAACTGGGCACAGTCAACAGCTGACATGTGGACCTATATATGCAGCACAAGGTCAAGGGCTGGAGTTGGACTGTCCATAACCAGAACCATGAACTCATCCTGCACTTTGCGTTAGTGAGCTTGTGTGCTCGTGTAAAAATATAGCATGCAGGCCAGCCGGAACAATCTTCTCAGCAAGCCCCCCTCCTGGCTCTGCCCCCGTACAGAATGCCAGATGGTCTCATAGCATTTCTCAAGGCATCTGGCTGGACGATTTCATTAGAACTCTTCAGGGGGTCTGGTTGACCACGTGAGGGGCATCACAGAAGTAGGTATGGGAACACTGCAAAGGAGATAAAACAGCACGAGGTCCAATGGGTACTGATCCAGTCTTGGGCGGTTCTCCTCCCTGGCCAGTCCCAACACGTGGAAGAGAGAAGAATTCAAAGTTTCAGGGGAGGCCCCTCAGTGTGAAGGTGTCCCTGAGGAATTGGTTGGCATTAGCTATAACATATTAAATTTAGGAGTAAAGGGCTTTGAAATTCCCTCAGAAGTGAACTAAAGAGAAAAGAAAAATTCTCAAGGGAAACTATAATATGCCAGAAGGGAAAGCCAAATCCACAGGCCATTCCAACTGATGACGTGTTTGCACCTTGTGAGTCCATGTCAGGTTGTATTTCTTTTAACATTCAGGTGACTATAATTCTGAACCTCCAGCTCCCCAGTGCAAAGATGTCCTAAAACATTCCCTGGGTCATTTGCTCAGGGTTTGTATGTCAGGTTTGGTTCTTCTCATTTTACCAGGGGAATAAATACACTCGTGCATTTATTAGACTCTACACTCGACTAGAGTCTGGTGCTTAAAGCTACTTTGGGGATTTGTAATGTTTTCTCTCCCAAAAAGCACTTGGGGCTTCTATGAATATTCATACAGCCCGACTCCAGGGACTTCCAGAGCTCTGATAGTGGGGCTTTCCTTGCCAAATCCAAAATATATCTTATGTCATATCATTTTACTCTATTGTAGCACATTCGGCCTAATAAAAGGATGTAGTGTTGGGCTAGTATTAATGACAAAAAATTGTGCCGAAGTTCGTCTGTATCACCTTTTTCTTTTTCATGGCAATGTGATATACCAATAAAAACATGGAGTCTTCTAGAACATGGTTCAAATCCGACTTTTATGAGTTATTAACTGTAAAATATTAGCAAGTTAGTTTATCTCTCTGAACTTTGATGTTCTTTTCTGTAAAAATAAGATTGATAACATCTGCCTAGTAGGGTCATTATGGAGTTTAAAAAGGATAATGAGTGTAAAGTGCTTGAGAAATAAAAGGCAAGAATTACACACTGGATTTACAGGAACTAGTATAAAGGACACATGGACAACAACTAAGGGGGGTGGAAATGGGAGGGAGGGGGGAGCATGGGGGGGCGGCTGAGATGGGAGTAAAAGACAGAAAACTGTACTTGAAAAATAATTACATTAAAAAAAGAAAGAAAAGGAGAAGAATTACACACTGGTAACTTCCCTCCTGTTTTATCCTCTGCCCCAAGATCCAAGCGCATAGTGCTCCTGACTGCCTAGTACCCACGGATGCAGTGTTTTGTCTCCAGACAAGTCCATGCTCCTACTTCTGACTGAATACTCCTCCCCTCCAAAGCAATTTGCTGAATTTGATTCCCTTGGAAATTCTCCGTTCATGACAATGGCGGGAATAAATGATTAATAAATGATTAATTCATCTGGCTAAATGATTAGCCAGATTCTAACTTCGCCAGAAGTAGTCGAAAGCCTGAACTGGGAGCCTGGGGTTTGAGGAGCACTTAGGAGCTGTCACTGCTGAAGCAGATCTAGGGAGAATGCGGTCAAAGAGTAGGCTGAAGAGATAGTCGGGGAACTACTTCCCATGAGCAGTGGTTCTGTACAAGGAGGAAGGAGAGACTGGCCCCTCCCTCACCTCCCAGGACACTGGGCAGTGCGTGGAGACGTTTTTTGCTTGTTAAAATGTTGCAGGGAGTGCTATTGGCATCTGGTGAATAGAGGCCCAGAATGCTGCTAAACATCCCACAATGCACAGGACAGCCCCCCTATGACAAATTACCCCACTTAAAATGTAAATGGTGTTGAGACTGAGAATCCCTGATATAGGACAATGATCATCAATCCTGCATGCACAATAGAATCACCTGGAGAGTTTTAGAAATACTATGCCTGTGGCCTTACCCAGGGATTCCAGTTGGCTTTAAGGCCTAGACATCAGTAATTTTTCAAATGTAGAGAAACATGTAGAACAACTCATGTTGGGCATGATAAGCACTTATATTCACAGTCAAAGAAGTGCCTAATAGCTCTCATTCTTTCTAGACTCCAAGTTCCATGATGCCTGGGACCCTGAATCTTGTTCTCAGCAATATCTCAGTCTAGCATGGTAACTGACACACAGTAGGTAGCTATTAAAAATGGAAAGGAAGGAGAGAAGGAGGGAAGGAGGGAAAGAGGGAGGGAGGGAAGGAAGGAAGGAAGGAAGGAAGGAAGGAAGGAAGGAAGGAAGGAAGGAAGGAAGGAAGGAAGGAAGGGAGAAAGGAAGGAAATCAAATTAAAATGTGAAATTAAAGCATCACAAACAATAGTTTACTGGTCTTCATCAGCAGCCTTATAAGAAACTTCAATCACAGTTGGTCAAAGGGGGAGTTATTTAGAACTTCTTAAGATACAGGGTTTTGTCACCCAACTCACTCCAGTTAAACTTCTGATCACTTATTTTCATCCAAAACTAATGTCATAACTCTCTACCATCTCAAATTTGTATGTGTATTAAATAAATGTAGTCACTTGGCCATCTTAAAATGTGCTTTCTTCTTAGTTCTTTAGTTGATGTAAATGATACAGAATTTTGGGTACTGATGCTGATAACCAAGCAATATCTTTGAGGCAAGATTTCAAGTAAAGCTTCAATAATCACAAAAGGGTATAAAAAGTCAAAAGGTCCTGAACTCTTTTGTTCAGAAAGGAAAAGGGGAGTCCACCAAGGGAAAGAATCTGCTTATTAGCAAGCTCTCTTCCTCTGTCTTCTTTTGAGTTTTTAGCATCTTTTGACCTGCCATAAGCAGCCAATATGATCATTTTAAAATAGCACCATCCTACAAAAAACCTCCAATGACTTCCCATGGATTTACAATAAAATCCAAACTTCTTAATATGCCCCACACGCGACCTCTGCCTACTTCTCTCATATCATCTCCTACCATTCTTTCTCTTCAGCCATCCTGGAAGCCCTCTGATCCAGAAATTTCAACAGGAGTGCCACAAGAAATTCTTAAGATATGCAGTACCTGACTGTTTAGTCAGGGCCACTGACCTGTTTTCCCCTAGACTGTCAAATTCAATATTCACAGCAGCCAACGCAGCAATAGCTATGCAGTGCGAATGCCCTGTCTTGAACCATGAATACATGTCATATAATAGAGTTGCAATTTATTGGTCACGCAGCACAATAAGATTGTATCTGAGTAGTTAATTCTTGCTACCAAAAATCCTTATAGAGAAGTATAGGCACCTGATTTTTTAAAAGTAACTTTAGAGCAAAAAGGGAAGGTCATCACTATTTTGGGGGGAAATCAATCAAAATTATACTTACTTTTTGTTTGATTGGCAAAACATATATTTTGGTGTGCTGCAGAATTTTAGTAATTAGTTTATGTGTGCCATGAGATGAAATAGGTTGAAAATTGCTGCTGATCTAAGAACACATATTCACCCTAGCCTTCTGTGCTTTGCCCTGCCAGGAATCTCAAATCACAGATTGCTCACTGCTGTTTGTTATTCAGCTAGCACCTAAACATTGTCTCCTCCAGGAAGCCTTCCCTGATCATCTAAAGGAGCTCCCATAACTCCCTATCACACCACTTTACTTTAACACTGCGAATAACACTTAACCTCACGTTCTTTTTCTTTGCTTACAAAATTTTTGCTTGTTTCACCACCCCCATCAGAACATATGCTTCAAGAGAGTTTGGATTTTGCCTGTCTTATTCATCATTGTCTCCCCAGTTGCTGGGAGTCTCAACAATTCCTATCATATAGCCGGTACTTAGTTAAATTTCTTAGATGAGCGAATCAAACCTGGTCTCTATACATAGGAGGCTGAAGCTGGTTCCCAAAGTCCTTTCCCAAACAACAAAGAAGATAGCCCATAAAGTGGAGCCTTGGCTGTTATAGCTCAGTGGATTGAACAGGGTCCTGCAAACCAAAGAGTTGCCAGTTCAATTCCCAATCAGGGCACATGTCTGGGTTGTGAGCCAGGTCCCCTGTAAAGGGGCATGTGAGAGGCAACCACACATTGATGTTTCTCTCCCTCTCTTTCTTCCTCCCTTCCCCTCTGTCTATAAAAATAAATACAATCTTAAAAACAAAAAACCTAAAGTGGCGTTTACTATCAAGGTATCAAGCATAAACATATCTTATTGGTCTTCAGGCTAATTATGGGTATCCAGTGTTTCTAAAAAGGCAAGGCCAGAGACATGCTAATTAGGCAATACTTTTTCTTCAATATGAGTTTAAACTGCATTGTGTCAAAGTGAAAGTAATGGTTTTGGGAGGATCTGCCATGAGCCTGAAGTGTCTTTGCTCTCACCCCCTGCTGAACTCCATCAAGGAGTGCTTAACCCTTGCAGAAGAAGGAGCTGTCCAAGCTTTTGATGATGCAAGAGAGACCCACACTCCTGCAGGCACAGAAGGCCAGTGGAAGACAGTTCAGGTAAAAGGCCCTCCTGAGGTCAGTGGACACCACAGGGAAGAGGCGCACAGTAGGAAGCATTAGCTGAGGTCAAATATCAATAAGCTTGACATTTTACTTGGAGACCATCCTGAATGTATCAATCATTATTTAGCTTTTTAATATACCTCCTAATATAGGCATCGCTTCGTTCTTAATATATCTCTAGGGATAAAAAATAGTTCTCAAATTATTATTCAGGGCTTTAAATGAAAAGATTAAAATACCATGAATGTGCAAGCTGGAGAGAATACTATGCCAATTTTTGCTTGGAATTTATTTGAGAAAAGTAAATGTCAACTTCAAGATCTTAAAATGGAATATAAGATGATACTACTGTATTTAATCCATAAAGACATTCAAAAATGCTACAATCAGAAACATTACCAAATTGCAAATGATAGCAGGTTCTATACATATACATGGATCTCATCTAAGGTGTTTAAGTGCTAAGAATCAATAGGTTAAAACAAATATACTCTACATGACATTAATTCAAGTTAAAAGTTTCAAAATGAAAAGTGCTCTTCCATTAAATGGTAATGTTGTTCCCTAACAAACTACCAAATCATGCCCTTGTCAGAAGACATAAACAGAATAACAAAAGATGTGCCCCCAAGCGCCTGAGAGGCAGAGTGTAGCATATTAACTAAGTCACATCTTTCAAACTGCACTGCACCTCCCTCCCGATGGCAGCATGTGTTAACAACACAGCTCTGCGCAGTTCCCACGCTCACGCAGCTCACGCAGCTCAGCACAGGCACGATGCTATGACAGGAGAGTCCAGAAGCCTGCACGGGTACATAAAAACAAGAGGTCACACCGCCTCTGCTCCTGTGAAGACACTGGAGATGCCTTTTAAACCTTATAAGATACAACTTGATCTAAGCCCTTGAGAACTGATGCGATTAAAAAAGAATGCAGTGCCGAGACTCCTTGCTGAATGTAACATCAAATATTTAAGACCATAGTTCCCGCCTCCCATCCCCCCTACCCCCAGAAAAGACCGTTGTCCTTGCCTCAAACATTCCTAGGGTGCATTTTTTCCATTGCCATCATGGAATATTTCCATTATTACTTGGTCTTCTTTCTGATTTGTGCCTTCAGACACAAAACACATACCTTCCCAAAACACCCAATACCACCCCTTCAGCAGAAGGAGAACTTCTCCCCCTCCCCTACAGAAGGCTTACTAAACAGGTAAAAACAGCATCAGAACTGATGCTTGATCTGATTATTTACAAGTGTGTTTCCAATGAAGGAAAAAAAGGTGCTACTTAATATTCATATTCAGGGAGGAAGCCCAGTCTGAAACATTCGGAGTGTCATCTCCAGTCGTGACAATGACCTTAAAATGACCCTTCTTTTGTGTAACAGGGCTACAGAAAGATGTTAGTGACTGATTTTCTGGACCTTCCCTTGAGCGCCAGGCACATTGGCACAGCCATGAGATCAGAGGAAGGCAAGGATGAGTGGCATGGAAAAATGTATACTGAGTTGGAAGAACTGTGTATGACTTCTGCTATAATCAATTATCTTTTTTATTTTCCCTGTACTATTTAATATAGATAAGCCTCATTTAAATCTCTGCAAAGCTAGAATGATAATGTCTAGCTTACAAAGGTTTATTTGTTGTTGTTTTTTTTTTTCACTCATCAGTTGGTGTCTCTAAGTGCTAGGAATTTTTTAAAAGTGAAAGGGGACTAGGCACAGTTTTAACTGCTTTAACCGTAGTAATGAGAACAAACATGGAAACAGATAATTGGGTAGCAAGATAATCTGTCACTCTGACAGATCTAACAACAGGGACCAGATGGATACAATCCCTCGTGACACCTCATCAACACCACTATGACTACTCAACCAAAACTTGTAGAAAAGAGAGAGGAGATTTGATGGCAAAAACTCTGAAATGGTTAAAATTAAATCTGAAGTGACTAAATTTACTCAGAATTTATTTAGATAAATTTTTCTGTAAGCAAACACAATGGACTTGAAAGGGAGATTAAATGGCATTTTTGGTCAAGATCCTCAGAAGCAGACCCTAAGGCAAGGAGTCCTATGCAAGTAAATTATCAAGGAAGTATTCCTGGGAGAAACAAGTAAGAGAAAGGGGAAAGCAGAGCATGGAAGACAGAGTGGAGGAGAAAGAAGTCTAGTAAAGGTTCAGGCAAAGTCCCTTAGAAACGGCTTTAGTCTACACCTCAGGGTGAAGAGAGCCCCTGTCCCTTGAACGGGACCCCCTTGCCATTGTTGTGTCATTGGCTCAGAGCTGCCTTGGAGGGCTGTACTCCCAGGCACCTGGATCTCTCGGCACACGCTTCTTTGAGAAGCAGCCCCAGCAGTCTGAAGTCAGTCCTCTGAAGAAGAATCACAGTGCAGGCGGGGGAAAGTGAAGGGACACTCACATCCGGGGCCGAGTACACAGACATAGTAAAAAGGGCATAAGGGGCTCTGGGAGCAACACTGACAGTGTCCAATAGAATATGAGTTACAGAAGGGCCACGTTGCACACTTCCCAGCTGAGAATGTGGACTGAAGTACTATCATAACTATAACTGCAATACAGAAATATTGTAATCAAGGATGACCATGGAAACCCCAAGGAGGCAGGGACCAATTCTGTCTGAGAAAAATGGGAATATTTTTAACAGATTGTACGATTCCTCCTTTGAGGGGCCATTGGATTTTTTGGAGTTTCCTAAAAGCTGACCACGTCGAGGCTTCATCCTATGTGTGGTGGCCTTGCATGCCTGGGGACAAAGTCAGAAGCAAAGCCCTATCTACAAATTTGTAATAAGAAACAAGCCATCGACTCTAAGACGATTTTAGAAATGAAAGGTCGTGAGTTGAACAAGTACAAGAAGAATATCAGTAGCTAAGAGCCAGATAAAAATTAGGCACGAGAATCCTGGTTTTTAATCATGAGCAGGGCAGGGTTGTCCTGGGTATCTCAGTGGTTAGAGACACCGGATAAGAGTGCCAGAGTGATACCAGGCTCAGGTCTTGATGGAAGTGTGGGGTTTTAGATACAGAAGGAACAAATCTCATTAGAGAAAAAGAGAAAAGTTGTGCAGCGGCATGGAGGCCTGAAGTTGCTGTAACTTGAATTTAAAGGGCATGTTAGGAGAGAAAGATGAATCTGGAGAAGTAATTTTTAGCCACCTTGTCAAAAGCCCTGCAAGCCATTCTGAAAAAGTGTTTACTTAACCCAGTGGCCAATATATGTTTTTCCCCCATTTATGAAAAGATCATATGGAGGATAAATTAGAATAGAGAGAAAGAGAGAAGTTTGAGAGCGGCAAACTCCAGTTAAGAGATAATGTACAATGTAATCAATAGCCTCCCCAAAGAGATTTTTGTGGATCAGGGAACTAGCTAAAAGAAAAAATACCAGATTGTTCTGAAAAGATCTTTAAGTCTTTGCATTCTGTTTGCACATTGGTAACTTCGAAGGAAGGAAACAAACAAAAAAAATTCACCTATTTTTTAAAATTCTAAAAAAGACTCGATCCCGAAAGTATCTTGATCCTGAAAGTATCTTACTCCCGCAGAACAGCATTACAGAGACAAAATAGGAACTGGACTCTTCCCTAGAAAACAGAAGACCAGCTCAAGACATAAAATCCTGGCTCAGGGCAGGGATCTTAAGAAAATAACACTAATGAAAGTAATTGAAACATCTCAAACTATAAAGAATGCTGGTGTAAGCAAACTGTATAACCTTGAAACTAACTTTCAGCAAGTGAAAATCATTAACCGATGACAAGACAATAGAAAATTCACACCCACCTACAGATGCTAAACTGAAGCAACGTTAGTAAAATTAGACATCAGGTACAAAAGAAGAGAGCATGTGGGGCTAGATTCAGTAGAACTTGGTGCCAAACTGTGCATTTTAAATGAGGCAGACTATACAGTCTACGATTAGGCTGAGGGTTTGGGACTGAAGAAGGAGCGATTTGGGGATAGTCAAGCAAATGGAGAATTCAATAGTGTGTGTGCTCAGCATCCAAGTTGGAGGTACCTGGTGGGTGGCTATAAATGTATATTCAGTTCAGGGAAAAGATGGCTCTGGAGAGACAGAAGGAAGCTCCATCTCTATTTAGACTGTAGATGAGCCCCAGATATTAGTGAGAAAGTGTTTAGAGGGAGAAAGCAGGCATTTCAAGTATAGAACCCTGAGAAATTCCAATAGTCAAGATCTGCCCCATCTAAAGAAGACCTAGTAAAAGATGTTTTAAAAGAGCGGCCCAGAAAGAATGAAACTAAGCAGTATTCTCTAACTTAAAGAAGGGAGAGAGCCCAGAATGAAAATCCAAGTACATCTGCCTGGGCCTAGTGGACAGATCCACTACTCCTCACTGTGTGAAGGCAAAGAACTTCCATTCTTTGCACCTCAGCATCCTCATTTGTACAATGAGGATAGGAGCATCCACTTTGATAGAGTTGTGAGGACCAGTGATGGGCAAGTGCTCAAAGCAGGGCCAGGCAGGCAGCAAATGCTATCTATACAAGTGCTTAAAAAAATAAAGTACTGCAGAGACATCACTTTTATTAAGTTGGTTGATGCCTAAAAACATGTTCATTGGTTTTGATTCTTAGAAAGTCATTGTCATCGGTGAAAGGCACTGTCTATGAAAGCACACATAGTTGTTATTTTAAAAAATGTTTCCAACTTGCTTATTATTTAGAGTTTATGAACACAAGAGAGGAAACAATGATAATGTCTTTATAAACAACAGATAAATGAGAAATCTACTGAAGACTAGATTAAAGGTAAATTTAGCACAGCACAACAAAGTATGGAATTATCACCCACACAAATGAAAAAGACACATGGAGCTTTTATTATTAGTGATATTAGATGTCTGAAATCTCATTGGAATTATTTTAGAAACACAAATGAACTGACAGATGCATGCTCTGTGAATACATGAGTGTGAATATGAGAAGAGCAGGTAACACAGATCATAGCTGGGATAGTCTAGTCACCTTAAACTTATGTATCTTTCTTTCCTATTATGATATTTGGTGAAAAATGGGATACAGCTCCAAAGAACACAAATCTTTATTTATGAGCACCAGCATGTGTACCATATTGTACAATTTTATGCCCAGAGATTACTGCGATCCTTTATACTTTACACTTATTCAGTGTTTATTATATGCCAGACACTATTATGTTATATGTATTTATTCATTTAAATTGCACAGCGACCTAATAGGCAGTTATTAACATCTCCATTTCACATGCAAGGAAACAGATACAGAGAAGTCAAGCAACTTACCTTCTCTTTTTCATATAGTGTTGGGAATCACCCTGCCTGGTTTCAGAAGCTGTAACCCCCCAGGGCTAAGACTGAGTAAAGAGACTTTGGGACCATAAGCCACTAAGGAGACAAAGCTCATCCTTCCGGGCAGGGGTGCCTCTTCTGCCCTCTTCCTCTTCACCCTATTTGGCCCCTGGCAGAAGACTGATTAGCCAATGACAGGTAAGATTCCTCAAGTGAGGGACCACCTAAGACAGAGTCTCAAAGGGGCCCTTAGGGAGAGGCTTGGGGGGCTATAGAAAAAAGGGATGATGGACCCTTGCCCCTCAGCTTTGACATAGCCTGAGTCCTCATTCTGTCTGCCAGAAGTCCCCTAATCTCTTGGCTGCCTTCCTTCCCCTGACTGACTTAAGCCTGAAACCATGACGGAGGGTGGTGCAGCCCTGGGCAGGAATGGTCGGTTCCCTGGGGCCATCAGGCCTAAGAAAGAATGCATAAAATCCTGTGAAACCTGCTTTGCTAATACCCTCAATTTTCTGATAAGGGTCTAAGCAAGAAATGAGTTTCCCAAAGTTTTATAGCCCTTTAACTAACTGACCCTGACTCAGAATAAGCCCTCCGAGTTCTTTGAATGTTATCTATTGTTTGATCATTGCTGCCTGACAATGATGAATAAAGATCTTCCTTGAAGTAATGCTCCCAGAAAAGCAGTAAAAGCCTGTCTAGGCAAGGGTCAGGGCACTCTCTCACTCAGAGGGTGGCCATGCTGTCCCTTTTTCTCCACAGGACTTCTGCAGTGCGTGTGAATTTGTTCAGTGCATCCACAACACCTCGGACACAGCTGGCCAGAGTCTGCATCAGTCTAGTAAATGGCACGGCACAGACTGAGTTCAAGTAGACCGGCTCCAGAACACAAGCTCTTAGCTGTTCTGCTACATTGTTTCTCAATGAAGAAGGAGGCAATAAAAATAAAGAAGATAGAAAGGAAAAGCCTATCCTTTCTTTCTAAGACCTGTAACATTTTGTTATAGATTGAATTGTGTTCCCTTCCAAGTTCATATGTTAATGCCCATTTAACCCCCAATACTTCAGAATGTGACCATATTGGAGATGAAGTCTTTAAAGAGGTAATTAAGGTTTTAAATGAGGTCATATGAGTGGGCCCTAACCGTACAGGACAAGTGTCCTTATAAGAAGAGGAAATTTAGACATACACAGGTACCAGGGATGGCAGTGAGCACACTGAGGAGGAGCCACGCAAGGACGGAGCAAAAAGGCAGCCGTCTGCACATCAAGGAAACAGCCTCTGAAGAAACCAACCTGCCAGACACCTTGATCTTGGAGTCTAGGCTCCAGAAGTCTACAAAAATTAACTTCTGTTGTTGAAGCTGTTCAGCCTGAAGTATTTTGTTATGGCAGCCCTAGCAAGCTAACACACATTTTAAATATCAGAAGGTGAGTTATTAAAAAACATTCTCAGACATCATTTCATCTAGGAAATCCTCCTTAGCTTAGCTGAATCCTGTTTTTACCCTAGCTCTTCTTATGGTGGCCTCTTTATAGAAATGTGTTCCCCATTGAGCTAAGTTCAGGCAGGAACTGTTTGCCATTCATCCGTCCCTACAAGGCACGGAGGTGCCTAGATCAACACAGACTCTTTGTTTACTTTTTCTTACTTGGTGCCTAATATTACCATCTTTACTGTGGATTTATTTTCAAGACCAATTCTTTTCTATCCCCTACTCTTACAGCTGACACTTAAAATGCTTTCATCCAGAGATTATCTCTGATTCACAGGCACACAGTCCAAGAATTTTATCTATCTTCTCAAAATAAGCAGTAACAAGTTTTCAGAATGAACGTTTTTCATGCAATGGTGAGGAAAGAGACTGTAGAAAAATTGACCTTCCCCTTGAAAATAGTAGAGGTCAAGCTTTTGGGATTCCAGGAATTCTGTAACAAGTCACGTGCCCTCCTTAAGTTCTGGGCAAAGAGGCCACCACGACTTGTTTGATCTGGGAGCAGTTACTGAGGATTCTCAGGAGCCTCTCTTTTTTGGCAAGTAAATTCACTCCTTGCTCCCTGAAAGCTCTTTCTAATCATCCCTCACGAAGCTTCAGAAACTTTTTAAAAATGAGATTTATTACGTCTTTATGCCTTCTGAGGTGAGTGGGAATGATCAAGCCCTCAGCAGACCTTACTGTAGCAGTCTATTTGATCAGGCTCGGCCTCCAAAGAAACAAATCAAGGAGGCAGCTTTATAGTAAATAAGAGTCTAATGAATGAAGAAAGGAGACATAAAACAAAAGAAAGTGAAATTCATTGAAAGACAGACCATGTCAATTTATGACATTTTGGGAGGCACATTGTGAAGATGGAGGTGGATAGAAGGTTATAATTCAAGGATGTCCTGCCTAAATCAAAGGAGTTTTCATAAGGGGCACTGTATTTACAGTATAACTTATGATTTGCTAGCTATCATAGGTACTACAAAGAAACATTTGTTCACCTATTTTCCTTTTGAAGGATACAGTGTATAGTTGGCTATATAGATCTTACATACAAGAAAAGCTCGATTTTGAAACCTATTTGAGTTTTTTCTATTAGTATGAAGCTATATATTATAAGACTCCGTATATTTTATGTATTCTCCAACTTCAATATCTAATATAATTTTTTATATTATTTTACAGTATGTTTGACATACTCTGAAAATGCTGGAAGACTGTGCAGTTGGCCAGGCAGGAAAGTAATTCAAGTATGAACTAGAGAAATATTCGCACACATGGTAGGCTTCTGCCAACAACGAAGGATCCAAGGGCGGTAGCTTACTGATGGCTGATCCGGCTGGTGACAGAGCACAGAGCGTGGGCCTGACAGGCAGGGGACTTGGGCACGTCTCAGCCAGGCTACTGGTTCACAGAGTGACCGGCATCAAGTCACTTGGCCTCCCCCCCCAGTTCCCTACTTGTGGAACTGAGGTAAGAGTATTCTTAAAAATATTCTTAACTCATAGAGATGTGTCAGAATTAATGGTTTATTATTATAGGAATTGGTAGAATAAGAGACAAGCCATGAAACCCAAAGAAAAATATTGCCCGTCTTTTCTGTCTGGCTTCATTCTTCAGGAGAATTCAGTGTTTTAAGAATTATGGTGAGTTTGCTCCATGTGTTTGAGCTAGAAATTCTGATACTATAAGGCATTCAAGACCATTATAATAACTTGTAGATTGAGAAAATAATCTTAAGATGCAGAACGTCAAACAAAAAGGATTATTCATGAACCCTAAAATCTCGTGGAGTCTGCCTTTTAGTTTGGACTACTTGGGACTCGTTACCCCTTTCTTCTTTTATATTTCTATTCCTTTAAGTGGAAGGTCTATCTTATGCTTGTCCCATTATCATGTTTTAGATGCACAGGAGGCCACTTGTTTGATTGCACAGATTCACAGTTACACAGGAATTTCCCTCAGGATGAATTGTACTGGTACTATCTATATCTGACTTAGATATTTAGGAGAGACTTGAAATTTTAGATGTTATGTGCTGGAATAAGTTAAGACTTTAGGGGCTATTGGGATGTGACAAATGTATTTTTATGTAAGAAGGGCATAGATTTGGGGAGGAGGGACTGGGGACAGAAGGCTATATACTAAATAGTTGTATTCTTCTCAAAATTCATATGTGAAAATCTAATCCCCTCTGTGTTGTTATTTGAAGGCAGGTCTTCCCAGGTGATTAGCTCAGCATAACAGAGCTTTCATGGATAGGATTAGTGCCCTTATCAACAAGACTCCAGAGTTCCCTTGGCCTCTTTACCATGAAAGGACTTATAGGAAAGACAGTCATCTATGAACCAGGAAGCAGGGCCACTCCAGGCACCTAATCTACCGGCAGCTTCATCTTAGACTTCCCAGTCTCCAGAAATGTGAGAAATACATCTCTGTGGTTTATAAAGCACCCACTGTATGCTATTGTTATAGCAGCCTGAAGAGACTATGATGGTCATGTTAAGATGGACATTGTCAAGTCTTGGCTCTGATAGTTAAGCTCCGTGGCCACGCAAGATCTTAATTGTCATAGCACAAAGTATTCTAGTTACTTAAACAGGAGTCTCTGTGAACACAACAAAAATAAACACAAACACTGAAAAAAGAGAGATACCAAGGAAAAAAAGAAAGGAAAAAGCAGTATATGGTTTTCCAGTAACAAACTTTATGGGTGCGAAAGCCAAACACAATTGTCTTTGTCAGAGAAGTCTTTGATTATTCCCAGGGGCGTTATAGCAAGGATGACTATATGATTTACACCCACACCGAAGAACATTTAAGACTGAAAAGGGATGCTAAAATAAGTTACAGGCTTTAACTTATTTACAGTTGTTATAACCCGAATCCCAGGCAAATCTTTGGCCATCCACATTACAGCCTGAATAAGCGAGCTCTAGTATAAAATTTAGAAGAAACAATAAATGCAATTACTGTCTGTAGACTTCACTTTCAGCCCTGACATATAAAGAGCTTAAAAGTCACCCCCATTCTTAAAAGGAAAAAAAAATCTGAACAAATTAAAAGCCAACAACTTTTCTTGGATTTCCTTTTCACAGAATTGATAGCTATGGGCTACCTGCCACTGTAAAAAAATCTAGAGAGACAGTAGAATAAAAGAAATCACAGTTGCGTGTGGTTTTTCCCACAACACCCAAGTCTCCAGCACCAGCTGGGTATCCTATGATTCTATTTAATTCTGACACCATACACCAGGAGTTAGCATCAGATCTCTTGCAAGTTTAATTCTACAAATCTGCCCCACACTTCAGAGGCCAATCACAAATCTGGGCCTCCCATATTTCTGACCAGCTGGCTCATAAATTGAGGGTTCCCGTGACCTCCTCCTCAGGCTCAATAATTTTCTAGAAAAAAAAAGGGTTCATACAACTCAGGAAAACACATTTACCAGTTTATTATATAACAAAGCGTTGGTAAAGGATACAAAGAGCCAGATGAAGAGGTACTAGGGTGAGGTCTGGAAGAGTCCTGAATGCAGAAGCTTCTGTCCTCATTGGTTGAACTACGCCGGGCTCCCAAAATACAATGCATTCACCAACGCAGAAGCTCTCTGAATCCCATCAGAGTTTTTTATGGAGACTCCATCACATAGGCATGGCTGATTATTAACTCAACCTCTGGCCCCTCCTTCCACTCTGATGGCTGGGGGTGGGCTGAAAGTTTCACACCTCTAACCCCGTCTTGGTTTTTCCGGCAACCATCCCCCTTTCTGAGGCTGTCTAGCAGCCCCTAGCTACCAGTCACCTTATCACTACACAAAAAGATACTCTTAGCACACCATGGATTCCAGGGGTCTTAGAAGCTCTGTGTCGAGAACAGGGGCAGAGACCAAGTGTAGATTTCTTTTTATGTCACAGTCACCCCGGTCTCTGGTTATGAACTTTGTATGGCAAAATAATCAATCATGAAAGTCCAAAGATAATGGTGCATCACTAGAATTCCACTCAGTCACTGATAATTAGTCCCATAAATCATAACATTCTATGAAAATATCTCCCAGGGCAAGGCCACTCAGGTTTTCAAGTTTCTATGAAATCCTGGCAGGTTCCAAAAGTTGGAGCAATCCAGCAATGTAAGACTTCACCCTTTCAGACACCTGATATAATTGACAATATCATCTCTTTCACAAGACCTCTTTTAAATTGTTAATATAATATTGGATTTGCCTAGTTAAATAACCCATTTATTCACTTTTTTACCATCAGCTACCATTCGTCCCTCTTCATTTATTCCTTCCTTTGGGAAGAATATTAGGTTTGGCCACTGTGCTGGTTTAATTGTAGGCAGCAATACCAGTCTAATAAGGGCCCCCCTTCCCTACCCACTCTATTCCCATCGTATAGATAAGGGTACACAGGTATAAAATTAAATGGCTATTTTCATCACCAAGCAATATAGCCACTTTCACTGTTAACACCAATTTTGACAAATACTGTGAAGGCACAACTTACTCCATCGGGCCCTTAGGAATTCTGACATAAAGGTTTAAATATATAGTTATAGTTTTTGCTTGAGAATTATCCCTGCTTTCAACATATGTAATTGCAGCCCTGGTCCTGCAACCACTGCATTGAGTAGGAAAAATAACAAAATTAAGATGATATGAGGGGAAAAAATAAGCATAGTTGTTACATCAGTGTCCTTGCTACTCAGAAAGAATTGCATAGTTGTACAGGTATCCTCCCTGACTTACTCTTCCCCAGATTCATTTGAAAAAATAGAGGAATCCATCTACTGGGGACACCTCTTGAGTTCTGCTCCTCCTGAGTGTGAGCACACACTCGTGTAAGCCAACACTCCATGTTTATATCTCCTCCATGTTTTAGACAACTGATGTTTTAATTGTTCATTCCCATTTTCTATCAAACTATTATTTTGAGCCCTGGCTGGCGTAGCTCAGTGGATTGAGCGCGGGCCTGCAAACCAGACGATCGCGGTTCGATTCCCAGTCAGGGCACATGCCTGGGTTGCAAACTGGTTCCTTGCAGGCTAACTACAAGCAGGGGATGCACAAAAGGCAACCATACATTGATGTTTCTCTCCCTCTCTCCTTCCCCTCTAAAAATAAATAAATAAATAAATAAAATCTTTAAAAAAAAAAAACTATTATTTTGAGGAGGATATCTCTCTGCCCACAGTTAGACATTGTAAACTGTAAAGTATGTTCATTGACCTGAAGACATAGGACTCAGAGGTCCGAACTGGCATAATACCTTACAACTCTTACGGCATTCTGAACATTTGCATCCACCACCTGGTAAACAAAGCCCAATCCAGAGTTAGCATCTATTCCTGTCAGAGCCCACTTATAGCTCCCTAAGGCTACATGTATCAGTCTGAATTACCAGCTATGTTCACAGCTTTCCCCCCAGAGGATTTTTCACATAGCCATCTGCAGTCTCTGTCTCTTTTGCTGGCAGACAGAACAGGTTTTATTGACATGTTGTGCCTCAAAGAGTGCAAGAGAAATATGTCAAAATTCAACCCATCTCTACATGGTTGTAGCACCCCCGTACCCACTCATCTCATGGACCTAGGTGGCTAGTTTAAGCAAATGCATGGGAATGTCTGCTTGTTCATTTAATCCCCTTCTGAACCTGGAAGGGAGTTCTAATGGGCATCAACAAGTCCTACTTTAATGCACTTCTCAAATTCCCATGGTGATATCCACAGGGATGTGATCTGTATGGGCATCCTTATAATAGGCCAGGTTTCCATTGTATGGCCAGTCCACTGGTCATTGCCTATGAGTCTGTAAAAACCCAAACATAGGGACTTTTGCCAATACTCAATCATTCCATCACTGCTGGGAAAACAGTACGCAGTTCAGGTCACCAAGCGAATCTGTTCTTACCTTCTTTGACGGGTGGGGCAGCCTCCCAAGCAGGTTGTTTTGTGTCCACCTTGGAATTGCCATCCACAAAGCAAGCAACTCTTTGTTGGATTGTCAGGAGCTGTTTGTAAGACACTGAAGGTAGACTCCAACACTCTTCACGGAGTCAGTCCTAGGGGAAAAGAGGCTCACTGTGTTTTCCTTGTATTACCACAACCTTGTGTAATCTGTTTCCACTTTATTATGAAAATTTTCTTGGAGCTGCAATCCACATTAGAGAGTTTCTTCAACATTACCTGTGACATCATGGCATTTCCAGTTTCAAGATTATTTTATGTCCTTTAGTCATAGGGGCAGTTTTAATTAATGTCCAATATTGTTGGGAACCACCATGCCTGATTTCAGAAGCTGTAACCCTGCCTTGGCTAAGGCTGAGTGAGTGACCTTTGGACCAAAAGCCACTAAAGAGACAAAGCTTATCTCCCTAGCAGAAGCACCGCTTCCGCTCCTTTTTCTTCACCCTGTCTGGCTCCCAATGCTTCATCAGTTAGCCAATGACCAGTAAGATTCCCCAAGGGGGGAACAACCTAAGATAGGCACAATCATGGGGAGGCCCCAGGGAAGAACTTGGGGGGCTATAGCAATAGGGGGTGATGGGCCCTCGCCCTTCTGCTTTGACATAACCTGAGTCCTCATGCTGTCTACAAGAAGTCTCCTAATCTCTTGGCTGCCTTACTTCCCCTGCCTGACTTAAGCCTGAAACAATGCTGGAAGTGGGTTCAGCCCTGTGCTGGAAAGGGCAGGTTCCCTGGGGCAATCAGGCCTAGGAAAGAAAGCATAAAATCCATTGAAACCTAATTTGCTGATACCCTCGATATGAATGATAAGGGTCCAAGCCTGAAACAGTTTGTTTCCCCAAAATTTTATGGCCCTTTAGCTATCTGACCCTGACTCAAAATAGGCCCTCAGAGTTCTTTGAGTGTTATCTATTTGATCATTACCACCTGACAATAATTGATGGGCTTAATCTGAGAATGTGGGTCTTTGGAACTGCTGGTTGCTTACTGCTTATAATAACGCTCTGTGTAGTTGGATGTATTTGCAAATTATTTTCCCAGGGTCGTGTGAAGGACCAGCAAGTAGCAAGCTTTGTGGGATCTATAGCTGTCCTAATTAAAAACAAGGGGGAAATGTAGAAGACCATTCTGTGTGGTGTGGGCCCAGCTCCCACTCGGATATGCACAGGACCCATGCCCATGGAGAGGTTCTCGCATGGGGAATCAGGCCTGTCCTGTACCAAGACTGTCTTTTGCTAAAACTCCCTCACCCTGAATTGAGGCAGAAAACCTTTGCTGCAAAGTAACTTTCTAAGATCCACACTAAACCTTCCAAAGATGAGTGTTATGGGTTCAACTACTTTCCCCTTTTCATTTGCAAATATCCTTCTCCTGTGATGTGATTAGAGGCATCTGCTCCTTTTTTTTTTTTTTGCTCCTTTGTTAGAGGCATCTGCTCCTTTGTACAAGGTAACCACCTAAAGTGAACCTGTGCATAGTAAATGAGGACCAGCATGTAATGTGCAGTGAGAAAAAGAAATAAAGGCCTGTCATGGCAGAGGCTGAGGCTTTTGCTCCCCTTGAGAGAAAAGCCATGCTCACCCTTTTCCTCCACAGGACTCAGTAGTCCATGTGAATGTCTCGTATCTCATCCACAATGTGGCAGACCCTACGAGCCAAGCTCCACGTCACAGGGGTAAACTAGTAATGGCTCCTCAGATGAAAATTCTCTAGTCCAAAGTTCCAGTAGTCATTGTGAGAAGCTACTTTCAGGCCTTTTCCATAAGTCCCCATCTATGATCCACATGGGAATGTCACTGAGAACTTGTCCCTATTAGCCCACCAGGGACATCAACAAGTCCATTTTTTATTTTACACCATGTGGGCTCATGCAATCTGACTGGTTTTCGTTTAGCATGACCAATTGATATTGCTTGAAGATGAGATTTACATGCCTTCTATTTTATAAGGCTAAGTAGGGGAAACATTCCTCAGTAACAAATAATGTCTGTCTCCATAATACAATCAGGTAAAATAGATGCAACCACTTCACATAAAGACTGTTCAACACACCAATTCTTCTACAAACTTTTACCTTCAAGCCAGCAACCCCTACATTCCTAACTGTAGCTTCCATTAGGACTGCATCAACAGATTCTGGTTTTACAATACTAGGTACAGGCCGTGTTCTTCAAATGTAATACCATTGTCATAAAACATTCAGGTGAAGGAGAGCTTCATTTTAATGACATTTTTAAATTAATTAAATAAGGAGGCCTTTAGGCTGAGGTGGCTTTATTGCCTTACTAGTCTAAGTAAACCAAAACCTAAGTCTGTAATACCACGAGGTTAAGAAATCAGAACCCACCAACTAATGGTGTACAACCAATGGAGCTCCTCCAAAAAGGCAACCACTTAAGCTATAGCCAATCAAAAAGTTCCCTTGCTTTGTTTCTGCATCTTCTCTATAAAACTATTTCCCCTAGCTCCTGTTGGCAGAATGTTCATAACCATTTCTGGTTTGGTGCTGCCCAATTCAAGTAGAATTTTGCTCACATAAAGTCTTAAAAATTTTTAATATGCCTCTGTTTATCCTTTAGGACTATCAATATCCACTTTATTCAATCCATTCTTAAAAACCATCTAAAGATTTCCACCCTGCTGGAATGAGTCCTGTGACTGTCCCCCCCTTCTTAATCTTTATTTCACTCCTATCAATATTTGCTTTGTTTCCTTCTTGTTAATAGTGGTTAAAAATTTTCCACCTTTCTAGGAAGAGTACATTGACTTTCCCCTCTGCCTCCCTGTCTTCTTGTTAGTTAATTGAATGTTTTTTTTATTACTACCTGTAAGACCCATAAGGAGAAGCTGAGATACCAAATTCTATAAGGATCCTCATACTATCACTTGATTTTGCAGCAGTAAAAATATGTGGGGTGTCCATGAAAAAGGGCTGCCCTTAATCACAGCATTAACCATAATCCAGCAAAGGACATATTCAGCAGGTGAATTTCCAGGTCATTGTAAGCCTGTCCCACATGGCTTGCATATGAGGCATATCTGTCACTTCATCTGAGATATTCCATTAGCATTTATAGGAGGAATTGGGCAGTCCCCCTTACCAGTGTAAACAGACCTGAAGGTGACTTTTATCCAGTTCACCAAGCTGTTTCCCCAGACATGCCTCCTGTGTGTCTGCATTATGTGTAGCCATCTGTGATTGTTTGGTAGGGAACTCTATCAGCCCAAACATGTTCTTGTGCCCTGCAGCATCCAAAGCCAAAGATAAAGCCACTAAATTAGTTACTGTCACAATTCATTTTATTAATAGGTCTTCAGAAAGCTGCTAATTACAATTTACAAAATAAAACTACTCCTTCACACTATACCACCCAGTTTCAGTAGTTTCTTAATTTTTGCCCTCCCCTATGTGAACTGCCTTCTTGGTGACTAGGAGTCTTGGAGGTACTTTATATTCCTTCCCACTATTCCCATCAATGTCATACTTGAATACAAAGCTAATGCAATAAGACAAGAAAAGGAAATAAAAGATGTACATATTGAAAATGAAGGAATATAATTTACTTTGTTCACAGCTGAGATAATTACCTATGTAGAAAATGACAAAGAATCAACAACAATGGAAAAAGTCTCTTGAAACTAATGTGATGATTATAGCAAGGCTGCAGGATACAAGGTTAATACACAAAAATCAACTGCTTTCCTACATATAGGCCAAAGAACAACTGGAATTTAAAACTAAAAACACAGTACATTTACAATAACATCCCCTAAAATGATATATTTTATTATGCATGGGTTTGGATTTAAGGCAAGCCCATCCCTCTGGGTCTTTCACGAGGCATAGTTTCCAAAGCCAGAACAAACTGTGGCCTTGAACTATTGTTTGGCTTATATATGTAGGCTACAGGCACTGAAACAGGTCGCACGGTAAGGAAAAATGATACACTTTATCATAAATTTAACAAAATATATATAGGATCTATAGGCAGATAACTATAAAGCTCTCATGAAAGAAATTAAATAAGATCTACTTACTATATTTGAATAATTTTTCTCCATTATGGAAAATAAATACAGTGCTGGAAGGAGGAAGACACTAATTAGTTGAACATCTATTATATGACAGTTACTATGTAAAGCAGTACTTCGATTATTACCTTCATAATTCCAAAATACCCTATGATCGGATACAAATGTGAATATTACTGTTGTATAATGACATAAATATGAATATTGTGTAGTTGAGGGAACTGAAGCAGACAATAGATTCAAGGGATGATAAAAATCTTATGATAAAATATTATGCAGCCATTAACAATCATCCTTTTGGAAAATATTTAATAACATGATCATATTATAAGGTTAATTTAAAAGAGTTCAGAGCAGTATTTAAATCTTTGTGTACCATATGAGACCAATTTTATTAAACATTATAAAAACTTAAAAGTAAACTTGAAGATATTGCTCTATAATTCTCTGAAAAATACATAAAAACATTAATACATGGATCAACTGAAATGGTCATACACTGCTGGTGAGAGGATTAATTGGTATAGCCACATTGGTAAACTTTTTGAAAGCATTTACTGAATTTCTACAATTCACATTTTAAAGCCCAGAAATTCCATTTCTAGCTGTGTAACTAGCAGATATATCTTCTGTTCATCAAAATTATATGCAAAAACATTGATGTTCTTATTCTATTTTTAATAATACAATGATGGGAATAACTCAATAATTATACTCATTAGAATGTATAAATAAATTCTGGCATATTCATACAATAGAAAACTATAAAATAATAGCAGTGAATGAACTATAACTGCATGCAACATGGATAAATCTTGAAAAAGTATTTTTGAGCTAAAGGAATTAGACATAAAGTAAATAATTTTATATATACATACATATATGTATATATATATTTCAAAACAGACAAAACTAAGCTGTGGAGAGCTAAATAATGTTCTATTTGTTTAGCTCAGTCAATTATATGAGAATATTCACTTTGTGAAAATTTGTTGAGTTTTACAACTAAGATTTTGCATTTTCTGTAGTATTTAATTCTTCAATTAAAAGTTTACTAAAAATGTTAATAGTTATATTACATGATGAGAAATAAATTTTTCATTTGTTTTTATGGCTGTCTATATAGCTTTTTGTATTTTCTATTTAATAATTTATGATAAATAAGTATTCCCTTTTTTAAAGCTTTATTGAAACATAACTTATATAGATAAAATTAACTCATTTTAAGAGTACAATTCAGTGAAATTTGGCAAATGTATAAAGCTAGGTAACCACCACCATAGTGAAGATATAAAACATTTCACATCCCCGAGAGTTTCCTAGTACTATTTTGAAATAAATTCCCTTGTCCATCCAATCTGATCTCTGGTCTGCTTTCTGTTGCTATAGTTTTGACTTTTCTAAAAATTGCATAGAAATGAGACCATACAATATGAGTTTTTTTCATGATTGGGTTCTCTCAGTTGATGACATTTTAAAGATGGATCTTTGTTACCCTGTGTACCAATAGTTCTGTCTTTTCTATTGCTGCGTAGGATTCCCTTGTATGAACACAGTACAACTTGTTCATCTGCTCCACAGCTAATAGACATTTGAGTTTTCTTTCTTGATATTATGAATAAAGTGGCTATGAACATTTAAATATATTTCTCTTTATCTTAAGTAAAGAACTAGGAGTGGAATTTCTCAGCTTTACGGTCAGTATATATTTAATTTATTCAGAAATTGTCAAACTGTTTTCCAGAATAAATGTGCTGACAATTATTGACAGAACAAAAAATGACAATTGACAAAACAAAAAATGTTCTGACAATTCAGAAATTGCCAAACTGTTTTCCATTTTTTAAAATTTAAATTATTTTACTGTTGTTCAATTACAGTTGTCTGTATTTCCTCCCCACCCCTCCCCCCAACCCTTCCAAAACCACCTTCCTCCCTTACTTCCACCCTCTCCCTTGGTTTTGTCCATGTGTCCTTCATAGTAGTTCCTGAAAACCCTTCTCCCCACTGTCCCCTCCCTCCTCCCCTCTGGCTATTGTTAGATTGTTCTTAATTTCAATGACTCTGGTTATATTCTGTTTGCTTTTTTCTACCCAAAGCAATTTATAGATTCATTACAATCCCTATTGAAGTACCTATGACCTATTTCACAGATATAGAACAAACATTTCAGAAATTTATATGGAACTATAAACAACCCTGAGTAGCTGCAACAATTTTGAGAAAGAAGAACAAAGTAGGGGGGACCACAATACCTGATATCAAACTGTATTACAAGGCCACTGTAATCAAAACAGCCTGGTACTGGCATAAAAACAGGCACATAGACCAATGGAACAGAACAGAGAGCCCAGAAATAAACTCAACTCTCTGTGGTCAATTAATATTTGACAAAGTGGGGAGAAGCATAAAATGGAGCAAAAATAGCCTCTTCAACGAATGGTGTTGGGAGAGCTGGATACGCAAAAAAAAAAAGGAACTCGATCACCAACTTACACAATACACCAAAATAAATTCAAGGTGGATAAAAGACTTAAATATAAGTCCTAGCACGACAAAAGTCCTAGAGGAAACATTAGCAGGAAAATCTCAGACATTCCATGCAGCAAGGTCTTCATGAATACACCCCCTAAATGTGCCATTTTGTGTTGCCGGCAATAGGTGCTCTGCCTCCTCAGCAACACCTACAGTCGCTGATCATATTCAACCTAATGACTAGTGATACCGTTTGTATATCTTTTCTGTGAAGTATCTGATCAAAAGTTTTGTCCATTTTTTATTTGTCTTTTTTTGTTGAGATTTTAAAACTTTTTATATATTCTTGATACAAGTCCTTTGTCAGATATATATGGATTGTCTTTTTATGTTTTTAATAATGTCTTTCAAAGAGAAAAAGTTTTAATTTTGATGCAGTTTAATTTATTTATTTTTATCTTTGTTTTTTAAATATATTTTATTGATTATGCAATTACAGTTGTTCCAATTTTCCTCCTTTCCCCACCCCCTACCCAGGACACTGGTTCTCTCTAGCAATTTCTCCCCTTAGTTCACATCCATGTTTTGTGCATATAAGTTCTTTGGCTTCCCATTTCCTATACTATGCTTAACATTTCCTGTCTATTTTGTACTTACCAAATTCTTCTTAATTCCTGCACCCTTCCTCCCGTTTTCTCCCTCCTCCTTCCCAGCTGATAACTTTCCGAACGATCTCCATATCTATGATTCTGTTCCTGTTCTGGTTGTTTGTTTAGTTTGTTTTTGGCTGTTGTTTTTAGACTCATTTGCTGATAGTTGTGTGTTTCCATTTTAATGTTCATATTTTTTATCTTCTTTTTCTTAAATAAGTCCTTTTAACATTCCATGTAATAATGGCTTGATGATGAATTCCTTTCTCTTTACCTTGTGTGGGAAGCCCTTTATCTGCCCTTCCATTCTAAATGATAACTTTGCTGGATAGAGTAATGCAGGTTGTAAATCTTTGCTTTTTATCACTTTGAATATTTATTGCCAGTCTGTTTTTGCCTGCAAAGTTTCTTTTGAGAAATCAGCTGACAGTCCTATGGGAACTCCTTTGTAGATAACTGTCTGCTTTTCTCTTGTTGTTTTTAAAATTCTCTCTTTATCTTTAACCTTTGGCATTTTAATTATGATGTGCCTTGGTGTAGTCCTCTTTGGATCCAACTTGTTTGGGACTTTCTGTGCTTCCTGAACTTGTATGTGTATTTCATTTGCCAAATTAGGAAACTTTTCTTTCATTGTTTTTTCAAGTTAAGTTTTCAATTTCTTGCTCTTCCTTTTCTCCTTCTGGCATCCCTGTGATGCCAGATGTTGGTTCATTTGGAAATATCCCAGAAGCACCTTATACTATCCTTGTTTGTTTGTTTTTTTAACTCTTTTTAATTCTTGCTGTTCTTGTTGAATGCTTATTTCTTCCTTATGTTCCAAATCATTAATTTGAATCCTGACTTCATCCCCTCCACTGTTGGTTTCCTACAGATTTTTCTTTATTTTACTTAGTGTAACCTTCATTTCTTCCTGGGTCTTTTTTAGGTTGTTGCCACACTCAGTGAGTTCTTTGAGCATTCTGATCACCAGTATTTTGAACTCTGCATCCAATATGGTTGGTTATCTCCATTTTGTTTAGTTATTTTTCTGGGATTTTGTCCTATCCTTTTTGGGGGCCATATTTCTTTGTCTCCTCAATTTGGCAGCCTCCCTGGGTTTGTTTCTGTGTAATAAGCAGAGCCACTTTGACTCCTTGTCTTAGTAATGTGGCCTATTGTAAAAAAGGCACCTGTAAATTGTGTGGGTGGGGCCAGGGTGGGGCAACTCGCTTCACCACTTTGTGGCTCTTTGTAGGGGGAAGACTTGGAAATGGGACAATGCCACTGCCTGGCTTCTGGATGTTTGCCCAGCATTTCCCTTGTGCAACTGCTGCCCTTTCAGCTTTGGCCCTGGTGCTGAATCCTAGAGTGGGTGGGTCTGCATGTGTTTAAAATTTATTCAAGCCTTTAAGCAGAGTTTCCTAAAAATCCAGCAGTTTTTTCCACCACCCCAACCCCCACTGTTTTTTTACAGCCAGAAATTATGGGGATTTATCTTCCTAACACTGGAACCCTGGGGTGTGTGGTCTGGCCTCCGGCTGGATCACTCACTCCCAAGGTACCCCTCCTGATTTTTATCCTCCACACTTGAATGTGGGACCGCCATTCTTTTTTTTAAACATATTTTATTGATTATGCTAATACAGTTGTCCCATTCCCCACCCCCTCCATTCCCCTGCACACCCTCTCCCACGGGACCGCCATTCTGCTGTCACTGCTTCTCCACCCCACACCACATCTCCACGCTTCTCTGCCCATCTCTGCATCTCTGACTCCTCCTACCCATCTGGATGAATGTTGCTCCTTTAAATCTTTAGTTGCTGGACTTCCATACAGCTTGATTTTCTGACTGTTCTAGGTATTATGTTTCAAGATCTAGTTGTAATTCTGTCTGTGATTGCATGAGGAGGTGAAACATGTTTACCTACACCTCCATCTTGACTGGAAGTCCAATTTATTTATTTTTAATGGTCTGTGCTGTTTGTGAAATTTCCCTTTATAGAAAAAGCATGTTATAAAGAAAGCATCCAACAATGACTAAAAGATTAAGTAGAGAGATTGATCAGTCTGACTTGGGCAATTGTAATTCAGAGATTTAAACCATCTATTTGCTTGGCTGAAATGGACTGTTTGCAAAAAGAGTAGTGTGAATGCAAAGAATGTTTCACAACCTTGCTCGTAATGATTGAAAAGGTATTTGATTGAGGGTAAAAGAAAAGAATAAGATCAATTCTATAATACAAGTTACTATTCTAAGACAGTTTAGTCTTAGTTTAGAGAAGTGAAGCCAAGCATGCTTATCATTGTTCAAACCCTTTTTCAAAATAAAGTCCAAAGCAAGAGGGAATCAGCTCTCATTAAATTAAGGATAGTAAAGGGAGAAAAACTCTCTTTTGTAAAGAAAAACATAGGGAAACTAACATAAAGGGGAGTTTGGAGTATTTCTTAGCTGAAATACTAAACCATATTCTAGATAGAAAAGACAGAGGGTATCTGTTTTTAAAATGAAAACACAAATTTAATTCCAGTACACAATTAAGTTTGGACTACATGTGAAATAAGCAAAATACCTAACTATTATTAGAGGGAGACCCCTTTCGAAAATGAGTTTTTCTAACTACAACTTGTATTTTTCAATACTTCCTATCAGTCAATAAGCCAACATTCCATGTCCTCACCAGCATGTGTAGATAATAACTGTACCCTTCATCACATTAATTAAACTTTTTTTATTGATTGATTTTTAGAGAGGGAAAGAAATGGGAAAGAGAAAGAGAGATCAACTTGTTGTTCCACTTATTTATGTATTTATTGGTTCATTCTTGTGTGTGCCCTGACCAGGGACTCAAACCCACAGCTTTGGTGTGTTGGAATAATGCTGTAACCACCTGAGCTGTCCGGGAAGGACTCCCTTCTGGAAAGGACTCCCTTCATCACGTTTAATTCATGTTGTAAAACCCAAGGAAATATTTTTGAAACTTTAGAACATTAATAACCTTCATAGCTAATGAAAAATAAAATAAGAGTTTGATCTGTTTTCCTAGTATTCCTGGTGTTTTCAAAAACACTGTATATAATCACAAGCACAAAACTATTTGCCAAAATTTAAAGATAGACAAGAATTAAAATGAGCCCTCCCTTGAAATTATAATTTCAACTAAAAAAAATTAATGGTTCTTTCCCCCTCACAACAAGGCAACTACATAAGGATAATTTATTCATCTCTAGGAGAAAACTAAATTAATAGGCTTAATGCATATTGTAACGTTATTTGTATAGAAAGAGTAGATGGTAAAAAAAATGTGTACAAACTCAGTGTTTGATATTTTTCAATATAATTGTGATTCAGATAGGGAATGCATTTTTAATGCTGCCTTTTGAACATACTGAGATTTTTTAAAGACAGAAAATCTTTCCTAAATTAGATTCTCTTTAAATTCTTCAGGATACTAGGGAAACAAGGGAACAGCTTGCCTTTGATAAGAATTTTTCTTTCAAATGTGACAGAAAGAGATCCAATTTTTTTGTAGCTAACTGTATTAGAGTAATCCAAAATAATTTAGCCTCCATTTATGGTTTGAGCAAGTTCATTATGTATGAGCTCCCAGCATCTCCTCTCCGTAAACTCTTTTTGATCAATTAATGTACACCTTTCAGCAGAAAATGTACAAAATCTCCATAGACTATTACTCCAAGTGTTTTTTTAATTTTACTCATGTCTTTATGCTGACTAAGAAAGGGAACTAAAATGTGTTGAAGGCTGAGATATACGCTCCTCAAGAGTAAGTAAGTTTCTAACTAGATATAAGCCCCCAACTAGAGCGGAGCCTGCATAATTATGAGAATTTTGTGAATTTTGTCTCGTTTACCACTGTATCCCAAGTCCTAGCACAGAACCTGGGACACAGTAGGCATGTTAAACAAAAATGTATCTCTTTCTGCCTACTGTATAGCAAAATAGTATTAAGCACTTTAGTACATTAATTAATATACTAATATCCACAAAAAAAAGATTAAAAAATAGGTATCCTTTTCCCAGATGAAAAATTGACTTTCAAATGAGCATGTAATTTTCCAAAAATCTTTCAACTATTAAGCAATGTTAGTGTATCCAAACCCAGGCCTTGGAGTTCCCAAGCACAGGGCTCACATTTGGGTCATATAAACCAAATGTAGCTTCAGCTGGATCTCAAAGACACGTTTCATTGATCCTCCTCTCTATGCCACTTTATTTTTGGTTCCATACTCTTTGACCTCCTCTCCATAAAACAACAGTTTCCTAATATCATTTTGTAGAGAGAATATAATGATAATTCAGCTTCGCCTCTAGCATAATCGACTTAATATTGTTACTATGGATAATGTAGTGATTTCTTCCAGACACAAAACTCAGTATTATTAATAGTCAAGATTTTTGTCAAACTGAAGAACCTTCTGGGTAGAGTACAAAAATGGCCACAAATTCTTTGCAGCAACTCATCTCTCCACTCCTCAAATCTGAGTTGGTCGAAACCTCAGAAGCTTCCTGGGTCAGATCTAACATCGGCTCTGATACATGGAAGCACCGACCTGGAATACAACTGTATCCCTAAGGCTTTCATTGGACCAGATGAGGCGTCCAATGAGGGCCTAATGGTAGGGGCAGGTGGGGCAGGTCTGGATTACTGTTCAGATTTTATAGTTTCCCACAAGCTGACCAAGACAGTGTTGGGTTGCCAGTCTGTCTTTGTAGGTGGGGTCTCGGCAACAATGTGGTCTACCCACTTTTGCTTCCAGGTTACTTGTATTACACCCTTCATAGCAGAATAAGATAGACTGTTGGCTTTCCAAGTTTTTAGTCTGAGGTCTTTCCTACACTACATACCTATTCCCAGAATTTGTTCATTTTTTCCAGATCAGCAATGGCTTGCCCAACACCGTAAATGTCTTGTTCCATGACCAGACTCAGCTTGGACTTTGTGTTCCACAGCAGGTTCTGGGAAAGGGCTGGAGTATCTTTGCTTTCATTTCTGAAGAGAACATGGCCCTGTCAGGGCTTTCAAATACAGGGGCATAGATTCCCTGTCTCATTCCCAACTCCCTAAGAATTTGTCACCCCCCTCTATAAATTCCCAGGCACCCACATGCCAGAGGACAAATACTTCATTGGCCCAAGCCTCCCTGCAGGCTAGAACAATTCAATATACAAGTAAGTACGTGCCTTGAATGCCTTCCCTTCCCCTAAGTGTCATGCAGGTGCTGAGGGACAACAGGGTGTGTGGTGATGTTGCTCATTTCCTCTGCCTCTTATCCAGTCAGAGAAAGCCATCACCTCTTGTATTCTATAGCCACACTAACCACGCCTGGATGTCTTCCCCAGCCTTTCTTGGGAACTTGGCAGATATGTCAATAAGCGCAGCAGGAATGTATTCTCTTATCATGGAGTATCCCCTGAATTGAGGGCTGCCCCACTGGCTGAGGTCGCTCTTGCTCTGCTTTTGCTTCCTTTTGCATTAGTGATCATATAGCACAGAACATTCGTCCATTTCTTTGTCAATCACCACAGTGTCCTGTTCACTCTCCTCACTTTCCCAGGGACTCCACCTCTCAGCATACCAATTAGGTTTTGTCACAAGGACTTCAGTCTTAATCCATAGCAGCTGGTGCCTTCCAGTTTTGTAAAAGGCATGGTAAGGTCTCCATTTATCTAGTCTCCTGCTATGTCCCCAGCCCTGAAGCTAACAGAGTAATAGAGATCTTTATGTCATTCTCTAACTTCAGCTCTTCTTCTAACTTTCTAACTTGAGTTTCAGCCTGCAGTTGTACATCAGTGCCGAACTGCTCAGAGTAGAGATCCACCCATTGCAGCAGCCTTTTGTTTCCCATCTTTGCTGTGTAGTACGTACTGCACAATTCTTCAAATAAATGCATTAAAGCTGCTGGCATTTTCAAGCACCGCAAGACTCAAATGGTGGTCCACAAGCATCTAATATATGGGCCACCCCTCCCCCATAGAGGTCGACAGCCACTTTGAAATCTTCCTGGCAGATGCTGCTTTCTCCAGCCCATTTCTTCAGTCTCCTGGCTGGATCACCAATCATCAGTTCACAACCTTGGAAGCCTCCCAGGTGGAATTTGAGACTAGCCTCCATACAGCGTGCAAGAAGAGACCAAAGAAAGAATCAAAAGAAAGAAAAACCATGCCAGAGTGGGAGTTAGCAGATTTAAAAAGCAAGAGAACTTACATACCAGAATTATCTTGATCGACCACAAAACCAGTAGATCACCTTATCAGCCGCCAGATCTTAAAACTTCATATAAAGAACTTACCTGGGTTCAGTCATAAATTCAGCCCAGATGGTCTGCACATCTGGTAAGTTCTCTACACATTACTCTCTCAAGGCTAAAAAGAGCTCTTAGTGTGGGAACAGTGGGTGGAATGTACATTCCAAGGACAGAAGAGGACAGAAGAGAGAGTCAGAAGCCTCTAATTGCCCAGTAGGGTCACCTCCTCCTGATGACCTCCTCCAACATGACCTTTTGACTTTCTTTGTTTAATAGAATGCAGCAAGGTGACATTGTATGAGTCATGATCCTAGGCCTCAAGAAACCTTGCCTTTGCTATTACTTTGTGAAGGTAAACAAACCATGACTGCTTTCTAAAGGATACAACGTCTTGAGGGGAGAAGGGAAAACACAGCCACCCCGTTGAGATCCCACAATGATGTGCATGCCCAGAAAAACCACCATGTGGTGAGAGATGAGCCATCTAAGAAGGGTCCAGGACAAATCGCCAACCACAAAATAGTGGTTTTTGGTTTAAGTCAATAAGTTTCAGTGAGGTTACTTATGCAACAATAAAAAACAGATAGAACCTTNAGGACAGAAGAGAGAGTCAGAAGCCTCTAATTGCCCAGTAGGGTCACCTCCTCCTGATGACCTCCTCCAACATGACCTTTTGACTTTCTTTGTTTAATAGAATGCAGCAAGGTGACATTGTATGAGTCATGATCCTAGGCCTCAAGAAACCTTGCCTTTGCTATTACTTTGTGAAGGTAAACAAACCATGACTGCTTTCTAAAGGATACAATATCCTGAGGGGAGAAGGAAAAACACAGCCACCCCGTTGAGATCCCACAATGATGTGCATGCCCAGAAAAACCACCCTGTGGTGAGAGATGAGCCATCTAAGAAGGGTCCAGGACAAATTGCCAACCACAAAATAGTGGTTTTGGGTTTAAGTCAATAAGTTTCGGTGAGGTTACTTATGCAACAATAAAAAACAGATAGAACCTTTCTAAATTTTGTTTTCTACATGGCTATTAGAGATATGATCACTATTGTAGAAATACTATGTATTTGCCCTACAAATACAGGAGTTTTGACAAATTTTCTTTCACAGAGTTCCCACCACCACAACAAACAAGCAAGTGCAAACATGATTCATTTAGTATATTCCTGACAAGTGAGAATAATGATAGGAACCAAATCCTCTAATTATAGTTTTAAACACCTAATGAATGGAAACATTTTCCACAGACCTGCTTCTGGCTCCATATATTTCAAATCTTGTTTTTGTTTCACTACACACATACTTTAGATGCTCAACACCTTAAGACATATTCATAGCACTTTGGCCATTCACCTGTGAGTCATAACATCAATCAGGTTGGCAGAGTGGGCAACAGGAGTATTTCTGGAAGCTATTCCTTCGCCAGAATGAGGAAGTAGTAACTTAAATATGTAGGAAGTGATGATGTGAGTCACATAAATATATTCCACTAAATTAAAATTATATTCCCCACTCAAATTGATCTTCTTGGCTAGAACTCAAATAATGTCTGGGGTCACTCCAAAACCATCCCAAAGGAGGAGAAATGTAATGAAAAAGAAGACAGAGTAGGGAAAGACAGAATACTCAATTGATGTGGTTAAGTAAATACCTTGCATAAACTTTACAAAAGTATTTGGTTGCGTGAACACACTGCTAAGGTCCCTATCAAAGCCTTGGAATAATCTCCACTGTGGAAGGGAACCTAAAATATGAGCTTCATTTGCTTCAAGGTATATCCACCTCTGATCTTCCACCTCTTCCTGGCTTTCTTTCCTCTCTCAGTCTCAGAAGAAGCAGCAAATGGTCCCCCTATATTCAAACCCCTTTGGAATCTTACTTTTCTAACTTAAGCACTTTTCCACTATATAGTCAAATCCATATTATTTTTCCCTTCTCTTTGCTTCTAAACTCCAGAACATGAATTTCATGGCAGTGCAAGCCACCTGAAGAGATAATTGCTCAAGTGTGATAATGGTGACTGACAATTTCATCTCCAAACTATTTATCAGTTCACTCTCCATATATTGGGAATCAAGAGAACATGACACATCTTGTCAGTAAAACAAAAGAATCTTGTGACAGCATTTCAACTGAATTTTTCACCTGGCATTCACCACATTAGCACTCAGTTAAAATAACTCCATTCATTATAAAACACACACACACACACACACACACACACACTTGCTCTAGACAGAGTAAATGAAATTGTATACATAAATATAAAAGCTAATACTGCACCTGATCCCAGGTTTTTGCCATCTTCAAAATAACCTGCCTTGGTTTACTATAACTTTTTTATTTGTTTCTGACAATAAACCAATCACAAGTCACTCTTCTATACAAGTAAATCATTCATTTCAGCAAGGAATGACTGCCTATCATGCAAAACAGTAAGCAAAACACGTCAATCTTAAAGTTCAACCTAAAGTGTCTCTCAGTTACTTCTAAACTTCTCAATAAAGGTGGCAGTCCAGAACTCTCAATTGGCCTGATTACCATTTTCATAAATGGCCAAGTCTCTTGACCATTTGCTTCCAGGCCGTTTACATACACGTCAGTAGTTCTATTATATATAGGTCAGGGATTCTCTATGGAGCCCTGGTTAGTTCTGCTTTGGATTTTGGGAGAGAAGACCCAATAACTGTTATAGTATATCACTGTGCTCTGTACGTCACTGTGACCTGCTCTTACACTTAGGGAAAAATGGCCAAGGTAGCAACAGATTTGGACAGTTGTGAGTCCTCTGGATACCTGCCATCCAACTACCACATTGCCATCTACTCTTATAGCACCCACTCCTTTATTTGGAGAAGTTCTGCCTAAAAAACATAAGGAAACTAAATGAGACTATTATATTCTGTAATGAATGTGTTCTCCCTTTGACTTTTTCAAAACCTGAGCCAATAGTTTGGGAGCAGAGTTGGACTTCCAGTCTCTCTGACAAGAGGAGCACAGGAACCTGAAAGACAGACACCATTTTATTCTCTACAATTACAGAGTGACCAGTTAAACAGATATTTCTACATGTTAATTTTAGCAGCAAAAATAGCCAGGTTCGCTTGGAAGATCAGACTCACTTTAATATACCAGCAAAAAAGTATTGTTCAGCCATTCATCGTAGTCAGGTGCACTTGGCGCAGGAGGAAGAAAAGACGAGGAAGGGCGCCGACCAACGGCAGTAGGTCTGGGCCTCTGTTCTGAGCTGGCCTTCAGGGTAGTTTCTCACCCTGCGTTTGGCTGTCTTCACAGCAGCCTTTAGAATGTGAGAAAGTTAACATCTCTTGTGCTCAGTTTTTGGCCTTAATCAAAAATCTGAGACAATGGAAAAAAGTGTCACTGAACAACCTATTAAATGTGTTTTCTTGCTCCAAATTCTGTAAAATGTCAGCAAAATAAAACCAACAATTTATAAGATAAACTCTGGAAATGCCAAAATCATCAAGAAATATCATAATCATTATGGTTTTCTTCACAATTGGAAAATTATCAAACTTCTTTGCCACAAACAGTTCTCATTTTATTCTCAGAGCCTTGACTATTAAATGTGTGTATTTAGAGATGTACATCACACTCAGATAATATGCCAGATAGATACTCCTACCCAGAAAAACAAAAATATTCACAAGTCAGTTACTGGTTTTCCCTTTAAACCTTCTGGGCTGGCTATTTGTCATTTGGCTCTCAACACTGTTCCCAGCCTTCTGGAATCTCCTCTGTATCACAGGATGCCTGAGAGCCTATAAACTACTTCTCGCAGACTTCCTTGCCAGCTGCTTCCTAGTGAGGTTCTGCCAATGGGAAGCACTATTAGGGAATTGAAAGGCAGGAGGAAGGGAAAAAATCTGTGTGGATTTTTTTTCCTGCTTCTGGTGGTGCATAGAAGCATCAGCCAGAGGGCCAGGGAAATGTGGGCTGTGGGGTCCCGCACAGGCCATGCTGAACCACAGCAATGGCAGAGGCGGTGCTCAGCAACACCGTGCTAGTGGGCTCTGGCTCCAACCAGCAGCAGTAGTTGAAGCCTTGGTAGCAGGAGACTGTGGGCTACTGGGTTCCTTGAAGCATCAGTGCAGGTGTGGGCTCCTAGCTGCCTGCAAAGGTTCGTGATAGTTGCTACAGCAGAAGAGCAGCAATAGAAGCTCAACAGGCTCCTCAGCACAGCAATCCTCATTCTCGATAACCTATTTCCCTGCAGCTCCTCAACCAGATAGGTGGCAGGTGGGCAACTTCACCTTCCCCCTTCACTTCTTTAGTCTTTCCAACAATTTCATGACCAATCCCTTATAGTTTTTCTGAATTAACACTTAATAACATACCTACTTTATCTCTCTTAATACTAGTGGATCAAGAAAAAAACAATAAAAATACATATTTTGTTAATTATTACATTGGTATATATATTCGATAAATGCTGCAAAAACCTTATGATTTAAAAGTGACTAACAGAGGGCAGTATTACTCACTCTAAAGTGAAAAACATAAAAAATTTACAGAATTCAGGTTAAATATGATGAATTAAACATATGCATTCAATCCTAAAATAAACTGAAATAAGAGCAAAGGAAAGAAAAAATGTATAAAAGCACAAGAACAAAGAAAATGAAGAGGGGATGGGAGAGCAGAGGCAGCAGACACGAAATGAAACCACGATTTTGAAAGACAAAAGGGACATGGACTAGTGCAGGAGCATCAAACTCATTTTCACCAGGGCCCACATCAGCCTTGTGGTTGCCTTCAAAGGGCCGAAATAATTGTAGGACTGTATAAATGTAACTGCTCCTTAACTACGGAGGAGTTGAAGGAATTAAGGAATTGAAATTACATTTGACTCTCCTAGGGAGGGCAGGAGGGAGAGAAGGAGAGAGAGAGAAAGGAAAGAAAATAGGAAGGGAGAAAAGAAGAAAGAAATGTGTTCAAAGACATAAACTTTACAGGAAACTGTTTTACAGTTTTATGAGAAAGTTTGGGACTAAAATAGTCATAGGGACCTATGACATAATAAAAAGTTGCAAAGACGAGGAGAGGAGAAATGTAATCAAAGTATAGTACAAATCTAAATCATACATATTGATATATCAGTATAGCACCATATAAACTATAGTGGAAGAATAGGAGGAAAAATAGGTGTGTCCATTGAAATTAGGGTTGAGGAGATTAGAGTAAAAGAGGTCATTCTAATCTTCCATACAAGGAAGCTAATAGATAATATCTAAAATTAAAAAGCAAAAATGCACAGAACTAGCAATAAAGTATGGTATCAGAAATTGGGGGGCAAATACCATATTAAAGAGTTAAAAGAGATTGCATATTAATGTTTGTGTGAACAGAGTGAGGACAGGAGTTCATTTCCATACACATATACATTTTTTGTTTATTTTAGACTTGCATTACTGTTTGGCTTTTGAATTTAAATATAAGTATTACTTTGAGAATAATAATTAAAATGTTTAAAGTAAGTTAAATAGAGGATAGGGAGTTTGGGTAATTTCTAATCAATAATAAATTGGGACATGAAAGTCAAGTTATATTTTCTTTAATGACATCAAACATCAAGTGTTTAATATATTCCCTGCAATCTTTATTCACTACTAATGTACTTAGCAATTTTAATAATATACAAAGATGCACTTAAGCCCAGATCAAGTGAAACTTCTATAAAGTTTGAATTGAATAGATGTCAAATTATTTTGATTACTGAGGCATCTGTTAGGTCCTGTTCTGATTACTATTACTACATACTGAATATTCGTGAAACATGGTGACTTAAAGCAATAGTAATAATTGTATTATCTTTCTTAGTTCTGGGGTTGTTGCTCAGAATCCCTCATGTAGTCTATCCAGATGAATAGGAAGGCTGAAGTTAATCTCATAAACTTCCTCACATACATGTAGCAGCTGAGGCTGGCTATTGTCTAGGACCTCAAATGAGGCTGTCACATGAAATAGCTACTCATCACCTATCCCTGTAATCTGCCTTCCTCACAGCGCAGCAGTTGGTTTTTAAGAGTGAGCACCCCAAGCGGACAGGAGGAAGCTTTATCACCTTTTATAACCTAGCATCAAAAGTCACATAGAATTACTTCCTCCATAGTCATAGTCTCCCAAAAAACCAAAGGAAGAGAAAATAGATCCCCACTTCTCACTGGGAGGATGGTCAATGACACATTGTAAGAAAAGCACGTAGGACAGGGGATCTTTTTTGCAGCTATTGTGGAATATACAATCTGCCATAGTTCTCTTTGCTCCAGGGTTGAAAAACCTGTATTCACATAAGGTTGGATAACCAGTAACTCTCTTCCAAAGAAGACATGCTTAGATCAGCAGGTATCAACTGGGATATGTGTACTCTGGAAGCATGAATAATTTTAAACAAATAATTTTCAGGATTCTAAGCTTCATATATACTTTTTCCAAAATTTACCTTCCTAAGAATATTCATACAAGTCAGTCATTTTTAAAAAGAGACATATGCTTTCCATCCATTTTATCATCTTACTATGATACATTGACCCTGCATGTAAAAATCTTCAGATCTCCAAAGAATAGGACAATTCAAAACATTGGTGTTGGTGTTGAGAAAGTAAATGACTAATAACTAAGTCATAAAATCTGAAATTGGTTTTGATACTCTGCCTTTAACAAAATTGAAAAAAACTAATTAAGATGACAGCTGGTAGATCATTAAAAATAATTTTTGATGATAGATAACTATCATCAAAAATTGGAAAGAATAGAACTTGGAAGGAATTCAAATAGTTGAGTGACATTGCTAAAACAAAACTTTTAATTCTCATATACTTATTTATTAGAATGTGTTTTCTCCAATCTCACATCCATAAAAGCAAAAATAGAATAAGTTACACTGAACTTTGTCTCATTCTAGCAATAAATAATATGCATCCACATATACATACACCTATTGAACAAAACCAGCCCAAACTTTGCAATAATGGATAACTTTCTAATAAATGTTATTTTTATGTTTATTATCTAAACATATAATTGTTCATGTCGTTTACCTTAATTTTGTACTAATAAATGTAATAAAAATTTAATTCAGAAGATATTTTAACAGCTGGAGTTTCAGGGTCACAAATTATTTTTTCAATGTACGTGCATATATTAATGGCAGAAAAAAAGTGTTCACTAAAAAGACTTTGAGGCATAAGGAAGATATTTAACCAGAAGAAAGTTCTATTGGAAAAGTGGTTTGGAAATAGTGGTTCAGAAAAAAAAGAAAATGAATAATTTTTGGTTGTTAAAATGAGTTTGTGCAATTTAATATAGACTCTGGAAGGAATCAAATGGACACTTTTTAAAGACTGATGAAATTCTACGTCAATGGTGACAGCTTTCCATGAACAGTATATTTTACAACAGTTGACCTTGGATCATCATGGGTTTAAACTGTGTGAGTCCACTCACTTGTGGATTTTTGTTCAATAAATACTGTAGATGTATTTTCTATTCCTTATGATTTTCTTAATATCTTTTAAATTTACCTTATTGGAAGAATGCATTACATAATACATATAGTATACAAAATAGTGTTAGTTGACTGTTATGTCAATAAAGCTTCTGGTCAATAGCAGGCTATAAGTTAAGTTTGGGGAGAGTCAAAAGCTACGTCCAGATTTTTCACTGTGAGGGGAGCAATGTCACTAACCCCCAAGTTACTCAAGGGTCAACTGTATTTAAGCTTATGATGAGAAAATTTAGAAATCAGCTTAAAATTTGTGAGAAGGGGTATAAGCTTCAAAAATTTACTGAGGACTATTGACTTAAAATCTTCAAGTGCCCTCCAAATTAACATAAAATATTAGTTAAGAGCTAGTGTTGTACATAAGAGTTATTTTTTGTTAGCCAAAAGAGCTTCTAAACATTTTCATAACCTGTTCAACTACACAGTTGTTTTTATTATATATTATGTATGTAACTGTGATGCAATTTAGTTGCACAATAAAAAAAGAAAATCTTGTTTTATTAAAACTTAAATTTAACAAAGCAACATATTTATTAAATTTAATTAAGGCAGAAAATTGATGTGGTTGAATTTTATTATTGAATCTAATACTAACTAATTAGAGCTGAGATTTCAGTTTTAGCTAGATTTTGTTTTTTTACTTGAAGCAACAGACCTAGAATCAAAAATCTGTATTGTTGCATTTGTGAGAAGTATGGGATGAAAATAAATACTTTTTCATTTCTTTTGCCTATTATTAATTATATCTACTGAATGTAAGACCTGCAAATCCAGATACATACTCCTTGCTCTCTCAGCCCCTCAGTGCCCACCAATAACAAGCTGGTACACCCAGTCTTCAACTAACCTTAACCACATTACTTATCCCAGGGCACATACACCATGGTGCCTGGGGCACTATAGGTGCTCCATATCTGTTTGTTGAATTATTGAATGAATGAAAGAACTGAGATTCTTTATTTAGTAAGTTAGTCAGTAAGCCTGTTACACTTTCAGAAATTTTCCATTGAAGCACAAATTTACATTTCAGTTGTATCAGCTAAATGGTGGTTCCTAAAAGCCAGCTCATTATTCTGATGGTATCAGTGTCACCCAAAGTGGGTGTTATCCATTTAATTTCCTGTCCTCCCACCCCATATTGCTCAATTACATACTTCAGGGGTGGAAGGTCTGGGAATCTTCATTTTTAATAGGCTCCCCTGGTGATTGTTATACACAGAATTGACAGGAAGTTGGAGAATCAATTTTGGAAACAAGAAAAGCTAGGCAGATTCATTCAGAGAATGAAAATGCGGGAACTACAGAGTCTCAGGGGAAAACAAACATCTGGTCAAGGCACCACTGCCAGTAATGAAACAACAGCAAACATCTGTCGCTGTGCTCAAGATTCAGATTTGAAGAAGAGAGTGACGGCTGGTGTACCATGGTCACGTTGGTATCCATGATTAGGAGCCCTGCGGTACCAACATCCAATAGAGAAGAGGGTTTTTCATAAATATATATTAGCATGCACTAGAAATCAGTAAAATTCTCCTTGAAAATTTTAACTCATTTTGAGTCTGTGGCTCTATAAAACTAATTAAATTCCAAAGTCATCCTATTCAGTTTTTAAAAATCAGTCTAACGTTGTTTAGAATCCTTTAGAAAAACTAAATAACTGACTACATTTGTAACTTTGCTGCTGGTAAAAATGTTAAGTTATGTTTAATGACAGAATACTAGGAAATGTCTGTTGGAGGGAAGAAGAGTCAATAATCATCTGCTCAGCTCTCCACCTTTTTATCCAGCATGACTTCTTCCACTTATCATGTGCCCACAGTTCCATAAAGGAAAACCTCAGTCATCTTATCAGCTAGCTTTGTCAAATAAGGAAATTGTTAAAGAATAGCCCATTCACTCCCAAATAGCTTTTGCTCTCTTCCTATCTTTTTGTTGTTGTTGTTGTTGTTAAAGAAAAAAAATTGGCTCTGGCTGGTGTGGCTTGGTGGATTGGGCATGGGCCTGTGAACCAAAGGGTCACTGGTTCAATTCCCAGTCAGGGCACATGCCTGGGTTGCAGGCCAGTTCCCAGCGGGGGACGTACGAGAGGCAACCACGCATTGATGTTTCTCTCCTTCTCTCCTAGTCTCCTTCTCTTCCCCTCTAAAGATAAATAAATAAAATCTTTAAACAAAATTGGCTCTAATGTGTGGCTCTGCAAATTTAATGTCTTTTTTCTGACCTCTACAGTTTGAATTTCATATTTACCAATCCCTTTGGCTCACAGGATCCTCACAGATTTGAGTAAGAACTCCTACTTCTCCTCATCCTGCAATCTAATTAATAACTAATTTTCTCCAACTTGGTTCACATTGGCTGGACATTCTCCAACCTCTGTTGAAGTAGAGAAGTTCAACTACGTTCATAAATGTGTGATGTGGTTGAGCATGGAGAGGCTCACTATTTAGCCAGGAAGTAAACATTGACAAAACATGTGAATAATAAAATGCCTGCACCCCCATATCATTTTAAGGAATTTAAATGTATATGTGTTCAAGTTTTCTGATTCGCGTCATTATTCTTTCAGTGATAGAATGGACACGGCACGCTGCTCTGTAAAGAACACCTCATTGCCTTTCACAGTTCTTTGAATTCCATAGTGTTGCCTAACAATATCTCTTCACCAGAAGCGCTTAGAAGAACAATACTCAAGACTTGTCTTTTCCATGGCATTGATCTTAGTACAGTACAATGATTGGGCTGTATGTACTAATAAATCAACAAACATTACATCTCTTCTCACCTGCATTTTAGTCTTTCATCTGTGTACTGAGTGATTTAATGTTGAGCTAAATACAAGTGTTGCCTTTTCTGTCTTTGGTCTGTTTCAGGCTATTTCCTTTAAAATATTTACCAATGACCAATCTCTTCAAAAAGTCATATAATCTGATGACCTATATAACATATTCAGGAAAATAATTCTATTTTTCTCAAGAAAAACATTTCGTATGCAGCAATTTGGTTCTTAGACTATGAAAACCAACTTTTTGACAATATAATCATGCTGTAGTTGGCAGCTTCCATTGGTACCTGAAAGGGATCAAATGTAAAACAGGCCCATAATAAGAATTTACTGGATATTCACTTCAACCCTACTCACAGAAGAGGTGATACTGGTTAAAGCAAATGAAAAAAAGATAAAAGGTAAACCTTATGCCATACTATTGACTCCTGAACACAGGCTGGCTTCAGGTACTAAAGAAACCTGATAATTTTGAGAATCGTTGATTTTTGTCTCATGCTAAAGTATATGAACTCAATATACAGATAATCCTCACCTGGCAAATCTATAGTCTTGATTAATAGTTGAGGAAAACAAGAAAATCTATGGCTAGATGCAAAATGTAATCAGGGCAGAAGCATTGCAAAGGGTCACGGTATTAGCATTCTCGGGAGAAACTGAACCAATAGGAGAATTAGATGTATTTATTCTAAGGATTAGGCTTATGATTATGAAAGCTGAGAAGTCCCACCTTCTGTAGTCTGCAACTGGAGACTCAGGAAAGTTGGTGGTATAAATTCCAGTCTGAGTCTAAAGGCCTAAGAACCAAGAGCACTGATGGTGTAAGTCCCAGTCCAAGGGCAAGGGGAGACTGCTGTTTCAGCTCTCACAGTCAGGCAGAGAGAGAATTCTCTCTTCCTCCAGCATTTTGTTCCATTTAGGTCCCCAATGGGTTGAATGATGCTCACCCAAATTGAAAGAGGACCATCTGTTTTGCTCAGTTCACCAATTCAGATGTTAATCTCTTCTGGAAGCGCCCTCACAGACACACCCAGAAATAATGTTTAACCTGGGTATACTGTGGCCCAGTCAGGTTGACACATAAAATTAACCATCACAGGCAGTGATCCCCAAATTAGATCTGATTTGAAGTCTTGGCTGACTACACTACCTATGTCTTCGACCTATGTTTCTTCATCTAAAAAAAATGAAAATAATTATGCTTCACAGGGTGAAGAGGAGAGTAAAGGGAGTAAAAATAAATGTAAGTGTGTCTTATAAATTTTAACTGGCCTAGAGATATAAGGTGCTGTTTATTCTGTTTCCTGTTAGTGCTACTCTGTACTTTATCACAATAGAGTAACAGGCCTGGAAAGTGCAAATTCACACACACACAAAAAAAACTTTTGTCAAAGTGATTTCTGTTGGGAACCACCCTGCCTGGTTTCAGAAGCTTTAACCCCCATGGCTAAGGCTGAGTGAAGGGACCTTGGGACCATAAGCCACTAAGGAGACAAAGCTTATCTCCCTGGCAAGGACGCCTCCTCTGCCCCATTTACTTCACCCTCCTTGGACCCAGGGGTATGACTGGTTAGCCAACAATAGGTAAGATTCCTCAAGTGAGGGACCAACCTAAGACAGGGTCTCAAAGGGACCCTTAGGGAAAGCCTTGGGGGACCATAGAAAAAAGGGGTGATGGACCCTTGCCCCTCAGCTTTGACATAGCCTGAGTCCTCATTCTGTCTGCCAGAAGTCCCCTAATCTCTTGGCTGCCTTCCTTCCCCTGCCTGACTTAAGCCTGAAACAATGACAGGGGGTGGTGCAGCCCTGGGCAGGAATGGGTGGTTCCCTGGGGCCATCAGGCCCAAGAAAGAATGCATGAAATCCTGTGAAATCTGCTTTGCTTAGAATATTCTCAATTTTCTGATAAGGGTCCAAGCATAAAATGAGTTTATTTCCTCGAAGTTTTATGCCCCTTTAGCTAACTGATCCTGACCCAGAATAAGCCCTCATAGTTTCTTGAATGTTATCTATTGTTTGATCATTACTGCCTGACAATGATGAATAAAGACCTTCCTTCAGGTAATGCTCCCAGAAAGCAATAAAAGCTTGTCCAGGCAAGGGCTGAGGTGCTCTCTCACTCAGGGAGGGGCCATGACATCCCTTTTTCTCCATGGGATTCTGTAGTGTGTGTGAATTTGTTCATTGCATCCACAACACTGTGGACACTGCTGGTAAGAGTTCGTATCAGATTTTATTGGAAGAAACAAGCTAAATAAGTAGTCTTATGTTTTTCACCAAAGAAGAAGAAATATTACCAAAGATATTAAACAAAGCCTCCACTAAAAAAGATTTGCTAAAACAGACATAGAGCCCAAGAGATCTATTCAATAGAAACTCATGTATGCCTTATGAGTTCCAATGCCTTAACTATGTGTCCAAGAAAATTGGTGAAGGTAGTGGAATGTTGGTCTAGGAATGTCTACATGTTTTCCATACTCTTGGGAATACCCAATTAAATAAAGGATTCATTTCAAAAATTAAAGAAGCCATTGCTTATATCAATGGCAGAAAAAAATTTCTAGAGAAAAAGAAAGAATTAGTAATGGAAATAAGCATACATAGAATAGGCCCTGTGTGTGTGAGTCCCAAGTCCAAGGACAAGAGAAGACTATTGTCTCAGTTCTCACAGTCCTGTGTGGACTCAGGCTTTACAGAAGTCCTAGGCCTGTCATTCTCCTAGCTGCTGTCACCCCTTACACCAGAACTGTCAGCTTTGAATAATAGAAAACCTGCTGCTTTCTCTGGGTGCTAAGTTAAACGAGACAGAGGCAATTTATCCTACGATAGTCCTGGTTCCTTCTTGCCTGACAGATCTTACTTCTACTGAGAATGATCTTCCATAGCAATGACTAGGCAGTTGGAGAAAAAGATTGTCACAAATTCAAACTAAGGGTCTGAACTAGTTAATTAATTAGTTAATTTTACATAACTAAAATTATTTTTTAATTAATAATTTAATTTTAGTTAATTTTACATAACTAAAATTAAATTATGTAATTTGGGTAAAAAAGCATTTCCCCAAAACCAGAATTTTCTCCCATGTCTTCTTAAATTGGTTAAGATTCTATCATTGCACCCTGGATGGTGTAGCTCAGCGGATTGAGCGTGGGCCTGCAAACCACACGATCGCGGTTCGATTCCCAGTCAGGGCACATGCCTGGGTTGCAGGCCAGTTCCCAGCAGGGGACCCACGAGAGGCAACCATACATTGATGTTTCTCTCCCTTTCTCCTTCCCTTCCCCTCTAAAGATAAATAAATAAAATCTTTAAAAAAAAAGATTCTACCATTGCCAGTCACTTAAGCTCAAACATGGGCTCATTTTTAATGGCCCCTGCTACTGTTATCCCCATAATTTACTAATCAACAATTACTAGTTATAGGTACACACTACAGGAGTAATATTTCTTGTCTTTTCCTTTTAGCTCCTTTGTCAATAATTCAGTGTGTTTTCTCGTATTTTATCGAAATCATTAAAATGGTGTCTCATCTGGCCACCTTCCTCAGCTCTTTCTCTCACCCTCAACTATGCAGTCCTGCCAGATGTGCACCACTTTCCAACTCAGAAGCCCTCAGTGGCTCACCAGGGCACACAAAATTAAATTCATATTTCAGAGGCTAAAACTGGAAAGTCTGAAAATACCAAATGTCATAGAGATTATGGAGCAACAAGAACTTTTATGTTCTGCTGGTAGAAGTGTATGGATGGGATTATTTTGGAAAGTTGATTTTCGGAATCTACTAAAGCTGAAAAAGTGGGTATCCTATAACCTCCAAATTCCATAGAAACAACAGTTACCTCAGTGAACTGTGGTGTATTCAAAGCCTGGAATACTTATGAAACAATGAAAATAAATGAACTATAGATATGTTCAACAGCATGTATCAATCTCATCAACAATATTGACTAAAAATGTTTGACACAAGATAATATATACTATCTAATAACATTTATGTAGAATTCAAAAACAGGCAGCACCAATCCACAGTGTTCAAATGTAGTTTCCTTCAGGGAGGAAGAAAAGTGTAGTATTTGAGAAAGGACAAGAGTAGGGCTTCAGGTGTGTTGATAATGTTCTGTTTTACTACCCTCATGTTGGTTTCATAGGTATGTCAACATTGTAATAATCTACTGAGCTGCGCACTTATGTTTTGTGCACATTTCTTTACAACTTTTTTTTTACTGTAAGTTCTTAGGTTTGCTCTTAAGTTTGGCCAGAATTGTTTCCCTACCTGTTTCTGCAACCTCATTCTCTCTCAAGCTGCTTCTCACTGAAGGCTATGCTCCAACTATGTCTTAGTCCATTTAGGCTGCTATAGAAATAAATAACCATAGACTGGGAGACTTAAAAGAACATTTACTTTTCAGTTATGGAGGCTGGGAAGTCCAATATTAAAGTGCCAACAGATCCAGTGTTTGGGGAAGTCTCACTTCTTGGTTTGCAGACAGCCGCCTCTTTGTTGTATTTTCACATGGTAGAGGACAGACAGAGTATGCTCTCCAATGTTATTTTCTTAAAAGGGCCCTGATCCCATTCTGAGGCCTCCATCCACAGGACCTAATTAACTGCCAAAGTCTCCACCTCCAAATATAATCCCATTGGCAGTTAGGGTTTTCACATATAAATTTTGGGGAGATACAAACATGTAATCCATAACAAACTATTGGTTTATTCACTCATCCCAGAATTGGTTCTATTTTTTTTTTCAGTCTTCTTCTTTTGCTCATCCTGTTTCTCACTAGGAATTATCTTGTACATCTTTTCACCTCAAAATCCTATGTGTTTTTCAAAGACCAAATATACCATTTTATGAGGCCTTTCTTAATTTCAGTAAATTTTTATCTCTCCCTCTCTGAGTTGCAACAATAACCTCCATCATAAACCTCTATGATTTGAACCTCTCTTATGAAATTGATGCTATAAATCCCTGTATTTCAGATATTTCAGAATTTCTTTTATTCTTTAACAAGTGTATAAATTACTGGAGAGCCAGGAACTCTGCCTTGTGTCTTGGAATCCATTGCATTACTTCACATACTGCCAGCACATGTTGTCAAATGGATAACTGGATGAGCGTGTGATTAAAGGAGCAAGCAAATAAACCATTGAATCAGTTCCCTATAAAACATTTGTAATCCTCCAAGAGGACCCTATGGGTCAAGTTTTATCCCAACCTAGGAGTACAGATAAGTCTACTATTATCCTCTTGTTTCCCAGAAACATTCCAGTAGATTAATGTTACAGTATTTTGTAATTTACTGAACCCAAATGTGAGAGATGAACAGACTAAAAGCCTAGAATTGGTAAATAAACTACCAGCCCAAGACAAAATCATGGGAAGGGAAGTTGTTTCTTTCCCAACTTTCCTCTAGTCCTCATTTTTCTCCATTCTCCCAAGCCCACCCTCTCTCCTTCCTCTCTTCCTTTCCTTTTTAGGGATCAGTGCTGACACAATACCAATAGGATGTGTGTGTGTGTGTGTGTGTGTGTGTGTGTGTGTTGTGTGTGTGTTATAGAGACAGAATTTATTATAAGGAATTGGCTCATGTAACTATATAGGCTAACAAATCTCAATATCAGCAGTTTCAAAGTCAGAAAAAGATATTTTGGGGGAAGGTTAGTTTGGCCCCACCACTGGATAGCCCAGAATTTAACTGGCTTTCCAATACTGAAATTGTTATGTACTTACTGGACAATCAGGAAGCAATTCTGTGGAAGTACAGGTGGTGACCTGACAACCGCCCGCTGGTAACAGGTAGAAACCAGGGCAGCAGGCAAAACATGCAGGGCTTTCAGGAGTAGAAAGCTGGCTTGATGGGAACCCTCTGAGATACAGGCAGGTTGCACAGGGACTTGCAAAGAAAAGTGAGGCACTCATGGAGAGAGGAAGATTTTGGAGTGCTAATTTCCATGTCAATTGTATAACAGGAAGGTTATTGCCGGGCTGCGAAGTTGCTGAAGGACCACGTTTCAGCCACATGACAGGCCAGGGCTTCACCAGATGTCAGTATACCTATTCTGTTGGCTCAGTAAGCAGCAGCTAGAAAAGGCAAGAGAGCTCCTTTCTCCAGCGAAGTCCCTCCAGAGACCTCCATTGAGAAAGCTTAGCATAGGTCTCACTTTCAAGGAGGAACATTAAAACAGTCATCTGTTATCATAGAGCATAAGTTGAAGGGTGAATTTGGAGCTGAAAGGCAATAAATTGATAAGTGGCATACAGGCTGTGAGTATCAGTCATGAAAGACAATAAATTTCCTTCTTGTTTAAGACATTTTCTGCTGAATTTTCTGAAAATTGCAATTGAAAGATTGAAAAACCCTGCCCTCATACGGACAGGGTTTTTCATTGGGCGTTGTGTGGTTATGTGCCAGACTTTCTGCTACCATGTTCCATCCAAAATTTTTTTGCCTGAGTCTTTTATTTAGTTAGAATCCCACTAATTGTCATTGATATTGATGTTCACAGCCTATCATTAGCATGTCTTTATTTTAATGAGTGTTCAAGAATGAAGGCTTTTTCATTTATTTTTTTTATTGTTGTTCAATTACAGCTGTTTGCATCTCCCTCCATTACTCTCCTCTGCCCTACCTACACCTCACCTTCCATTTTCAATCCCTACCTATTGTCTTTGTCTGTGGGTCCTTCATATAATGAAGTCTTTGAGAAAAAAGGATAATAGAGTTTTGGGATACCTTGAGACATTGATAGAAAGATATTTAAGGGACACTGGCACTCAGGGTTTTCCTCAAATAATGACACTATGTCTATAATATAATACAGTCAGGATTGTCCAGGTTCTCAAATCTGACTGGTCTTTCTTTAATTCTACAGTGGAAACAAAACATCACCCCCCCAAAAAACAATTTATTTTCAGTAAGAAAAAAATTTTGAATAAGCAGCCTTAATAGTCATAAACTATTTGAGTAAAAAGACCACAATCTTTTGTGCCTTAAAAAAAAAAACAGAAAAATTTTAGTCAATACTCTTGGTGATCAAAATAATTGCTTTGTGTTTTAGACTCCAAGGAATTTACACTGCCTGGTTGAAAAGTTTGATTTTAAGATTAAAACTAATATACTTTTTTTTAAACTGTCAGCGATTTCTTCTAATCTCCTCAGTAGTAGTAGTCTTGTCTATACAACATTAAAGCTGGCCATTGTCATTTGTTTATAAGTGTTTTTTAGTTCCAGGGCTTTATAGCCACAAAATTTATTATTAAAAAGTTTTAGTTCACCTCAAATACTTTCTCTGCTATTTGGGAAAATATCTAGGGGAAAATTCACATAAGAGAAGTAAACCCAATTTAATAAAAAAACATGAAAATTGTTGATGAAGTGTTTTATGTGTGCATGTGTTTGGCCCAAAGGAAACATTGGGCTGGTTCTGGGAGTGNACACTATGTCTATAATATAATACAGTCAGGATTGTCCAGGTTCTCAAATCTGACTGGTCTTTCTTTAATTCTACAGTGGAAACAAAACATCACCCCCCCAAAAAACAATTTATTTTCAGTAAGAAAAAAATTTTGAATAAGCAGCCTTAATAGTCATAAACTATTTGAGTAAAAAGACCACAATCTTTTGTGCCTTAAAAAAAAAAACAGAAAAATTTTAGTCAATACTCTTGGTGATCAAAATAATTGCTTTGTGTTTTAGACTCCAAGGAATTTACACTGCCTGGTTGAAAAGTTTGATTTTAAGATTAAAACTAATATACTTTTTTTTAAACTGTCAGCGATTTCTTCTAATCTCCTCAGTAGTAGTAGTCTTGTCTATACAACATTAAAGCTGGCCATTGTCATTTGTTTATAAGTGTTTTTTAGTTCCAGGGCTTTATAGCCACAAAATTTATTATTAAAAAGTTGTAGTTCACCTCAAATACTTTCTCTGCTATTTGGAAAAATATCTAGGGGAAAATTCACATAAGAGAAGTAAACCCAATTTAATAAAAAAACATGAAAATTGTTGATGAAGTGTTTTATGTGTGCATGCGTTTGGCCCAAAGGAAACATCGGGCTGGTTCTGCGAGTGGGAGGCACAGTGTGAAGAGGCAGTATCTCCTCCTGTGCCTGGTCGTGTCGGATAAATGGATCGTTTTATTGTCAGGTTGGTTGAGACTGTATGTCAACATCATACAGGAAGCTCCCAAAGGTATGCAGCGCAGAATGCTATTCCAGCTTTCTTCACCTGCTGTTATTAAATGAACTCACAGTCTGTAAGATAAAAGTTAGATAAATTGAAGGCCAATAAGTACCTGCTTTTATAGCAGTAGTTTAAGTTCAAACTCATAAACACATGAGTTTATGTGTGTTTGTATGAAAAGACTACATTTGAAACAACACTCTAACAGAAAAAATTTACCAGAGAAAACAAAATTTACCTGTGAATGGCTGTACTGATTGGTGAAATGTTTTTTTTTTTCTTTTCAATAAGAACAGTACAACTTTCACCTAAGACTGTGTGAAAACTCTAAGCCCTAACAATCGATAATATTTTTTATTTGAAATATCAGAAACAAATTAGATGTCTGTTTAGAAAATTTTGGCTGGGTTGCATATAAGGAACATTAATACATTCATGCTACAAAAATTTATTATCTATCACATACCAGGACATTGTGGTTCCTGCCTTCGTGAATCTGTCTAGCATGTGAGAAAGTTTTATTGCCCTAAACATCTATCATTATCATGTGTTAAATGGGTACCACACTTCTAAAGATACATAATAAAAATAAACATCACTTTATATCGTGGTATAATTACCAAAAAATATTCATATATATTCAATGGCAATATTCAATATTCAATGTATTTATTAATTGGTAGAGAACAGGCCTCAATAAACCAAAATGCAAATAGAATAAGATTAAATTTAGAAGAAATGAATGCAGCATTGAATCTCAGCAATTATGCTCACTTATTTGTTTGGTTTTTAAATTTCCATTGAGCCAGGGGCAGAACCTAAAAATGGAACCTATCTGTCACCCCCCACCATAAGTATATAAGATGAGGCCTAAGAAGAGATCACAATATTGGCAATTAGAAATCAATTATTAACACATTAATTACATGCACTAGGCCTGTCCAGAAAGTACATTGCATAGTACATCCAGCAATGTACTTTGAAAAATAGAAACATTTATTGAAGAAGGTACCAGATACAATAAACATTGTCAATAAGACAGTGATGCCTCAGTCTCCTTCAAAGTTACGACCTTCTTGAGACAATCTGGTTCATCAGTAGCAGTTTGAATCAAGTCTTTAGCAACTGCAGCATAATGTTCCTTCTGCTTGGGTAGCAGAAGCCATGGAACAAATTTTGCCATGATGTGTTTTATGCCAAGATTTTGCACAAAAGTCTCAGAAACAGTAGTTCTGGAATCCCCAGATCAGCTTCTAGTTCCCACACTGTCAGTCACTGATCTTTGTTGATTTCAGCCTGAACACATTCCACTTTCTCAGGTGTTCTGCTTGTTACAGGCTTTCCAGAACGTGGATCACTTTCAACTGATTCTCAACCATCTTTGAAGCATTTGTGCCACACTTTTATTTGTGCTGTACTTATCGCATCCCCCTCAAAAGCCTTCTGAATCATCCGAAAAGTTCTCACAGAGGAACACTCAAGCTTGATGCAAATTTGGATGCAGATTCATTGCTTTACTTGTTCAGTAATTTTGAATGTGATGGCCACACAGTACACATACTTACTAACAGCATCTGCCAACACTACTGACTAGTACAGTGAAGTTGTCATTGTTCACGCATGTGCATTCCGGTCCACTCTCCTTGTTTGCCAGGTTACATTGATGTTGCACAAACTGTTCTCATTATATTAACAATGGCTGAACTTTTTCCAAACAGACCTCATACAGCATGTGTCAGAAACTGTGCTTGGAATTTGCTCAAGACAAGTTGCAGGATGCTAATGAGTAAATATAAAATAAGGAAGAATAAACCAAAGGTACAGTGTTAGAATATGGTTATGGTAAAAACCAGACCGAGGACAAGGTATATAGGAAGGAGAATATTTTTTTGCATGTTTTAGGCTGGGAAGAAAGTTGTGAGAAAATACAGATTGAAATAACAAGTAAGAATACTCATAATTATTTAGCAAGAACTTGCAAGAGGTAGAAGGTATGGGGCCATGAACACATGTGAAAGAAAAAAGGAAGTCCCAGGGATGCAAGGATGGTTCAATATCCACAAATCAGTAAATGTAATATATCGAATAAACAAAAGCAAAGACAAAACCACATGATCATATCAATAGATGCGGAAAAAGCTTTTGATAAGGTACAACACCGATTTTTGATAAAGGCACTCAGCAAAGTGGGAATAGAGGGAGCATTCCTCAATATAATAAAGGCCATATATGAAAGACCTACAGCCAACATCATACTCAATGGGCAAAAACTAAAATCTTTTCCACTAAGATCAGGAACAAGACCAGGTTGTCCACTTTCATCACTTCTATTTAATACAGTATTGGAAGTTTTAGCCTCAGCGATCAGGCAAGAAAAGGAAATAAAAGGCATTCAAATCAGAAAGGAGGAAACAAAACTGTCATTGTTTGCAGATGACATGTTAGTATACATGGAAAATCCTATAGCCTCTACCAAAAAACTCTCGAACTAATAAATGAATTTGGCAAAACAGCGGGTTACAAAGTCAATATCCAGAAATCAAAGGCATTTTTGTATACTTACAATGAATTAGCAGAAGCAGAAATCAAGAAAAAATCCATTCAGCCCTGGCTGGTGTAGCTCAGTGAATTGAGCGCGGGCCTACGAACCACATGATTGCAGTTCGATTTCCAGTCGGGGCACATGCCTGGGTTGCAGACCAGTTCCCAGCAGGGGACTCACAAGAGGCAACCATACATTGATATTTCTCTCCTTCCCTTCCCCTCTATAGATAAATAAAATCTTTAAAAAAATCAATTCAATATAGCAAAAACAAAAAATAAAATATCTGATTATAAACCTAACCAAGGAGGTAAAAGACCTGTATGCAGAAAACTACACAATATTGAAGAAAGAAATCAAGGAAGACACAAACAAGTGGAAACATATACCATGTTCATGGATTGGAAGAATTAACATCATCAAAATGTCCATACTACCCAAAGCAATTTATAGATTCAATGCAATACCTATTAAAGTACCAATGACATATTTCACAGACATAGAACAAACAATTCAAAAATTTATATGGAACCATAAACAACCCCGAATAGCAGCCGCAATTTTGAGAAAGAAGAACAAAGTAGGAGGTATCACAATACCTGATATCAAATTGTATTACAAGGTCACTGTAATCAAAACCACCTGGTACTGGCATAAAAACAGGCACATAGACCAATGGAATAGAACAGAGAGCCCAGAATTAAACCCAACTCTCTACAGTCAATTAATATTCCACAAAGGGGGCAGTAACATAAAATGGGGTAAAGATAACCTCTTCAACAAATGGTGTTGGGAGAACTGGACAGCTACATGCAAAAAAAAATGAAACTTGAACACCAACTTACACTATACACAAAAATAGATTCAAGGTGGATAAAAGACTGAAATATAAGCCGTGACACCATTAAAGTCCTGGAGGAAAACATTGGCAGGAAAATATCAGGTATTTCACGCAGCAACATTTTTACTGATATGTCCCCTAGAGCAAGGAATATAAAGGAAAGAATAAACAAATGGGATCTCATCAAAATAAAAAGCTTCTGTGCAGTTAAAGAAAACAGCATTAAAATAAAAAGACAACCAACTGTAAGGGAAAACATATTTGCCAATGATACCTCAGACAAAGGTTTAATCTCCAAAATATACGAAGAACTCACATGACTTCACTCTAAGAAGACAACTAACCCAATTAAAAAATGGGCAAAGGACTTGAACAGACACTTCTCCAAGGAGGACATACAGAGGATCCAGAGACACATGAAAAGATGCTAAATATTGATAGCTATCAGAGAGATGCAAATTAAAACCACAATGAGATACCACTTTACACCTGTTAAAATGGCTATCATAAACAAAGAAACAAACAACAAATGTTGGAAAGGTTGTGGGGAAAAGGGGACCCTAGTCCACTGGTGGGATTGCAGACTGGTGCAACCATTATGGAAAACAGTATGGAATTTTCTCAGAAAATTAAAATTGGACCTGCCTTTTGACCCAGCAATTCCACTGCTGGGATTATATCCTAAGAACCCTAAAACACCAATCGCAGAGAACCTATGCACCCCAATGTTCATAGCAGCACAATTTACAATAGCCAAGAGTTGGAAGCAACCTAGGTGCCCGTCAGTAAATGAATGGATCAAAAAACTATGGTATATATATACAATGGAATTCTATGCAGCAGAGAGAAAGAAGGAGCTCCTACCTTTTGCAACAGCATGGATGGAGTTGGAAAGAATTCTGCTGAGTGATATAAGCCAGGTGTTGAAGGACAAATACCATATGATCTCACCTTTAACAGGAACCTAAACAACAAAACAAACAAGCAAGCAAAATATAACCAAAGACACTGAAATAGAGAACAGGGGGACAGCAACCACAGGGGAGAGGGGAACAATTTCAGGGGAATTAGGGGAGGGATTTAGAGGAACAAATATAAAGGATACAAGGACAACAACTAAGAAGGGCAGAAATGGGAGGGAGGAGGGACCACGGGGGAACGAGATGGGATGGGAGTAATAGACAGAAAACTGTACTTGAAAAACAATTAAATAAAGTAAAAAAAAAGAAAAAAGGAAGAATGACTCTTTTTTTTCTGTGGAAAGATGGGAGAAGACAAATATGGATGAGAACTTTAAATCAATGCAGAGACACGAAAATCAAATTAGTCTTAGGATGATGATGATAGGAAATTGGAAGAAAAAGAAAAAAAATTACCCAAAATAAGAAAGAATAAATGAACTTTAAGGAGGGAATGTAAAGAAAGCTTTTCACAGCAGTAACAGCTGTTTCCTCTGCAAAGTAGTCAAGGTATTCAGCTAAACAAAAGTATAGCATTGAATACAAAGCTTGAAACTAGTAGTAAAAACTTACTAGTATAGGAAATGGACAAAGATATATAAATATTTGCTAGATCATATTGAAAGTCCAATAGCAGTTGGAAATCATAAATGTATAAGGCCGACAAACAATATGGTATGTGATTTTCTTCAGTATTATTCCATACCTGGCTCCAGAATCATATCAAACAGCTAGGTTATTCTAGAATTTATTAGGATAATGGAATGAAAAGAAGTTCATAAGAGTGTTGGAAGCTAAGGGTGCCGGTGAGAAAGAGATTCAACTGAAGGATCATGGGTTATCAGTTTGATTGAATGAGGAAATTAACTCAAAGTCTTTTGATCAAGAACATATAAAGCCAGCAAAGTAGAAGAATCAATGAAAGTAAAGAGCAGCCACTCCCTTGCATAAAACTCTTTAAGGGCATCCTGCAGCCCCCCAAAAAATAAAGTTTAATTGAGTGCTTATAACAGAGGTTTCCATAAATTCATTTCTCCTTTTCTCAAAAGTCCCCAGGCCTACAGCATGTCCTGGCACACAGAATTGTTGGGAACCACCTTGCCTGGTTTCAGAAGCTTAGCCCCGTGGCTAAGGCTGAATGAAGAGACCTTGGGACCATAAGCCACTAAGGAGACAAAGCTTATCTCCCTGGCAAGGACGCCTCCTCTGCCCCATTTACTTCACCCTCCTTGGACCCAGGGGTATGACTGGTTAGCCAACAACAGGTAAGATTCCTCAAGTGAGGGACCAACCTAAGACAGGGTCTCAAAGGGGCCCTTAGGGAAAGGCTTGGGGGCCATAGAAAAAAGGGGTTGATGGACCCTTGCCCCTCAGCTTTGACATAGCCTGAGTCCTCATTCTGTCTGCCAGAAGTCCCCTAATCTCTTGGCTGCCTTCCTTCCCCTGCCTGACTTAAGCCTGAAACAATGACAGGGGGTGGTGCAGCCCTGGGCAGGAATGGGTGGTTCCCTGGGGCCATCAGGCCCAAGAAAGAATGCATGAAATCCTGTGAAATCTGCTTTGCTTAGAATATTCTCAATTTTCTGATAAGGGTCCAAGCATAAAATGAGTTTATTTCCTCGAAGTTTTATGCCCCTTTAGCTAACTGATCCTGACCCAGAATAAGCCCTCATAGTTCCTTGAATGTTATCTATTGTTTGATCATTACTGCCTGACAATGATGAATAAAGACCTTCCTTCAGGTAATGCTCCCAGAAAGCAATAAAAGCTTGTCCAGGCAAGAGTTGGGGAGCTCTCTCACTCAGAGGGTGGCCATGCTGTCCCTTTTTCTCCATGGGATTCTGCAGTGGGTGTGAATTTGTTCAGTGCATCCACAATACCACGGACACCGCTGGTCAGAGTCCCCATCACAGAATGACTATGCCTTCGAGTCACCACTGTTCTTCCTGAAGAGCTCAGGCTCTTCTCCTAAATCCGCACTCACCTGGTGAACTTTTCAGCCCTCAAGATTCATCTCCCGCATCTCTTCCTTTTTAAGCTCTCCTCTGTAATTTGTCTTGAAAAAAATGGCTGCCAATTTTCACCCCATTCCTGTACACTCAAGTTATTACTCTGTTTAAAGCCATTGATTCTGGGAAGACAAATACAATAAAGATTTTTTTTAAAAAAACCCTCAAAACTAATCATGCAAGTTTGACCTCTTAAAGACATCCTTAACTTATCCCTTTCCCTTAACACTTGCTCTTTCCAGGCAACTGACCACCAACGTCTGTCAATTCAGTTTCTAAAATATATCTTAACGTATGCCTTTGTCCATTGTCACTTCCTCTGCCCTAGTATAACACCGGAGCACACGTCAGCATGCCTATTACAAACTAGTCTAAACCGTCTTTCACACCATCGCCAGAGATAGCTCTTCAAAAACAAATCAGGTCATTAGTGTCACCCTCATAAATTCAAAATACATAAATAAATAAATAAATTGGATTACATCCCTATCTTCACTTTCATGTTTTTCAGGCTGTCCTCTCTTTTTTACAAAAAGTAATGTCAAACTCTTTACAATCTGATATTTGCTGTCTTTCTCTAAATTACTTTTCCAATCTGACTCTACATCTTTTCCCACCCATCCCTATATGTTACACTGTCATTGTCCAAACATACTCTTCTGCCTTCTTATCTATTTCTTTCCCTTCATCCTCAGCCCTCACTTCTCTGAGAATTCCTGCTCCAGCTCAAATGTGATTTCCTCTCTGTTGTCTTCACAGAACCCCCAAGTGACACAGATTGCTCCCTCATCTGTTTTCCCACAGGACTGTACACAAACTTGTCACAGCCTTTATCACATTACAGTATAGTTATTAACTTACTTGTCCATCTTCCCAGCTACACTCTGAGCCCCTGCACAGAGGCAAGGATGGTGAAATATTTATTCTTGCATCAATAGTCCCTACCATATTTCCTGGAATATAACAGTACATGTGAAATGCTCGATAAATGTCTATTGAGAGAACAAATGAATGAATGAATGAATGAGTGATTGAATTATGTAACTTGGGTGGTGCTTGCTCTATATTTTGTAGATATTAATTAAATCCAAATCCTCCAGTTACAAAAAAAGAAAATCCTTAAAAGTAGGTATGAATTTAAAATATATGACCTCTGAGGCAGTGGGTAGAAGAGGGTATAGTGGGGATGAATGATGATAGAAAGAGACTTGACTTGGGCTGGTGAACACACAATGCAGTGTATATTGTATCACAGATGATGTATTATAGAATCATACACCTGAAACCTATATAATTTTATTAACCAATGTCACGCCAATAAATTCAGTAAAAAATAAAAAACAAAATATAAGATTTCCAAGTGTCTTTCCCAATTCCAAAGTTCTAGGTTTATACTATAAACTGAGCTAAAGCTTTTCTCCAGGCATGTAGGATTAGAATCCCATATGGGACAGGCAAATTCATAGAATGGGATCTAGTGGGTTGTTTAGGGTACATATCTAATTAATTTAATCCTATTAACTTTAATAAATTATATTTTATAGAGTTTATACATTTCAATCAGGCAAAACTGAATTATGTGTAATAGTTCATCTTTAAAATGGTAACATGATGAAGAAAGTGCTTATTTCTAAATCCTTGTCAGCTTGAGTGACATGTGAGTACCCAGCACTAAGCATCTGTTAGGGAAATCTTATTACTCTGTGTCTGTCACTAGAAAATTGGAACAAACGTTGCAAGACCTACACACTTAAAATGTTATGATGTGTTTTTAAAACTGCTTTCCACAGAAGGCCTTTTATTTTATTAGAAAATTATAAGCAAACAAGTCTTGTTTAACGGCTTTCAAAGTATAAGCACATTTCATGTCAAAATTGTATCACTCTTGAATGCCTACTTGTATGAGAAATCTGTCAAGCCCTGGTGTCCAAGAAAATAGGGTACCACAGCAGAAGATTTCTTGCTGAGGGATATAAGGTATGCTCAATTAAACCGATACAGCATGTGTAATGGTCTGATTCTGTCTCAGGAAGAACTGTCAGATTTTTCTGGGATCAAAATTCTCCTAACGCCTAGACTTTTGGGCGAATCCCATGTAACAAGAGATGCAATCTTGAGTTTGTGTTTCAGGGAAGGCTGGGCTCTTACTTTTTCTCTCCTCTTATCATTAAAAAATGTGTGGAAATGTTTCCTTCTCTTATCTTCTCTATCTCTGCACCTTTCCATATCTCCCTTAGCTTGACAAATGTTTTAACTAACAATTAAAGAAAACATGTGTGAAATGCTAAAATTACAGTGACTTTTTCAAAGGAATCAACTGTTCCTTGCAGTGTTATTTTACTTGAAAGTCATTCCCAAGTGCTTTATCTCTTTGGATATCAAAAAAGTTCTCTATGTGTTAAAAACAATTTAGATGTTAATAAAATATGGTGGAAGAAACTAAAGTTCCCCAATGTCCCTTTCATGATGTGTGCTATTTGACAAATTTGTAACAATTCTGTTTCTCTAAGACAACGGAGATCATGCACACAACTCTTCCTCAAAAGAGGTGACAATAAATATGTAATACTTAAGATACATGTTTTCCTATATATTCTTTTAAAAATGACTTCTGAATATGACAAAATGATTATTGTGTGTTACTAAACTGCCATCTACTGTATTCATTCACCCAGTACACAATATCGTCTCTTACAGACTTGCCTGCCTTATTCAACGAATATGTGAATTCCCACCCCCACCCCCAGCTGTTTCTTGACATTCTTTCTCTCCCTTGTTCTAGCTATGTGTACTCCTAAAGACCAGGAAAAAAAATTGTTTCAACTAATTATAGTCCTATCAAAGCCTTTCACATCATTTAAGACTTAGATTGATTATTCACAGTGCCATGAAGACGTGTCAGTTTGAAACAAGAAGAGGTTTAGAGAGGTTTGCACTTTGCAGAGTGCCACCTGTCTCCAAAGGGCACATTCATTAAAAAGCTCCAGGTGCAATTTGTAGGAGCAAAACAGCATAATGAAGTTCTTTGCCTCCTTGTGCACTTTTTGATTAATAACATCCTCCTTCAGTTCTAGCAGATTGCACACCAATGTTCGCTGCAACAAACCTAAGATACCAGCCTACTTTTCTATCCTTTTCCCAATTGAGCAAATTGCCATTTATCTGAGAACCCAAATCAAAAGAACATTAAAAAAGGGATACTTCTGGCACAATCTAGTTTTATAAGGAAAGAACAGCTAATAAACCAACTGAATGATATTTATTCAATAAACATTTAATATGTGTCACTGATCAAATTCTACCTAATCCTCTCTGTCTTATATCCACACACATAGAAATCCAATTGATATTTATACTGATTACCTGAAGGTATTATAAAACTCAAAGTTGTCTCCTGAATCATAAAAATGAGTAAGAAAAATGGCCTTTATCCAATACTTACTATTTACTAGGCATTTTCACTGGCACTATCACATTTTATCCATATAACAGCCTACTCAGGTGGATGATGTTACCCTCGTTTTCACCATTGAATGTGATTGAGACCCAGACTTACATACTACAAACTAACATTTATTGACTGTTTACTATTTCCGTGGCATGTTGTACATTACTTTAGAGGGATTGCTTCAATTAATCCTCAAAACCATGTTATGGAGTAGATACTATCGTTATTCTCGTCTTACTGGGGGTGGCCAAGATCCGGAGCCAGGCAAACTGGTTCCAATGCCTACACTCTTAACCCCAGCATTATGCTCCTTAAGAGTGTGTCTGTGTACTTTATTGTTAAATTAGTTACATAACTTTGTTTCTGAAAATTGAGAATATATATTTGGTACACATAACTTTCACTTGCTCTAACTCCCCTACCAACAGCTATTAATACTTTTCATTGTGCATTTATCACCAAGCATCGACATATGTTTTCTCATTTGAAATTCATACATGTATATAATATCACTCCCATTTTACTGTGATAAAGCTAAAGCTTGGAGAATAATAACAATAACCACAGCAAACACATGGCACTTTCTATTGCTAGATGTTCTACCTACAGAGAGTTTTAAATATGGTACTCATTTAACACTGACAAACCAACACAATGTATTATTATCCTCATGATACAGCTGAGAAAGTTGGGAGGGAGCCCTTTAACCAGTGTTACACAGCTAGCAGGCAGCAGAGGAGGAATTCTAGTTCCAACACCACGATGTTAACCACTGCTCTAAACTGGGGGACACTTTAAAGTAGCCATTCCTTGTTTATTGCAGCAAATGTTAGCCACGTGCCTTAACTATTATAGCATTCATCACAAACAAATCAAAAAGCTTCATAAGTATTTTCTTTGTTTCTCATCTAATTTTTATTTCTGAGAACACTTTTAGCAGGCTTGTTTGTTCCTGCACTCTTAGGCCCTCCTCCCAGTCTGGCCCACACCAAATTCCAGCGATATGAGTCAGAATTCTGGACCGCAAGTGACGGAAATCCAGTGCAACGTAACTGAAAGAGAGAATGTGTTGACTTGGCTGGTGCAACTGGTAAGTCCAGGAAATAGACATGGCTTCAGACAGAATAAAATCCAGGGATTTAAATGCTATAGTCGGAATTGACTTTCCCTTCCAACCCCTTATCCAGCCTCTCTCAATATCTCTCTCCAATTCTCTTCATCAATCAGCATTCATTGTCTCTACTTAACTCCTTTTTGTGGGTGGGCCCCCTCTACATATTGGGTCTCACATTTGCATTTAACCAGCTTAGGAACTCCAATGGACAAAGAACGTCTCTCTCCCAACATTCCTACCTGAATCCTATGGAACATTCTCATTGGCTTTTACTGTTTTACGTATTAATTCTCCAAACGATCCATGGCTAGGCAAGCTAACACACAGGATTACATTATCAAATCAGATTCACACAAATCAGAGACATTACCTAGTATCAAGCTTTACTAAAGTTTCAAGAGTACAGGAAATCAAAAGGTAAAGCAGAGAAAGGTCTGGGACATTCTTGCCAGGTTGTTGCTACATACTGGTTTCAATTTCAGGATTTGCAGGCTTTACCTCATTGAGTAAAGCATGTAATTTATGAAACATCTCCATTTTTTACCCCAGAGAATTGTGTAGCTTACATGACATTCTTCTGGGAGGCCCTGTCCCATAAATCAATGGATTCCAGGTTTATTTACTGCAAGCAATCCCTACCAGGTGAGATGCTGTTCAGAACTGATAGATAAGGCCTCCTCCTCCTGCCTGAAGTCAATCATTCCGTTTACCTGGAAGCCCAGTTGACAAGGAAATTAAGCCAGGTCTCCTCCTCCTCTGTTCATTATTGCCTCCCTTAGATGTGTCCCTCAGGTAAAGGAAGTGAGTGGATCTTAGGCCCACTACTTCCTTCCTCCTACCCTTCAGGGGACTGGAAAGGGGACTGGAAATTCTGATTGGAAAGCCTAAGAGTCCCAGGCTGCTCAGGGTGAAAGGGAGCACCAGGACTGACCATCCTCTTGGGAGCATCTGGAGTTTCCTGACAACAGGAAAGTAGGTGTAAACTTGGACTGCCCTTGTCTATTGCTCCGTGTCTAGACATGAGAGTTTTAAGTTGTTATGTTATAACTTTCCTGTTCCTAAACTTTGTCTACCTATCTCTAATTTCAAGCTGTAAAAGACTCTCCAGTTAATGTCATATTGTTCATTTCTAGCGATACAGGCAAAAGAAGTAGTGACATCAAAGAATGGGAATAACTCCACCAGATCTTGGGGTCTATATCAATAAACCCAAAGGAATGCTTAACAAGGCCACAAAGAAACTTTAAAGTGGAGGATCATATCCCAAGTACGTGTTTTCTATCCTATTCGCATGTCTTCACTACTTGCACACAGAAATTCTAACATAGCTACGGAATTCTTTAGTCCTAAGAAAGGGGCACAAACAGCTATCTGGCAGGCCTTATAATCCAGCAGGCACCTTTTGTTTGGCCAAAGCAGTATTTATTTTTAGGTTGAATGTGAAGGTCTTTGAACAGCTGATCACAATCTCCCTCATTGCCTGGTGTTTCAACAGGCCTTCTTCCCTCATTTATGCTGCTGCCTGGTGGTTCCTGTAAACATTCCAGTTTTTAAGCCATTGTTTAAGGACTTGGTTTCTGATAAACTGAAAATTTCTTTAAAAGAATGCACACTTTAAATTGTTGTTAATCATTTACATTGGTACGAATGAGTTTCTCAACTGTTCTTCATTGGCATGAAAACCAAAACCAGAGAAAAAAAATAAAATATAAAAGAAGTGTTTAAAGAAATGTCCAAAGCTGTAGAGAGTTTCTGTAAGTTTGTTGGAGCCAAACTGGAAACATATGCCAGGGAGGAAGACCTCAGGTGCTGCCCTGACTGGAGTTACTCAGTGGTATGGGCATTGTCCCTTAGACTAAAGATCACCAGTCTGATTCCTAGTCAGCGCATATGCCTGGGTCGTGGGCCAGGTTCCCAGATGGGGACGTGCAAGAGGTAACCAATCAATGTATCCCTCTCTTTTCCCCTCCCTTCACCTATCTCTAAAAATGAATAAATAAAATCTTTTTTATAAAAGCTCAAATGCTCCAAAGAATAATGGTTTTGCACCTTCGTGTTACATTTGAAATTAAGGAGGGAATGTAAGGAAGACTACATGGAGGCAAGAAAAGGCAAGGAGGGGATTGGATTCCAGGATAGGTAACAAGGTCCTGTGCTGTCTTGAGGGGGAGTTTATTTCAAAGGTGTGTTAACCTAGGAGCACAGAAACAATGGACAGGCCTTGTTGAAGGCAAAGATAAACCTTATACTAAAAGGTAAACACCTGGGGCACGACTACCCACCAAGATCTGCCTAGTTAGGAATTTATCAAATCACTCTGTGAGGTCACACCCTTTATTTGAGGCTGTAGGGATACAGGGGACCAGGACTAGGGTGAACCAGACATCCAGTGCACAAAATTTAAAGAGTAACTCACCCTTAAGTGAAACCTTCAGGCTCAGCGCCTGGAAGGCAGTACCTCCTTAAATTCCACACTCCTCGTGACTTGATTTCGTCATCACTCTTGTCCTAGTCCTAAAGGACAAAGTTTAACCAGACTTGGTTTCTGTTACTGGTAATGAAATGACCCTCATGCATTGCCCTTCTCCACCATGAACTGGGAGAGTTGTTCCTCCTGTAAACACTCGTCATACCCTCTAATCACGCCTAGACTACCCNGCTCAGCGCCTGGAAGGCAGTACCTCCTTAAATTCCACACTCCTCGTGACTTGATTTCGTCATCACTCTTGTCCTAGTCCTAAAGGACAAAGTTTAACCAGACTTGGTTTCTGTTACTGGTAATGAAATGACCCTCATGCATTGCCCTTCTCCACCATGAACTGGGAGAGTTGTTCCTCCTGTAAACACTCGTCATACCCTCTTATCACGCTTAGACTACCCTCGTGACAGTGCTTCTTATCTCATTACATGTCTTTATTCACCAGCACTCTGTGAATTCCTCAAAGAAAGAGGTTATAATATTCTCCTCTTTGTAGCTATGGTATTTAACCCTGTCCTGTTGAACAGTGAAGGAACAAACGTGCCGTTAACACCAAGCATGCTATTCCTCCTGTGCTGTGGGGCATCTGTGAGTTGGCATGTCAGCAAAATTTTTTATCTTCACCACAAATAAATGGCAAATTTCAACCATTTTTATTATTCTCATTATAATAATGATTTTCCTACAAACATGCATGCAATCTCAGTATTGTTCCTTTTTGTTGTTAATATACGTGCTTAAGAAAGCACTGCATTAGATTTGCAACTCACACCTTACGTATTCTTTGTCTTTCCGTCTCCAGCAGGGTCAGCCTTCTTGACCTAAAGAGACTAGTAAATACAATAATTAATTTATAAAAGACTCTGAAATACCAGCTGGCAAAATCTCCTAATAATGGTTTGCACAGAACAAAAAAGAACATTTAAGCTGTAGGAGATTTGTACAGTATGTATGTATGTATGTATGTATGTATATTCACATCTTTTAATCCACTGAGTTTCCAAGAATGGCAAATCATGAAGTATAGTAAGTAAACAATGCTTAAAATTTCTTGTCATTTTTTTGGGCACATTTAGTTTGAACTGTAGAAAGAAACCCATGTGACAAAAAATTCTCAGATATGTACAAGGGAAGACCACCAAAATGGAATTTATTTATAAAACATTGTGTTCTTACAAGTTTAAACTTTAGTCACCTTCAAAGTACTTTTCACCCAATGCAATATACCTACCAAGACATTTTTCCACCACTTATAACAGCTTTTGAACTTGACAGTTTTGATGCCTTTTAGTGCTTCTGATGGTGTTTTTTTTTGTTTTGTTTTACCTCCTCCACATGGGCAAAAGTTTCTCTTTGAGGACATTTTTTATTTGAGGAAACAAAAAAAAAGTTGCTCAGGGCGAGATCAAATGAATAGGGAGGGAGGGGCAGAGGGGTCTGGCCGTTTTTAGTCAAAAACTGCTGTATACTCTTCACTGTGTGGGCAGGTATGCTAATAAATCACCCATCATGAAATGGGCAAAACATTGAAAGAGTGTTCAAAAAAATTTTACTGAAACTGAACACAGCCTCTCACAACACCAGCCGGTACACTGATACAGAGGGGTTCCTAGAACACAAACCTAGCACAGGAAGCCTGTACTACAAAGGGTCCCACCCTCCAGAAGATAATTCTGGTTTTGGGGGTCCCCCCTCATATATTTGGGGTACACAAGGCTTAAATGTCATGAATACTCACACACATATCCCAAGCACTACAATAAACTATTTTGTTCTTAAAAGAATGTCAAAGAGAAAAAGATGAACAGTCAGTTTAAGGATTTCTCAATGCTTTGAGAGAGTGACAACTATAATGGCCATTTCTTGGAGCATTTGCCTATACAATAGCCATGACAGGCAGAATTTTAACAAGGCTTCCAAGATTTCTGCCCATGTGTTGTACCTTCCCCCACCCCCCACTGCCACCTTTCAGTGTGGGCAGGACCTGTGAATGTGATGGGATGTCACCCTTTGACTAGGTTATGTTGCACAGAATCATTTTTCCATGATTACGTTACTTTATATAAGACTGCCCTCACGGTGGTGGTGCTGCTGGTAAGAGAATGGTAGCAGCAGTAGCAGAAACAGATTATAAAGAGATTCTTCTACAGACTTTGGAGAAGTAAACTGCATGTTGTGAGGAGTCATGTGATTAGAACCTGAGGGCCATCTCTAGGAAATGAGAGAAAGCCCTGGCTAATATCTGGCAAGAAAGTGGGGACCTCAGTTCTCTAGCCGTGAGGAACTGAAGTCTACCAAAAATCTGAATGAGCTTGGGAGATGACCCTGAGCCTCAGATGAAATTGCAACCCCAGCCAACACCTTGACTGCTATCTGTGAAACCCTAAACAGAAAACAAGCCGTGGTCAGACTTCTGACCCAGAGAAGCTGAGAGATAATAAAAAGTGTTGCATTCAGCTGCTAAGCTTGTGGTAATTTGTTACACGGCACTAGAAAACGAATTCAATAACCAACTGCTTTTTCTCTTCTGTGGGCGCTACCCTTTTCCCACAGCGGTGCCTCCCAGCAGTCAGGGCTTCATATTAAACCAGGCTCCAGGCCACCTGATGTGGCTGATTGGATCCACCCAAGCTAGCACAGCTATAGCCTTTGTTCAGAAATGGGAAGTTGGAGTTGAAGATTCCAGATAGGAGTCTCTTGAATAAAAGATATATAACCATGGATGCTTTAGTAACACTATTCTGTCCAGAGCTGCCTCTGGGGTATCCAAGGCCCTGGAGGAAATATTGGGGGAGGGGGGTGCAGGTCAGATGCTCTCTATAGCAACAATTTGATTGTAAAAGTGATTACAAAAATCATGGGCCCATGCAAAAATGTAGTGATTTACCAATAAAGTTTTGGGGCAAGAAAAAGGTACTAACATAGACCTTTATTGTCTAAGCACTGCACATGAAAAATTTTCCTGGTTTCCAGGACCCATTACTTTGTGTTATTTATTGTCAAAAGTACCATTCTTGCCTAATTTCATATATCTCACTGGAAGGAAAAGGTAGCAACATTATTGTTATTCACACTGCTATGACTCTTTGGAACATTTTTTACCTGTTTTTCAGAATATTTTAAATTGAAACAGTATAGATCTTGCCTCTGCAGTTCTCTAATGCCATTAATTCAATGCTGATTGCATCATTACTCACGGCAGCATCTATCGTGCCACCTGTGAGTACCGGCTGCCCCAGACTCTCTAATGTTAATGGGCTCGTTGATGATTACTACAAACACAAGTCCTACTCAGATAATTCAGGAAAATGGAAGCAGTTATTCCATTTTATGATCGTGTTAACTTTACCATTTAGAATCTTATAGCATTATTTATAAAATTTAAGCATTAACATAGGACAACACGTTTTCCAATCATTTCTTCTCTTGAACTTACTCTTCTCTCCCCTTACTGCATTGCCACAACATGACCCTTTTAATGTTGGCCGCATCCCTGACTTCCAAACACGTGTTACCAGTGGTGATGGTGGGCAAGGAGCCCTGGGCAGAGCAAGAATAGCAACCCATATCCATCCCTTGTTCTCCAGGGTTTAAGGCCAATCCTGGAAAGCAGGCTGCAACCACATTGAGGAAAAGATTTTGCTAGGAGGATCCACTGGAGTTGCAGTGTTATAGTCTAGAAAACCCTGGGAGGGGACAAGCATCACCCTGACCAGGACTACCTGACATGTGTTACAGTGGTGCTTGACTGCCCTGACTGTCAGTAGCAGGGTGGGTCAGGGGACCTCAGGTTCGAGGGCACCTGCTGCTACCTGTGCTGTCTTCCCACCATTGCTGTCTGCCAAGCAGCTCCTGGGTCTGAGCACAGACAGAGGTGAGCCCATATACCAATACACACAGGTGGCTCCAGCCCAAGGAGGACACTGGGTAGCCAAAGCCCTGAACTCCTCCCATGTCTAAAGTTAGCAAAAACCACCCCCAAATCAGTGAATCAACACCATTCAGAGGGCCATTTTGTTGTTTAAATCTGGTGTAATCCCATGAAAGAAAGAGCTACCCTGGCCAGTGGGAGCTTCTGCTCTCCAGGAATAGGCATGGCCATGCAGCCCAAGGCCACCAATAGGCGTAAGTCCCAGAGCTCCTCAGGCATCTCGTGGACTCCATGCGCAGTTGGGTATTGTTGATAGGGCCCTGAAAGGGAGAGACAGGAATCAAAGCCACTAAAGTCCCTGTCCAGGTTTAGAGTACCCTACCCAGAAGGGCCTGCTGCCCTGGCCAGACCTCACTATGAGAGGTTTCAGGACCTACACAGGACTAGGTCCCAGCTCCTGGCACTGGGGGGGGGGGGGGGGGACTTAGAACATTTCCAGAAAGGTTTTCCAAAGTGTGGACTCCCACTAAAGTACGTGGTTGGGTAAGGAGCCCCTCTTGCTCAGGTTTAACGGCAGTACTGTTTCTCTCCTATGAACTAAGCAGTAGAAAAAACTGGTTTGCAGAGAGATAATCAGGTGTAATCAGAGTTAAGCAAGAGACTGAGAAAGTGTGCTGCTTGGACGCAGGATGGCTTCTACAAGTCTCCCGAATCACTACCCTTACCCTCCTATTCCATCACATACATTCCCTTTATAATGTTAACTCCCTCCCCTTTTTGTTGTTTAAACCGTATTATTTTTACATTACTTACAAGCAAACAGAGCTCTAATACAGCATGCAAAGCCAGATTCTTAGCTTTGCAAGTTCAGAAACTCAATTTTATCATTTTCACCAGAACCAACTAATCTCTTAGGGATAAATATGTTAAGAGGACTCATAAGAAACTGACGTGTACCTCAGAATGCCAATTTCTCAATCTATAAAGAAAGTTAAATCTAGAAATAATAACTTAAAATTGTTTTATTGTTCTAGGAAGAATAACTTGTATGGGGAATTCACTCTGGGTTTTTTATCACAGTAGGTTAACTGCACTTGGAAGAGAAAATCTCTTCTTAGTACAGTTATTTAGCAAGTATTTAGCTAAATAGCTGAGAATATTTAGCAAGTATTTACTGAATAAAGAGATAGGTGGCATATAAGATGGGTAAATATAAGTATTTATTTTTAAGTCTTTTTTGAGAGATTTAAACATTTATTTATTTATTTATTTTAGAGAAGGAGAACAATAGAATGAGGCAGAGACACATGCACAGAGAGAGAGAGACAGAGAGGGATTTGGTATTCCACTTATGGATGCATTCATTAGTATTCATTAGTCGATTAGTATGTGCCCTGACCTGACATCAAACCCTCAACCTTGGAGTTGTGGATGATGTCCTAACCAATTGAGCTACCTGGACAGGTTTTAAACCTCTTACCGCAGTTAAAAATTATACCCAAGTTGTAAGTGTTGTGAAAAGCTGCCGTACGTGGAGCTATTTTAAAGCTGAGTCAGAGCAGTCATTCCAGAACTGCATTGCACATTGTACTCCTTGAATCTTCAGAATGTTTAAACCAGGCAAAATAACTTTAGACTAGGCTAAAGCAGCACTGTCTTCCCAACAGCTGTTTTTCAAGCTAATAGGATATCAGATCTCTCGTTACAAAACCTGATAATTAACGAAATTCTTCAGAATCAGTAAGCAGCCATGTATAACTAAGGAATAATTTAGCTTATTAGCACATAGAAATTTCTTCCTTTTATTAATCTAGTTATTTCTCTTTCTTTTCTCATAAAACCTCTTTGCCTTCACCCCATAATTGGAACTCTGTCTGGGTTTCTGCTTGAATCAGTGCTTCCCAAATCGCTATCCTTTCATCTTAAATAAACTCTTGTTGCCTCTTACTTTGTCTTTTTATTTTCAGGTTAACAGTGTGCAGCTCAATGAATTTTTATAAGGTGAATATAACTATGTAACCAGAACCCAGCTATGGTAAAGAAGATTATCAGGACCCCCAAAGCTCCTTCACGCCCCCTTTTAGCCACTATCTCCTCCTTACTCCCTAGATTAACTGTTATCATAGATTAGTATTGGCTGCTTTTGAACTTCATGTGAATGAAATCATAAAACATGTACTAGTTTGTGACTGGCTTTTCAATTAAATATTGTATTTGAGTCACAGCCATATTATGTGGTTGCAATTTTTTTTATTGCTGTATATAGTATTCTACTGTGTGCATATGATGATTTATTTAACAAGTTTATTTATTCATAAGCAGTTGGAAACTTCCAGTCTGGGCTAATGAATAGTGTAGCGATTAACATTATTATGCGTCTTTGGTGAATTTACGTGCATTTCTGTTGGGAGTGTATTTAGGAGTGAACTTCCAGGGTCATCACGGGCTGGACGAAAAACGGTGAAAAGATTAAGCAAAAAAGTATATACGTATACATATATATATACTTAATCACACACAACAGTGCGATGATAGCAGGTAGCAAGTAGAGGTGGGTGTTGGTGGACCCAGCAACACGCGGCCCCAAGCCCCAAGCGGAATACAATCACTTCCGCCTCCAGCCACTTAGCTCCGCCCATCTGGGCCACGGAAGTACACTACTTTCCTTTTGGGTCCTCCCACCGGTAGGGGGCTCTCAAAAGCTTCGACAGCCTTGAAGGCCTGCCGCCTGGGGTGTCCCTGCCGCGCCTGTTAGTTTATTTCTAGAGAATACGCTTGCATTATAATTCTTTCGGCAAGGAAGAAGCCGCGAAGGCATCTCACTCTGGACATTAACGAACGTTCAAACTCAGTCCCGGCGGAGTGCCTTTATTATCAAATCCTGACGCAGTGCTGGGTGGGGAGTCAGGCGGCGTAAGGACAGACGGGGAGCGCTGAAAGTCCGAGGTCCGCTTTCCTCCTCTGAAGACGTAGCTGTGGGTGGCTGTGGTGGCGGCGTTTAAGATGTCGACCAAGAATTTCCGAGTCAGTGACGGTGACTGGATTTGCCCTGACAAAAAGTGAGTTCAAGAAGGGGCCCAAATTGGAGAGGGGTTTATCGCTGGAGTCTTTTTTTTAGCTTGGTTTGGTATTTTCCTTTTTTACGACCCTCTGTGCCTTAAGCCGGGTTGAGGCGACGAATCCCGGGTTGAGGCGGCGAATCCCGGGCTCCGAGGCGGGAAGGAGGCTCCCAGGTCTCCGTAGGAGGAAGGTTTTCAAGAGCCTTTATTTTGAGCATTTGCAGCGTTTGTTTTCTCGACGTTTTGTCTTCTAAAGAGCCTTTCTTTGGAAAGCGAGATGGCCACCCTTTACCCCCCCCCACCCCCACTCTGCCCGCGGCCAGGTTTCAGCGATAAGAAAATTTTCCTGGTCGAGGCTCGCTTGGTATCTGATCTCCCTCACGTGACTTTTCCCTGCAGAACTTTATCTGGTTCTGGGAAAAGGCATCTCGCTCTCGGCTTGTTCTTTTGCTTTTGCGTCTCATCGTTCATCTTATTTATTTATTTATTTATTTAAAACTTCCGTTTGTACTGTATATATTTTCCCCCAAGCACTATCTTCTTTTGGTTTGGGAAATTCTGACTTTTTTTCCTTTCGTTTCCCCGCGAGTACTGAGCCTTTCTCCTCGTGAGAGCCGCAAGGCTTGGGGCCTGCGTCTTTGCCGCCCAGCCTTGCAGCAGAGACGCACGTGCTGTGATGGCTCTGCTTTTGACACTTGCTGAAGTCAGTGGGCTCTATCAAAGCGTTTTTATTGAGAGGCCCTGAAATCGATGTATCTATTTGGAAGTATATGGAAATTACTAGGAAAAGCCATTGTCAGAAATACTGAATGCACAGCTACTCGTGGTCAAATAAAACCTTTGATTTCTTGTGCCTAAGTTAGCCACAGATACCACACAGAGTTTGTACTGGGAAAGAGGGAAATTTTTGAAGTAAACAGACCTAGATTTAGTTCCAGCCCTATTGCTTATTAACCTTATGGAGGTTGTTTAATTTTGCTTAAAAAAAAAAAACTGGAATAGAATGGCTTCCTTACTATAAATACATGAAATAGCCTAAGTAGTGTTTGGAAAGCAAGTGATAGGAAACAAATACGGGTTGACAGCTCTTGATAGTTTTAGAAAATTAAGACATCTAATATCATTAAAGGAGATTAAGTCCTTATTTTCCCAGCATTTGTCTCATATCTACATATTAAGCAGTTTATATGGGATATTTTCTTTTACATAATAAATTTATGGTCCTCAGTTACAAGGATTTCAAGTCTTTCTTGTTCTATTGAACAAGAACAAGAGTCATGAGTTATCATTAGCATTGCCGTGAGTGGTAAGATTATTTGAAAACATTTCAAAGGGGTTCACCAACTTTTAACTTGTGGTGTTGGTCACTTGTAGAATAATGTGCTTTTCACAACTTCATTAATGACAACCCACCCAAATGTTTGAAAGAGGACTCTCCAAGAGAGTGCTTTTCAACTCAGTTACAAATATGTTAATAGACTACTATTCCTACAACCTATAAGTCCAGAAAACATTTTTCAGAATATGTTTGGGTAAGAACAGTTAGTAGCATTGAGGAACAACCTAAAAATTACTTGGAGTACTTTATTGGTAATTATATACTTCACATCTTTATTGCATTCTAATATAATAACTAAAAAAAGTAAACAGTTTTTTAAAATTTAAGCTTTATATGTCCACATTTAATACTGCACATGTGTTATTCAGGCCATAATAGTGAATCCAATAACGTCTGTGTTTTCAGTTAAGTTTGCTGAATTTACAGTATCATAAAGTGATACTGTTACTCCATGTGTTGAGGTTTTTGGTTATGGTTATAATTTTTTAAACTATAGTTTTCAGAAGTTTGACAACCCAAAAAACATTTCCTCATAATTACTGAACCAATTGATAATTTTTAGTCAGTACAGTCTTTTTTTTCTTGAGATCCCACCACCTACTTGTAAAAAGAGTATTTTATCAAGATCGATGAAGCATAGTCTCTATGATCTACTTATTTTCTCCCCATTGATCCACCCTTCGGATTTTGTATTTCTTGTAATTCTTAACACATTTTTGTGTATATCACCTTATTTTCTATACTGGGAGTTACTTTGAAGTTTTTTGGAACTCCCTGGTGCCTCATCAGTAATCGTTGAAGTGGAGTCAGATCTTGCTTCAGCTTTGCAAGGGGATTTCATTATAATTACAGTTACGTGCCACTTAACAACAGGGATACATTCTGAGAAGTGTCTCGTGATTTTTGTCACTGTGCAAATATCAGAGTTCACTTACACAAACCTAGGTGGTATTGCCTTCCTACACACCTAGGCTATAAGCCTGCATAACATGTTACAAATGCATAAAACAACACAAGATAAAATCAACCAGTAACATAGTTACTTATTATCGTTGTCAGGTATTACTTAGTATATATAACTGTATAAGCAACACAGTGTGTATATGCAACAGTGCTGGTTTATTTACACCAGCATCATAATACAAGTGTTAAACCCAGAAGTCACTAGACCATAGGAATTTTTCAGCTCCATTATAATCTTAGTGAACCACTGTCATATACGCTGTCTATCAGTGATCAAAACATCATTATTTGGCACATGGTGGTGATGATATGTGCTAATAGGATGCTGAATCACAAAGTTCCTAAGCAACTTACCAGGATAACCTACCTGGAAAGTGAGATTGAGTTTCTTATCCTCAACATGGGGCTTCAAATCTTATATTTACCACCTAAATTGTGAGGGCTTGGTTTTTTTTGTTGTTTATTTTTTTTAAAATGTATTTATTTTTAGAGGGGGGGAGGGAAAGAGAGAGTGGGAGAGAAACATCAATTTGTGGTTGCCTCTCATGTGTCCCCTACTGAGGACCTGGCCTGCAACCCAGGCATGTGCCCTGACTGAGAATCAAACCGTCAACCCTTTACTTCACAGGCCCATGCTCAATCCACTGAGCTACACCAGCCAGGGCTGTTTTAAGTTTTTTTGTTCTGTTTTTTAGTTAATATTGTCATTAATGTGACTGAAATGGCCTTAGAATTTCTGGATCTGGTGTATAGTAAGAGAGGACGCATTAAAAATTGTGTACATGGGATTTTTAAAATTATACTGATTTAAAAAATATTTTAATAAATATTTTTTGCTTTATTTTCAGGTGTGGAAATGTGAACTTTGCCAGAAGAACCAGCTGTAATAGATGTGGACGGGGTAAGCATTTAAGGAAGTTTCTATTATGGCTGTTTATATATAACATTTTATTATTTCCTCAGATTCATATTGCATAATTTTTCTATTTTCAGAGAAGACAACTGAGGCTAAGATGATGAAAGCAGGGGGAACTGAAATAGGGAAAACACTTGCAGAGAAGAGCCGAGGCCTATTTAGTGCTAATGACTGGCAGTGTAAAACGTATGTATTTCAAATTACAATCCTCTTTTCCATAATAATGTATTTACTGATTAATCTTACTGACCTATTAGACACATTAACAAACCAGGGTAACCTTTAAATCAAAGGTGTGTTGATTGTTATTCAACATATGTCTCTGTCATATAAGTGTAAAGAACTATTAAGTTCCATTTTTTAATGATAATACTAGTTGTTACTATGATGGGTTATGTATACCAGTATAAAAAAATGCTTAAGGTGAGCTAACTTCCCCCAAAACATGGGGGGGGGGAGTATTTAAAAGCACAAAAGCCTACTTTTTTTCTTTAGTGAAAAATCTCAAAAAACTTTCAGCCTTTATTATTAATGTGAAATACACCACAGTTTATTTTGCCCATTTAAAAAGTAATTTTAGAATTATACACGCCATAATAATTACTCTTAATTAAGTAGGTTTCTTAATATTTTTTATTTTTAAGCTCTATTGACTTTCCAGCTTCCATTTTTTTCTGTTATGATGCTGATGAACCAACTATATATGAAAGGATTTCATCAGAGGGGGTCTTTGTAAATTTCTCGTATTAGAGATAATATAATTTATACTGAAGAATTTTCCATTAACACTGGATTTGGTATGCTGTAGAATTCACTGCTTGAAATGATTCCTCAAAGAAAATGTAACATTGCCCTGGCTGGTATGGCTCAGTGGATTGAGTACCAGCCTGCGAACCAAAGGATAATGGTTCGATTCCCAGTCAGGGCACATGCCTAGGTTGCAGGTCAGTTCCCAGCAGGGAATGCATGAGAGGCAGCCATACATTCATACTTCTCTCCCTCTATCCTTCCCTTCCCCTCTGAAGATGATAAATAAAATCTTTTTTTTTTTTTAAGTAACATTATTTGGAGGGTGTACCTTTACCATTCTCTGAGGTAAATTGGGAGAATGAGAAATTAGAACCTTTGATTTAAAATGTTATTATTTCCGCTAAGGCAAGAAAATCTCTATAGATACTATTTGTTGTTTATTTCTCATAAAATGACAAAGGCACTCTTCATACTATATTGCTTTTGCTTCTCTGTTTAAATAGTTAGAACTCATGTTCTGTCTCCAGAAAAAAATGTACAACGGTACATTTTCTTTGCAATACTCTTATTAAATATTTTTTATGGTAGTGGGTTCATCCTGGCTTTTATTTTAAAATCTTAGAATGTCTAAAGATTTACTATTTTTCCTGTGATTATCTACTAACTTGGTATTTTTGACTTTTAAAGTTGCAGTAATGTAAATTGGGCCAGAAGATCAGAGTGTAACATGTGTAATACTCCAAAGTATGCCAAGTTGGAAGAAAGAACAGGTAAGATAAAAACTCATTCTAACAAATAGATTTTTATTTTTTAAATTATTTTATTCAGTTACAGTTTTCTCCAACCCCTCCCCCAGTTAAACCCACCTCCCTCCCTTGCTTCCACCCTCTCCCTTGGTTCTGTCCATGTATCCTTTATAGTAGTTCCTGAAAATCCTTCCCCCCATTATCCCCTCCCTCCCTCCCCCGCTCTGATTACTGTCAGGTTTCTTAATTTCAAAGTTTCTTGTTAAATTTTGTTTGCTTTTTTCTAAAAACAGATTTTTAAAAGAACTAAAAATTGAACTGACAGCTATATCATCTTAAGAGCAGAGTGATTTGAGGATTCTGTCTATTAAACCTTCATGGTTTGGCCTTGATTTTTTTCCCTTCACACTCAAAAAAAAATCTTGTTTCATAATTATGCAGTTTATAAAGTATAGCTCTAGGAAGCTGTAACCTAACGAATAGTGATACTAGGATGCTTTCAGAAATGCTTTACTTACTCCCCACCCACTTATCTAGATGTTTGTTATTAGTAATAAAAGAGTGACACCACTTTCTCATTTATTCCAAATTCTAGTGTTACAGGAAAAAAAGGGCAGAGAGGCACCTTTAAAGTAAATTTCTTTGAGGGTGGGTCCCAAACATCTGCAGGCTGTTCGTATAGAATTTGGCCTAAATAATAGCTTACCGTTGGGTCTGTGTTATCAGTGGTGAGATGAAAATATTTACTTAGTAGGATATGGTTCCCCATTATCAGCAGTTAGCCCAACCATGTTATCAGTATATTTGAAATACAATTTTATCACTCAGCATCATGTATCAAACAAAGGCTTCTTCTACATATAGTCACCTTGTCAGACCTGGACTGAGTAAACAAATTCCTTGTTCTGTTCCTCCTTGACTTTAGACTACTTTCACTGTCTGGTCTCTGGGGCTAAGAGACCCAGTAAAGAATCTTTTGGACCTGGCCCTTCCAGAAGTACAACAGAAATTCTAGTTTAATCCTTACCCCTCACCCTTTTTAAAAATTTCTATTCTCACTGTAGTCTAATGTCCTCGATATTTTTTATTTTTCAATCCTCAAATCCGTCCTCACCCTTTACTTTCTCCCTCACTTCATTGAGACACATTTTTTCCCTTTTTAAAATCATTTTTATTCCACACTTTGGTTCATCATCTCTTTTTTAGTTTCATCCTCTTCTGCCCTCTACCTCGCCACAGAATGTTGGGTTTCTTAGAGATTCACTCCCTAAACTCTCTTTGCTCTATTTTTTCTAGACATCCTCTTACGTAAGCTTAAGTGACCATTGGCATACCATGATGCCTAAATTTATGTCTTCAGCTCAGACTTACTTGACCAATGTATCCAGCTGCCTGTTTATCATCGCCATGTAAATGTCAAACTCATTATATCCAAACGGAAATCATGATCGGCTCCCCCCCCACCTCCCGCATGACCTGGCCTTCTTCTAGTGATATTTCTCTTGACTAGTACCACCTTACTACATGCTTGTTACTTGTTACATAACCAGAAACCTAGATGTCCTTCATAGTGACTACACTTGTCTTCTACTCCAGAAAGTCTTAATCTATCACTGCTCTAGGCAGAAATACCATTATATTTTGTCTTGAAAAAATAGCCATCTAGTTGGTATCTGTATATTCCACTCCTACCCAGTTATAGCCAGAGATCTTAGGTATTTGTTTGTTCCAAACTAAAACTTCCATTTGTTTAAAACCAGTATGATTGCTGTTAGGATAAGGTCCACAATCTTTAATAACTGCTTTAAAAATTATAATCCCAAAAAGCTTTTTAAAATTTATTCACATTCTCCGTGATCTATTTTGTGACTCCCCCTTTAAGTATCTCACTAGAGCTATAGTCTTAACTGGAGCTCTCAAACTTTGTTTGCTACCTTCTCACTTTACTCAGTCTCTCCCTCTTTTTTCATAATCATTTGGTGTCTGGACCTTTTTTAACTTCATTGGCTATAAGTAGTTGTTTTTGCTGGTCAGTTTAAGGTGTGAGCTGACACTGTTGTTCTCCAGTTTCTTTCTACTGTTTATAATAAGGAAGTCCAGAGTTTAGGAGCATTTCCTAACTTTCCAAACTAAGGGATAGGTTGTGAATAAAAGAAAACTTGATGCACTGCTTCTAAAATATTGCTCACTTCACTTGCATAATCCCATCAAATTGGTTATATGTGTATTTCACCTCGTATAATGCAGTTTTTTACCCATATTTTTTAGTGAAAATTAAGGGTGCACATTACACATGGGTAATACTAATTATATATCTACATGTGTTTTTATTTTTTATTTACACTTAAAAATGTTAAAAGTGTAACTCTAGAAAGCAGTAATGCTATCTGTATATTCAAAAATAAATGCTAAAATTCCTTTATAATACAAAAATAATATAAAAAATAATATAAAAAATAATTGAATTAAAATGAAAGATTTTTTTTCCTGAAATTTTTGTCCAAAAGTCATGGGTGTGCATTATACACAGGAGCACATTATACACAACAAAATACAGTGATAATTTATTTAACCATTCTCTGATTTTGGGATTTGGGGGTAATTTTTGGTTTTGTTGGTTGTTTTTTTTTTTTAATTCATTAAGGATAGCTTACAGTAGAAACAATTTTAATTCGTTGTGATTTTTATTCTTTTAAATTATTTCTTTAGAATAAATTCTCAGAAGTTGTGTCAAATAATTCAAAATACAGAATCACAGAATTTTCAAGTTAGTGTTTTAGTTCTTCTTTTGAGTTATATGTTACATTCATCCCCTTTTCTCTGTTCATTTCTATTGTCACAGCCCTACCTGGGGCCTGATTTAAATCTGTGCTCAATACTTTACTCTCCACTGCCCACCTTTTTACGTTGTACTGTGAGACAGATTTGAAAATACTTTTATTGTAACGGCTACAGAGGTTCTTGGTTGCTTATTTCATCTAAACTGTATTTTAAAGCCTTCTTTACAAAACTCATAAGTTACAAGTGGTACTAGAATTACGGTGTTTTCTATATTCATTCATTGAAGAAATAATTTATTGGCTATCGGCCATTGTACAAGACGTTGGAAATAACTGGATGAACAAAACAGACACATCAAGCCTAAGTTTAATGAAGTCTGTTTAAGAATGCAGCGTGTTTGATAAAGCATTGCTTAAGCTAAGAAGAGAAAGATAAGTTACCCAAGTATCAATGGAAATGATGTGCTTGTTTTTTTTCGTGATAGCTGTATTTTCCACGTCCTCTTCATGTGTTCTCTTCGTGAGGTGGATTTGTTGTATTGGTTCACACAACATACCTTAATCTTTGCTGTCAGCAGATTTTTTAGGTGGTTTTTGTGGGGCCTCTATGGGAGGACATGAAAAGAGCTTTGCATTTCCTATGATGTTCATTTTAAAGTAATTTCTACTTTGATACCTATGCAAAATTAACCTATATGAGTTATAATTCACTTCCTAAATCTTGGCTATAATGCATTCTTTAGCTCTCCACTTTTGCCATATCAATTTTCAGCTGTAGATAACTAAATGATGTAGATCCTGTGGACTTTTTAAAAAAATATTTGAAAGTATTTTGAAATTAAGATTTTTACTGTTGGTCCTGTCTTAGAATTTGTTGTGTGTAAAACTACTCACACCTTAATCTTACGTTGTACTCATACAATGTTAAATGTATTTACAGATAAGCTATATTATAGAATTAAAACTTTCTGTCATGTTTGTAATCTATAATTAACATTGAATCTGAACTGTTTTCTTACGGTGAGCATAACCCAGTTGTGCTTGCTTCTGTCTTTCTATGTGTAATATTCCAAAAAACTACATCCAAGATTTTAACTAAGGAAAAGTTGTTATTGGTATTTCATACACTTTTTACTCATATCAGATGGACAGAAACAAAAGGAAACTCTTTTCAGTTGGAGTGCATATTGTCTCTGAAACAAGGTAGGAAGAGGAAGAAAGGGATGCTATGCAAGTATTTCAAAGATAAATCCTGATACTTTACAGTTTTCACTGGTACAAAGTATAATAGAAAGGATGTTATAGTAATGTGATTTTGCAAAAACATTAAATGTATTAGTTATTTTGTTCGGGCATTAGGGCCTTTCTACTATTTATGGCTGTGTTATGAAATGATAATAGGGTAATGATCTTTTTTTTAAATGTCTGTGTTTGATAAATTTAAAGTCACAAATCCTAAATTAAAAATAATTTGCTTATAGTTTATTTTAACATTGTGCTGGTTCATGAAATCCTTAAATCTGGGAATCACTGACCTTATGTGCTGGTACTGCTCTGTAATATGGTATGTACAGGATCCAGCACAATAATGCCCCTTTTTTATTACAGAATTGTAAGCATGTACTTCTGTAACATAACTATCACACTCAAGCAAGCACACCATATGACATTTTAGGCGAAATGTTCAAGTTAAAACTATAAATTATTACCCTACCAACTACACTCAAGCAGGTGTTATTTCTGCCGGAACCTGTAGATCGCAGGTGGCAAACACAAGGCCTGTGGTCCAAATCTGGTCCAGCACCTTGTTTCTACCTGGCAGCCTTGCCAAGCTCTCCCTTTACTGTTAAGGAGTAGTTACATTTATACAGTCCTAAAATTATGTTTAGCCCTTTGAGAGCAAGGCTAATGTGGCCCCTAGTGAAAATGAGTTTGACACCCCTGCTGTAGATTGTGTTACTCTTGACCATATACATCTTGATTATTTTTTGAATGGGGGATTTATTCAAAATCTCACGTCACTTTCTCTAAAACTAACTTTCTTATTATAATCTCTGTTGATACTCTATGAAACATTGTAGATGCTAATTGTGACATCAAAAACTAATGGTTTGCTGATCTTGATTACTTTTTAATAGAATATTTTCAGTTTAAAAATTAACTGGCTACTTGAATCTTTTGTGACTTTTACCTCTGTATTAAAAATAATTGCATTAAAGTCCATTTGGATTTCCATTATCATGTTAATTGAATTTGCTTGTATAATTTGGAATTTTCCAAACCATAGCTACATTTTAGCTCATCAAAATTTCAATGAATCGAAAGATTCCAGACGATCTGCAATTGGTAAACTGTGAAATTTTATTATTCTTTCTGAGTCCAGTTTTCCCAGAAGAATTATGAGAAACTACAGAGGAAAATAATTCTTACTTTTTAAAAATTGGTTATAGCAGAGGTTTAAGGAGATGTTTTTCACCCATATATTCTCATGTATTGTCTACCTCCTCTTTGCTTAAGGACACGTTGAAACTGAGAAGAGCTAGAAGTACAGCTATAAGACTTTCCAGCTAAGCATCTCACACTGAGACTTTTCTCCACAGTGATTTTTCTTAATATGTTTTTTAGATAATTTTTTAATTTAATTATTGTTCAAGTAGTTTTCTGACTTTTACTCCCATCCTAGCCCACCCCCCACTCCCCCGCAGTGCTCCCCACCTCCCTCCCATTTCCACCCTCTTAGTTGTTGTCCATGTGTCCTTTATACTAGTTCCTGTAAATCCTTCCCCTTTTTCCCCTGAAATTCCCTCCCCTCTGGTCACTGTCCCCCTGTTCTCTATTTCACTGTCTTTTTGCTTGCTTGTTTGTTTTGTTGTTTAGCTTCCTATTAAATGTGAGATCATATGGTATTTGTCTTTCAACACCTGGCTTATTTCACTCAGCATAATGCTTTCCAGTTCCATCCATGCTGTTACAAAGGGTAGGAGCTCCTTCTTTCTTTCAGCTGCATAGAATTCCATTGTGTATATGTACCATAGTTTTTTTATCCATGAATTTACTGATGGGCACCTAGGTTGCTTCCAACTCTTGGCTCTTGTAAATTGTGCTGCTGTGAACATTGGGGTACATAGGTTCTTTTGGATTGGTGCTTCAGGGTTCTTAGGATATACTCCTAACAGTGGAATTGCTGGGTCAAAAGGCAGGTCCATTTTTAGTTTTCTGAGAAAATTCTGTATTGTTTTCCACAGTGGTTGTACCAGTCTGCAATCCCACCAACAGTGGATTAGGGTCCCCTCTTCCCCACACCCTCTCCAACACTTGTTTGTTGCTTTGTTTATGATGGCCATATTAACCAGTGTAAAGTGGTATCTCATCGTGGTTTTAATTTGCATTTCTCTGATAGCTAGTGATATTGAGCATCTTTTCATGTGTCTCTGGATCCTCTGTATGTCCTCCTTGGAGAAATGTCTGTTCAAGTCCTTTGCCCACTTTTTAATTGGGTTGCTTGTGTTCTTGGAGTGGAGTCGTGTGAGTTCTTTGTATATTTTGGAGATTAAATCTTTGTCTGAGGTATCATTGGCAAATATGTTTTCCCATATAGTTGGTTCTTTTTTTATATTCATACTGTTTAGTCATGCAAACGCTTTTAATTTTGATGAGATCCCATTTGTTCTTTTTTTTATGTCCCTTGCTCTAGGGGACATATCAGTAAAAAAGTTGCTGCGTGAAATATCTGAGATTTTCTTGCCAATGTTCTCCTCTAGGACTTTAATGGTGTCACGGTTTATATTTAAGTCTTTTATCTACCTTGAATTTATTTTGGTGTATGGCGTAAGTTGGTGCTCAAGTTTCATTTTTTTTTGCATGTAGCTGTCCAGTTCTCCCAACACCATTTGTTGAAGAGGCTATTATTACTCCATTTTATGTTGTTGCCCCCTTTGTCGAATATTAATTGGCTGTAGAGATTTCGGTTTATGATAATATGTTTTTTAAAGTCTATAATTGTGAATCCACAGATTGTTAAATCTCGTTGATAAGATTTTCTTTTTCCTGTTGCTTGGAGGTAATTTTGAGATTTTTTTTGTTATTCATATAAATTGTCAGAGGATAACAATTTGTCCTTTTTTTTAGGATATGGTGGTGGTTTTAATGAAAGAGAAAATGTTGAGTATATAGAAAGAGAAGAATCTGATGGTGAATATGATGAGGTAAGGTATACATTAAAAGTGCAGTTGAATACAAATTAGAGAAACATGTTAAAAATATCTTAAGTACAAAACAAAATATAAATGTGTCTTGTGAATACACTTATAAAATGTATTATAAAAAATTATAAAACCTTTTCTCTAGTTTGGTCGTAAAAAGAAAAAATACAGAGGGAAGGCAGTTGGCCCAGCATCTATTTTAAAGGAAGTCGAAGATAAAGAATCTGAGGGAGAAGAAGAGGATGAGGATGAAGATCTTTCTAAATACAAATTAGATGAGGTAATTTACTTTATTTCCCGTTTGTCTTATTTCGGCTATGATGTCATATATGAATGTTTTTGATATCCTTTGGCCTATGGTGAAGATATATACGTTCTGTTGTACGCTCATTTGTTCTCACAAAGGCTTTGAGCTTCATTCTACCAAGTCCTATGCTGGGACTGGAAATACAATGACTGAGATAGAAATAGCCTTTTAATGGAACGTAAATAAAACAGCAAATAAAATTCTCTGAGTAGGAAACAAACATGCAATATTCAAAAAATCTATATAGCTAGTATGGTTAGAGCAGGGGGAAGGATGTGGAACTGTGACCACATCGAGTCTGGTAATGTTTGTTCTATAGGCCAGAGTGTAAAGTTTTATAGTTGGACGTATAGATCTAAATTAAGGCCGCTTTGGGGTATGCCTACAAGAGGTCCTGTGTGCAACTAAAATCAATATGGAACAATTTTTAAAGTTTTTAATAATTAAGATATCTGACCTGTAATTCAGACTTCTGATGGTCAATATACAGGTGACTCTTGAACAACACAGGTTTGAATCAGTGCAGGCCTGCTTATACAAGAGTGTGTTTTTCAATACATAATACTGTAAATCTATTTTCCTTGTGATATTCTTTTATTTACTTATTTTAGACAGAGGAGGTTGAGAGGGAGAGAAACATCAGTTTGTTATTCCACTTATTTATACATTCATTGGTTGCTTCATGTATGTGCCACGACCACAGATCGAACCTGCAGCCCTGCCATATCAGGATGGTGCTCTAACCAACTGAGCTACCCAGCCAGGGCTCTTGTGATATTCTAATATTTTTTTCTCTGGCTTACTTTATTCTAAAACTGGAATGTATAGAGTACATATAACATATTTTGGGTTGGCCAAAAAGCCTGTTATGTTTTTCTCATACGATGGCTCTAATAGTGCTTAGTTGTCTCTAACTTGATTTGAAACAGTTTTGTTAGATTGCATTGTGATAGCTGTCACATTGATGTGCACTAAAAATAACAAATTAGTTAATGTTTATGCAGCCGTTTTAATATTGAAGATGGAAATATGCCAGGTTTTCAGTGTATTATACTTAGAAAGGTTTGTGCAGTGTATGGAGAAGGTGCTATGACTGATTGAATGTGTCAAAAGTGGTCTGTGAAGTTTCTGTACTATTGATATTTTGGCCAAGTAATTCTTTGTTGTGCAGGTGTCCGATGCACTGGGGGATGTTTAACAGCACCCCTGATTTCTACTCATTAGAAGCCAATAGCAGGAGATAGCTAGCATACTCAAAATATCCAAATCAATAAAGTTATTGGTAAAAATGAAAAATGTGCCTTTTTTTATACAACATATCCATTTTTTTAAGGATTCATTTATTTATCTATCTTTAGAGGGGAAGGGAAGGAGAGAAGGAGAGAAATATCAATGTATGGTTGCCTCTCATGAGTCCCCTGCTGGGAACTGACCTGCAACCCAGGCATGGGAATCGAACCGCAATCGTGTGGTTTGCAGGCCCGCGCTCAATCCACTGAGCTACACCAGCCAGGGCAAAAATGTGCCTTTTATGGAAAAAGAGCATAACAGATTTTTTGGCCAACTAAATGAACTGTGTTAATCAACTGTTTATGTTTTCTGTGAGGCTTTTAGTCAGCAGGCTGTTACTGCCTTAGTTTTGGGGGAGTCAAAAATAACACAAGAAGTCAGTGCCCCAAATCCTACATTGTTCAGAGGTCGACTTGAACACTGAGATGTTGGGGAAGCAGAGTTAGAGAGATTTCATTATCTGAGTTAGAGAGACCACCTAAAAGGTTACTATAATATCAGTAGAGAAAAGAATGAAGTACTAAGGGAGATGAATTCAAAAACTTCTACAAGAGTAAAATTGAAAAGTCTAGACAGCTTATTTGGTAATACATGGTAACAGAAAAAAAAAGTGAGCCTTCTAAGTTTATTTCCAAATATTTGAGGTAGTTGTCAAGTCTGCCTAGCTAAGCTAAGGAATGTAATAGGCAGGTTTCAGGATGAAGAATGAATCTGCTAAGATATTAGTGATATGATTTATACCTATATGGAGATGTTCATTCCTAGTAGGTAGTATTAATATCTAAATGTCAAGTAAATAATTGACTTTTTGATAGGATGAGGATGAAGATGATGCTGATCTCTCAAAATATAATCTTGATGCCAGTGAAGAAGAAGATAGTAATAAAAAGAAATCTAATAGACGAAGTCGCTCAAAGTCTCGGTCTTCTCATTCACGATCTTCACGCTCATCCTCCCCCTCAAGTTCAAGGTCTAGGTCCAGGTAAACGGGTACAGGTCAAGGGTAACACCAGTCAAAATGTCAGTATCTAACTTCTTTATTTCTAAGTTTTGTTTTTCTTGACTGAATAAGCTTTTATTTTAGAGATTTTATTCAAATCACTTTTTAAAATAATTTTTTACTGTCTTTAAGTAATTGTCCAATATTTTCAGAAATGCACATTTTAGTATGAAACTTCCTCAGTCCATTTATCACCAGACTTTAATTAAAATAGACTTTAAAATTTAATTAAGTCATTACATATAGTATACTATGTAAATAGTTTACATTTAGAGATATTTAAGTAAAGGGAAGATTTATGTGTTCACTGGTAAAGCTAGTATAGAAGTTTTCTAGGCCTTTATTAAATTGTTGGTTATTACACAATGCATTGATAATTTACTTTGATACAGGTATTCTGAATAAAGGAGGAAGTTTAGTCAAATAAGTTCTGTTGGCCTAATGTGGTTTTAAGACGATCAGGAATAAATTAGGATTCAGTTGGTGGTGTGCTTGAATATTATTTTGTTAGTGATATAAAATTTTAGTAAATATTTCCTGATTGTGTAGTCAATAATAAAAATAAAATTTTTGGTGAGAAAAAGAAGTGCATTACATAAATAGTGTTCCTTGAATAATTTTTATATTAAGTTAAATAACAGGCAATGAATTTTAAGAAATGATAGGCAATGATATTTAAGAAAATATCATTATTTAAGGCAAAATATTTAAGGCAGATATTTAAGGCAAAATAAGGCAATGATATTTAAGAAAATAATAGCTAGCTGAGAACTTAATAATTAAAGGTAAAACTGATTGATTTTGAAGATAGTAGTTTTAAGATGAAAATGTAATAATCTTTAGCTGCAGGTTATTTTAAGGGGCAAATTGAAGTTGTAAGATTAATATTGAATTATTTCTTTTGTGATTTATAAACCACAATTAATTCTTTTTGTGGTTAATTTAAATGGGCCGTATCTTCTATTGTGTTATTTTTTTTACAGTTACAGAGTTGTTCATATATTTTTCCTTTAATTTTTTAACATTTGAATAGGCAGAAAACAAAATTAAACAGGCATAACCATGTCAACATTTTTAGCTTCATACCTAGATAGTGACTGAGAAAATGTAATGGATTTTATAAGGGAAACTGATCAATATTTTAGAGAAGTTAAATATAAAATGCAACATTCAGAATTCCTGGATATGTTCAGTTGTTTATAAAGTGGTAATACTGAGTGGTTTTGTTTGTACAATCTTGAGTGATATTTAGAATAATTTTGTCAAACTTGGAAAGTAATAGTGTATTATTTTTTTAAATTCCTGTTACCTTAAGTTTTTCCATAAGTGTTAAAACAAAAGGTTCAGTTACTCTAAAATACTGTTTTGAATAGCATCTAAAATAGCTATCTTTTTATATGAAAACAATTTCTAATATGTATCTTTCTTTCAGTATTTATATCACAAAGCTCAATTATGTGGTCCTGGAAAAAAAATCCTTCCATGTTGTTCCAGGTCCCGTTCAAGAAGTTCTTCCAGTTCCCAGTCAAGGTCTCGTTCCAGTTCCAGAGAACATTCGAGATCTCGTGGGTCGAAATCAAGGTGAATGAGGTAGCATCTCTCTGTAAAGCAGAGAGAAAATTATACTTAAAGGCTGCAGAAGGTGTTGCTGCTTTTTCTCCCCTCTTATTTTGCTTCTACTTTTATTATTTTAGCATTAGAAAACTAATGCACTTGCCTGGGCTTAATTTTCTCACCATGAGATGTTTCCATTGCCTGCAGTGTGCCAAGACATTCCCATGATTGAACTAAGGTGGTTATTTTGCATCATGCAAGGTTTATTTTTCTGCTGAATATGATAAAGTAGGAAGATGGAGCCAACTCTTATTACCAAAATTTCTTGTACATTAGTTTTGTTTGCAGTGGTAGTTCAAATAAAATCAGAAATATGCACATTAAATAGGAAATGTTTATTCCCCCTTTTAAAAGGGAGCAAAACAGTTGTACCTGGAAACAGATTTTGTTTTGTAAGGCACTTGTCTCAGTATTTATAAAAAAAAAATTTTGTTTATATCAGGTTACGTTTCTGGAGGGTTTTATGTGTATTTCTATTTCTCTGTAATACAAAGAATATTATAAACAGTATGTGTACAAAAGAAACTCCTCTTAAATTCCACAAACTAAATCAAGAAATATTGTTGGTTAGTCTAGGTATAGTTTGGTCTTAAGTAACATTATTGTTAACATTAGGTTGCATTTAGCCATACAGAGGGAAAAGCAATTTGTAAATAAGCATATGAGACACTAGTTTTGTCTAAAAATCATCCAAATATACTGCCTTTCTTTTTAACTTAATTTATCGATCTAGTAGTAAGAAGAACCACTAAAATTCTGTGTAGAACTTCACACTGAAGTGGTAGCTTCTTTGGTAAAAATAATTGCTTAATAGCTTATTAGAGTCAAGTCTGTAGCATTAGAGGGTAACTGCAATTTAACAGCATTAAAAAGAAAAGAATGAAATGCACTCTTGTATTAATCCAATACAAAATAGCAAATGAGTTGTTTGTTTTTGTTGTTGTTCTTGCAATTATGTGTATTATCAATGTTTTAGTCCTTTGAGTGCTTCTTAGTGAAGATTAAATCCTAGTTCCCTTTGGGATGCACTATAATAGGGTTTACAGAACAGCCTTCATATTCCTTCCAAACATTTTTATTGCTTATAACTTTCCAAAGAATTCTCCTTTTGGGCTTTCTACGTTTATTTTAAGCCCAAAGGTGAATTTTTTGGGAAGTTTGAGCTAAATTACTTCAACCAAAATATGTAAATGGAGAAAATAATTATGCATTTAAACATTTGCACGTTTACCTCTACCTAAAACATGTGAATGTCAACACTTCATACTTCATGAATAGCGGCCCTTCATAAAAATAAATATTGCTGATATAAATTAAGTTTTAAAGTTACTCATTTTATTTTTCTTTGACTATTTAGCAATTTAATAGTTATTGTTCCTTCTCATGCCCCTTATTTCTGCTTTTTCTCTAGCAACTTACAAGTTTTACAATTACACAAGGAATTTTTATGCTTATTTTCCTTAGGAGGTTGTATATATGATAAACATTTTTTCTCCAAATGGTGAAAGGATGTTTTTCTAGACATAAAGTCATGTATTGATAAATGTACAGTTTTACCTGTTGGTTTTGCTATTTATGTATACTTTAAAATGAAATACTTAATTTTTATTTTTTAATTACTAATTGATTTTAGAGGGAGAGAAACATCAATTTGTTGTGCCACTTACTTATGCCTTCATTGATTGTTTCTTGTATGTGTCCTGACCTGGGATTGGACCTGTGGCTCTCTAACCAACTGAGCTACCCAGCCAGGGCTAAAGCCATAAGTTTTTAAAAAATATTTTAAAATTCTACTCATTATAAGTGATGAAAACTTATCTTAGAATTTTTTTAAGAGATGAAATTAAAGTAAATGTTTTTAAATAGAATTGTTTTCATGGTTGAACCAGAGGTCTACTGTTGAGTATGCAGTAAGTATTTCTTGTAAAATTTTCAGTTATCAATCCTGTTTATTTTTGGATCTGTTAACTAAATTATCTCCCTCAGTGCGTCTTTTAATGGAATGTTTGATTTGTTTCTCAATCAATGAAGATCCAGCTCCAGATCCCACAGGGGCTCTTCTTCCCCACGAAAAAGATCTTATTCAAGTTCATCATCTTCTCCTGAGAGGAACAGAAAGAGAAGTCGTTCTAGATCTTCATCTGGTGATCGCAAAAAAAGACGAACAAGATCACGGTCACCCGAAAGGTTTGGGTTTCTGTAGAAATAAGAGTGGGTGTTCTTAAGTGTGTTTAATAGATTAAACTTTCTTGCTGAGTATTACTTTTTTTTTTTCGAGTATTACATTTTTATAATCTCCTTTAGTCTAACTTTATATTTCTCAACTTTAAACTTCAAAAACCAGTTTATCAACTGTGTACTTTGATCAGGTTGTTTTAAAAGTTGTAGATCAAACCACTCTCTTCCACTGTCTGTTCATTTTGTTTAAATAATTATTTGAATATATAATTATAGCCAACTCTCGGTTATTTCTGTCCTTTAAGATTTTAATTCAGAAGCTATATGTTGAAGTAGTTTAAATTTGATTTTCCTATATATTATGCTATATATTTTTACATTAAATATTAGAAATCAGGATTCTAGGACATTAAATTAAAACTATTTTAGATTATAGGAAATCTGTCCTCTTTTAAATATGTGTAAATGTATTTTCACAGTAACTTTTTTCATGCTCCTTATCAGGAAATTGTTCTCATAGTTAGTACATTTTGCATCTTGCAGTACAAAACCCTTAATTTTTTTTCTTTTTGAGAAAGACCTTTACTCTGTTATCTATATTGACATTTTTAAATTTGGAGAGAGTGTTACCTGTTAGCCTTTTTTACAGCAGGCTAATTAATTAGTTTCATTAACTTTCTCTGGATTCTTGGTGATTAGTTATATAGTCAGTTTAATGGCTTCCTTTGTATTCTTAGCAAAATTTTTCTTACTGTTTCATCTTGTGAAAATAAGGATTAGTAAAGTGATTATATTGCTGGGTCCAGTGGTAGGATTACCTTATGATTCCAACTTCTACAGGATGATTAGTTTTGCTTCACATTTTGAAGTTTAGATATTAGTGTTACACACAGCTAGTCTTTGTTTCTCTGCATTTGGTTTTTGTAAGAAAATAACTCTATACTTGAGTGAAGTTAATTCTGTTGCTTTCTTACCACTTCTGCAAATTTTTATCTTAGCCACATATAATCCCCCTAGTTTGTTGTCATCTAAACTTAATGAACATGTTCTCTATTCCATAAGCCAGGTGATTGGTGAAAACACTAAACAACCCTGAGCCCAGGGCCAACCCCTCGGAACACCACTACTTTACCCAGGTTGATATATTGACTTCTTCATATGAGCTGCATGAATATAACCCTTTAATTAATTGTACGATTGTCTTGTGAGACCTAGATTTCCAAATGTAATTATTTGTGAATATATAGTCTCATATACATTCAGAAGCCTTGCTGTATCTGTTTTACATAGAGACTTAACCACATTATCTACAATATTACCAGATTGTTATAGTTACTCTTCCATTACCAAGTTTATGTGCCTGTGTTATATATTACCTGTAATTTTCCACATGTTTGCAAGGCTCTTCTTTATTAACCTTAAATAATTGAGAGGTGGCTATATCTTGAAATTAGATATTTTTTTAATTATAGAGAATTTTAAATTATACCGTTACTGGGCTCACATCTAAGGTCTAAACACTAGTTTATTTTATATGCATAAGTTTGTTTCTTAGAGTTTAATTATTTCTATTGCCAGAATATATAGTTTGGTTTACCTTTTTATGAATGAACGATGGTATCCAGCTCCAGCTTACTAGTCTATCTGCTTTCTCCATTCTGTCTTACAGGCACCACAGGTCATCTTCTGGATCATCCCATTCTGGTTCCCGTTCAAGTTCAAAAAAGAAATAATGTATTAAAATTTACATCTTAAAAAAATTCAGTACAGTGCATGAAGCATAATTTTTATGAAGTTGGTGTCTTACTTGTTCAGAAGTGCTAGTAGAGGTGCATGCCTTTCATTGCTTTTCAGAACAATACAGCTGTGTTTATTTGTGAAATTAAAAGTAAATAGTATTTTAAGCCATAATGTCCCCAAGTAGATGCTTTATTTGTCATTCTTTATTTACAACCATTTATTTAAAACCACCTCAGCCATAACAAAGTACTTTTATTACTTTGTTTTCTAATTCAAACTATTTTTCTCATTTCCAAATATGAACTGTTTATTAAGATTAGCTTAGGCTTGCTGAGCATGGAGGCAAGACTGGTGAAGTAGTTGGAAACAGTTTATCTTAATATGAGAAAAGGAGTCACCCTGTTCATGTTAAAGTTAGACTAGTTGTAAAACAGCCAACTAGAAACTTCATTTTGAAATTCTCTATGGTAAGGATGCCTTAGAATCATTGCCTTTTTTTTTCTGTTTTACCTTTTGCAACACATTTAATGCAGAAAAATCTTGTGAATTTATAGAAGGAAAAAGGTATTCATTTCATGTTTTCTGACACATAATTTTGAGCAAGACTATCTTACAGTTCTTTTTTTTTCTTATATGGATGTCTGATGAGAAAAACATCTTATTTCAAAATGTTTATCTTAATATTTTTAAGAAGCTCTGTGTTATATCCTTTAAAACCCCAATTTTCACATATGATAAAGTAGACAAAGCTAAATTGTAGTTAATGAAAAATCAGTTGAAAGCTTTTGAAATACATTTTTCTTTGGGTGAAAGACCAACAGAGACATTGATAATTTAAGTAAACATGTCATGAGATGTTTAAACATACTGCATAAAATTTTTTTCTGAGTAATGATTATTTCTGTATAACAAACAGAAATAATTGTTCACCTGAAATTACTTATGGCTTAAAATACTGTCAAGAGTTTGCTTTATTTCTCAAAATTAAAATCTGGTCACTTGAGCTTTATATGTCTTCTGGTTTAAAAACAAAAGGGTTTCTCTTAACAGTATCTTCAGTAACAATGCAAGGTAAGTATATTAAGGAAAATCAACAATTGTGCTTGGGGACTTTTTGTCATGGGAATTAACACCCATTATTCTTGTTCTTTTTTTTTTAAACATGACTTCTTTAATTAAAAATTAAAACATTATAAGGTATTTTGTAGACAGACCAAACATAATTGTAATGGTTTCTTTTATTTTAAAATGATTTTTCTCTCATCTGATCTAAAGATGGAAGCAAAATATCTTATGTAGAAATATTTTGATAATATTTTTACAATGAACTTGCCCTTTGTTTTTTACATCTTTCCTTTGCTAAGTTTACTGTAGTTTGCACAAGAACTTTTCTCTCTTGTAATTGTGCCTCAGACTTCTTGAAAGTCCACCTTCTAAATTGCCCAGATGATCTAGATTCTACATGTTACTGTTGGTTTATTCTTGTGCTTTCTGTATTAAAACTTTGGCTGTACTGAGCAAATGCAAGGTTATAAATTTAGCAAATAGTAGTTTGCAGACAATTCAGATGATTATGATTTCATTTGGTTTAACTAAGCTGTACTAGTCCATTTCATAAGGAAATGATGCTGTAGACGAATGTAAATAAAGCTTGTGGGTCAAGCATCAAGTGGTATTTGTTAGAAATAAATTAGAATTTTAAAGCTCTGATTTAATGCTTATTTTTAAAGTTATTTGCAGTCTTATTACTTTTTACTGTGTATTTTAAAATCTTCACATTCACTTAACCCTTTATATAATGTGAGTTTTGTATGTGAGTGTTTGACTTAAAACATTACAAAGCATGATCACTATAACCTTGGGTACTCAAAATTTGTGTGACTTTTTAAAAAAAATGTAGATTACCCAAATGAGTTTTAATACTTTCTATCAGAACATTATGTACCTATTTCATAGCATACCATAGTGTGCTTCCTGAAATACTCTTAAAACTGTCACTTCACAGCACTTGACAACTGTCCTTTTAACTGCTAAATTTTCTTTCTATTTGCAGTCCTTTCATCTAAACAATATAGAATGGTATCTGATAATTAATGTCCAAGTTCAGAGTAAGCCCCAAATGCAAGACAGTCTCTAGGTACATTTATGAAGGTAAAACAGATTTTGTCTGTGATGTGTTCTATCTGGCATCCACAGCCTGTCTTGTAGGTATTAGTAGGAAGGTAGGGAATTTCTCCATTCTGTCCATTTTTTACATAGATTTTTAAAAATAGGAATAGCCTTGTAGCTTTCCTGAAATTGAAATTGTTTTATTTCTACAAAATTAGAATGGACTTTTATTTAAAAGATAGTCTAAGCCCTTACTAGTGTGGCTTTTTTTAATGTAGTAATTTGGTAAGAAAGTGATAATTTCAGGCCTGTGTGGGAAGTTAGGTAGACCGGTAAATGTACTATCTTGGTGGAATAACCTTAAATTTAAAGACAAGTTGTGAAGATTATACAAATATGTACTATCCGCCCAGTTTGCACCATCATTAAGACGGTGGAAACTGGGTACTTTAGTCAAAATTCAAGAAATGTACAGTTCAGATTTTTGTTCAGATACTGTGTTCCTGGATCCAGTCCATGTACCACATTGCACTTAGTTGTCATATTTCTTTAGTCCTTTCTGGTCTGACCTTTTTTCCTTACATTTGATGACCAATGGTCTTGAGGAATGATGGTCGTGTATCCTACACAATGTCCTCCCATTCTAAGTTTGTCTATAATTTTTCTTGTGATTAGACTGGGGTTACGGGTTTTTTGAAAGAATACCATAGAGGAAAAGTGCCCTTCTTATCACATACCAAGGATACATGATACCACTGGAGATGTTAACCTTCATCACTTGGTTAAGGTAGGAATTGCCCTAATACACCATTATAGTTACTTTCTTTTAACCTGCTCCATTCTTTGTTAACAAGTTACAAAGTATAGCCCATTTTCAGAGTAGGGGTGAAGTAGGATTAAAGCCATCTCCTGTTGGGAGGGCTCACTATTCATATTTAGATTAACCTGTAAGAAAGCTGTGTCTACTTTCTTAGTTTGTGTGAACTCATGCATATTTATTTTATACTTCATAGTTCAGGGCAGTGTTATTTTATTGCCCAAATTGTTCAGCTTTGGCCATTGGGAGTTCTTTCAGTTTGGCTTCTATATCTTTGACATGCTTCCATTCTCCAATAGAACAGAAAGTAAATAATGGAGAGGAGGGAAGGATTGTTAGAGAGGTTCATCAGGTAGTTAAGGGAGTGAGATCCAGCACTGTGATGAGGGTGGTGGTGGCTTCAGCCTTAAACAAGATCCTTGACAGTTAATTTAGTATCAGGAGGAGTGGGTCCATGTAGGATTACAAGCAAGTTTGCGGTCCCTGAAAGGGACCAATAAACATACTATAATTTTTTCCAGCCACATTGAAGCACTTGGGTGCTTACACAGGGCACAAGGTGTTGTAGTTCTGTACACAGAAATAAAAGATAAAACATGTAATGAGTAATAGTACCTAAGTGTCTGTATTTATCAAAATAAAAGGTACCGGCATGAGAAAAGCATGTATAATAATTGGGTAAATTCCTAAATACTTAGTAATGACTGATTAAAATAAATCTAGGAAGATTATTAGGAAAGCTGTAGCATTACTCAAAGAAGTAAAAAGACCTGGATTTAGAGCTGAAAATGTATAAAGATGACCTCTTTCCCATTACCTCAATGTAGTGGGGGGAACACTTCATAAAAATTTGCATTGAAGAAAACAAAAGATAAAATGGGAAGAATTGGTTTTGTCTGAATGAAAAGGCAAACCTTAAGAAATTGACTTAAGTAGTCTTAAAGAACAAGTTAATGGATGAGTAAGGTGAGCTAATTTGTAAAGGTTTGATTATATCTTTAGGGGGCCAAAAATAACTGGCTTTGTGGAACCTTGGAAAACAGACTTCAAAATAATGCCATCTGAATTGAACTATACCACATTAAGTGCTGATCGGAAACAGTGATGAGTTGAAGACCTTTTGTACTTACCCTAACTGTAGCCTACCAGTGGGATCATCACAAAACTTAGTATCTCCAACTGAATGTAACATGAAGTCGTTTGCTTTTGCAGGGGTGTCTAACCTTTTGGTGTCTTTGGGCCACACTGGAAGAAGAGGAGTTGTCTTGGGCCACACATTAAATACACTGCAACATGTATTCCCAAAAAGTCTCAATGTTTTAAGTAAATTTACGGTTTTGTGTTGGGTCACATTCATAGCCACCCAGAGCAGCATGTGGCCACAGGTTGGACACCACTGCATGGGTATAATCCAGCTGTACAGTTAACAGAGATAATTGATTTCTGTTTTGTCCCCCTTAGAATCAAAGTGCCTGGTATGAATTTCTCACAGTAGCTGTATGACCCTTGGCATGTTTTTTATACCTGGCACATAAGTATATAGCAAATATTGGCTACTGTTACTACTACGCCCTACTCATGTCTTAAGATACTTTTTTTAACTTTAAGATTTTATTTATTTTTAGAGAGGGGCGGGGAGGGAGAGAGGGAAAGAAACATTAATTGGTTGTTTCTCACACCCCCAACTGGGGACCTGGCCCACAACCCACGCATGTGCCCTGACTGGGAATTGCACTGGTGACTTTCAGTCTATGGGATGATGCCCAACCCAATGAGCCACACTGGCTGGTGCTTAAGATATTTTATATATACTAATATGCAGATTCCTTCCACAGCATCAAATCCATACCTCTGCCTACAGCGTATGTCCCTCTAAACAAATGTCAGTTTTACCATATGTAAGTTCCCCTAAACTATTAGTCCATCAAAATCAGTGCTAAAGTTCTTATTGCATAGCATTATCAGAAACTTGAAAATACTTAGATTTCTATTTTTTCCTCACTACAAACCAAACCTTACTTGACTTGGTAGTTCTACCTCAAATCTCAAACCCACAGTTTTATTACTGCTGCCGCTGTACGGTTTATAGGCTAAGGTACTACAGTTGACTCCTTGAGTGGTCATCTTGTTCCCAGTTCTATCCAGCAAATAGGTGTTCCATAGGATTTGCCAAATTTATTTACCAAGCAATGATCCTTTAATCTCTGATACCAGAATGGTGTTAACAATCATTTATGCTGTCAGTGTCTTACCAGCATTCTGTTTTAAACTAAAATCCTTTTACTTGTCATGTAAAAGATATGTTTGTTTACTGTTTGTAGAGTGGAAAGGAGGGAGAGACGCATCAATGTGTGCTTGCCTTTCACTTTTTAAGTACTGACACCTCACCACCTCATCCTTTCTTACCACAAATCTCAAATGCTGTGGACACAGCTTGTACACGCTCCACGTGAACCATGCTGAACTACTACTTTTGATAGACTTCTACAAGTTTCCCATGACTTGCGTGCCCCACACACAATTTGCTATCATCCCTTTCACCCTTGGACTTAATAACTCAGTTCAGAATAGTAGGATACCATCATGGTACCTGAGTTGCCATAGGAGTTAGGTGAATTTCTTGATAGGCCTTGTCTTGACCCACTATTGCCAATCTCTAGAACAGCCTGTCATGGCAAGCAATATTTGACAAGGGAGTTAATATCTTCTATATTGAGATTTTGATCAGTTGTATTTTTCTTGGTACTAATAATTAAAGGCTTGTTTTTACTGAAAAACATGATCACTGGATTTTTTATTCTGATACCTATCTTTGCGAGATGGACCAACATCAAAACCAGTTATCAAACATGTCTCCAGACCTTTTTCCCTCTTCAAGTTTAATAAAACCATTTCTTTACAAGCTGAAAAAGATTTAAAGTTAGCAGTCCAGCCATGGTTTCAATGTATTACAGAGCTCTAGAAGTTTCATGTAAGTAAATTGTTCATTGTAATCAGTATTAGAATATGTAGCCTCTGTTGCAAACAACTAAGATAGCAGTGAGATCAGCAGTCAGCCTTACAGTGTACATTTTGAAAACAATTCTTTTTAATACCACCAAAGACAGAAGCACTAGAAATTATGCTAGTAATATTTTAGGTCAAATACTAGTTTATTTCTAATATGCCTCTGTGAAGATAGTAAGCTAAGCAAGTTCATCATTGGTAAGTTGAGTTCCTTTAGAGTACACCTTTAATCTAAGTGCAGTGTGGTGCCTTATTTGAAAAGAAAGCAACAAATTTTAAAAAATGGCCTTATTTGTGATGTGGGAACATAATAAGTAATAAAGTTGAAAATGGTTCAGTGTAGATTAAAATGCTGTCCATAATGAAGTGTAGTTTACCAGAAAGCTCAAAAAGCTCTTAGAAGAACATAGCTTGATAATTAACACCAGTGAATTTTGCTAACATCATACATTTTGTTAGCGGGAAAAAAAAAAAAAATTTGGGCATACATAGACTAACACCACCACCTGTTAGGAAAGAAGTGCGTGATTTGACTGATTGCTCAGTAGGGAAAAAACCTGAAAGTCAAAAATACAAAGTGGAACTGTTGAATAAAAGAAGTCTGATGAATTAATAGTCTTTCATTATATTAATTATAATATCACCTCTGTAATCCACGTTTTGATGTCAAACTTGAAAATGTTGCTTGTCAATGATTAAACACTTCTCTACAGAATTCTGAGCAGGGAAAATAAATCGTCTGCATTTTTGTCATTTGACAAAATGTGGCTATGAGAACTTAAGAATTTTAATTTGGTATTAGTTACCATAATCAGAACATAGGGCATATTTGTACCTTTGAAAATGGTATGATTTGAATTACAAGATTTCATTGCCCTATGCACACTTAAAACTGTTATTGTTAATGCATTAAAATCAAGAAAGGTCAAAAGGTGCTGCTCATTCTCTACCAGAAATTACAGAGCATACTACTCAGGCTATGTACCCTGTGCTGCTGAACCTGCCCCACTGGATATTGGGACATTGCACTTGTAACAGTTATTTTCACCATTCTTTCAAATAATGATTATGGAAGCGGATTTAAATCCAGGTTTCTCATAAAGCATTCCATATCAAGGTCTAAGGCAAGTATCTGACATGAAAAATGTAACTTGGCCTGTGAGTTTGGTAAACTTACTGGAAAGTAGCAAACCCATGTTCTCTATGCGTGGAAGACCTTTCCTTCGTGTGTCAAAAAAGGGAAAAATACCAATTTTAAGTTAACTTGGGTATTAAAAAAGCTTTCAGGAATTTAACACATTTAGACATTTAACACATTGACTGTATCACGCACACCATTGTATTCTGTGTCATTAGTTAATGCTATTTTGATAGTACAGGATGGGGACCTGCATGAATGTATCATGCACACCACTGTATTCTGTGTCATTAGTTAATGCTATTTTGATAGTACAGGATGGGGACCTGCTTTCACCCCACCCAGTATTTGCTGGGCTTTTTGAATCAATATGACCTCTTCATTACTGTAAAATTCTTAATTTTTTTTCATTTAGTACAGGCCTTTAAGGCTAATTTTGCATCAATATCTAGATCATAGGAAAGAATTACGTTTATTTGATTGTATGTTGATGGTGTTTCTACTGTGTGCTAGGCAGTGAACTGACTGATTAGATGGTGAAATATATTGTGAATTATACATTAAAGCAGGGGAAACAATTACAAATTTTGGTTAGTACTGGGCAGCAAGTAAAAAGTAGGAGTGGTTTATTTATAGTGATGAGTAGAAGACCTAAAGGTCAAGCAAATTATTTTTGGGAGCCTAATTCTTAAAAGAGCTGTGCCAGAGTTGCAAAGTATTTTTAAGATGATATAGCTAGCAAAACTGCTGTATGGCTAGATAAAAAATGCCATAAGGTGGTAGAGAGGCCCTATCATGTCAGGTTTACAGGCAAGAGAAGGAAATTTGAGTTGTATTTGAAGAATAGTTGGAAAATATTGAAAGGTTTGAAATGGTGTAGTTTTAATACAAACAAATTTGGCTTGCTGTTTGGAAAACAGAAAGGCATACTCAATACGACGAGAATGGCCAGAGAAGGCTTGCTTAAGCAGATGAAGGTTACACTTCAGTATTCAAAACAAGATAGCACTTAGTAAGTCAAGGGAACATAATTTACACAATACAATTCAATAGTGGTTACTAAAAGAAGGTAGTTAACATGAGAAAAATAAGATTTGATTATGGTGATTTTTCTTAAAGATAAATTTTAAAAATAGGTGAAGTCTACCAGGCCAATTAAACTTATATCAGTAAGTAAATAAAAGTGAATTGCACAGTTCAATTAAATTACAGATTATCAGGCAGGATTAAAGTAAAATTCCTGAACTCCATTATATCATAAGACATTCAGAGTAAGACCAGAGGTTGAAGATGGAAAAGATACCATGACAATATTAACCAATATGTAATGTGGCAAAGTGATAAACTATTCCAGTTAAGCAGCAGAGAGATGCGTAGGAACACTTCAAAATGATAAAAGCACAATTTAAGGTAATCAAACTTGTAGTACCTAATTATGTAACTGCAAAACGTAGACCTAAAAGGACAAACAGCTCCCTATAGTTCAGAAATCAATACTAAATAGTAACTAATAAGAAAAAAAGTGTTAAGCATGTAAAATATCTGAACAACAACCAATCTCACCTAATTATCATCAAACACTACACAGCTGCACGTGGAACATGTACACATACAGTCATACCTCAGTACTTGACAGCTTCAGGACTCCAAAACCTGTACTCATCACATTTTGACAAGAAAAAAATGTTTCAGCACTAGGCACTTGCTTGGGACTTAGGCATTTGCTAGAACTTGTATAAGTCACAACATCGCCCTGTAAGAGAAAATGCTTTATTGTTCAGTACTTGGCACTCAGGAGTTTTGGGATGAATTAATGGGTACTGAGGTAACACTACTTGATTCATACAACAATTCTCAAATGATTTATCACAGGAGATTTTCTGACCACTATGGAATTAAACTAGAAATCAATGACAAAACTGGAAAGTAAAAGTTTTGAATTAAACATCTCCGTGATGGAAAAAGAAATGACAATGGGAATATAAAATATTCTGAATGAATGATAAAAATATTTGTGGGATTCAGCTAAAGCAGTACTTAGAAGGGAATGAACAGCTTTGAAATATATTAGGAAAAATATATTTGGGAAAAATTAGATATTACCTTATCTAATTTTTGTTTCAAGAATGGAGAATATTAAAGTGGAGAAATAAGCAGAGAACTTGTGCTTCAGGACAAGATTTTACCCTTTCATCTGAAACAAATGAAAAAACATCCTGGCACAGCTGGAGAGCATCTGCAGTGACCTGGAGAGCTCTGACAGATGACCTGCCAGACATTACTTCCAATGAGTGTGACTCCCGTCACTCCTGAACTGCAGCCTGTCCCTGGTCTCCCAGAGCCCAAGGTGTGCCAAGCCCAAGTTCCCATATGAACCTCTATTAACCCAGCAGAGGGAAAGACTGACTTGAAGCAAAAAGGTGCAGAAGCCAGAGTTTGAAGTGGAATGAATGCTCCTGTTCTGAGAATTCCCCCTGAACAATGAAATCCCAGAGAGAGAGGTCCCCATCACTCCCTCATCAACAAATTACAGAGTGATAGGGTAAATTAGACCACAGGGAACCTGTTTGTATAGCAGCCATTAGGAAACATGAAATCAACAAGAGGTAGCAGCAGCTGCATACCACAGAAAAGGAAGTGTTGGCACTTTGAATCCAGGCAAGTTAACTGCCTGAAAGAACCCCCAAATCCGTAACCTTTTTGGGAGGAAACAATAGAATTCACAGTCACTACAGTACATTAATGACTAATTTTCAATTAAAAATTAGCAGTCATGTAATGAAATCGGAAGAAAACTTTGAAGAAAAGGCAGTCAATTCAAAGGGACTCAGTGTACCCAGATGTGTGATTTAACAATGACTTTAAAGCATCTCGAGAATTCCGGCCAAGATGGAGGCATAGGTGGAAACACTGTGCCTCCTCGCACAACCAAGTTTAAAGACAACAAAGTTTTAGTAACAAAAACTCAACCAAAGCACAGAAAATTGAACTATATGGAAGTCCAACAATGAACCGTTCAGCCAGACTGATAAAAGGACCGGAGCCAACGACTGGCGGAGCAGGGTTGCGCAGGAAAACTCAGCCAGACCTACCTAGGTGTGTGGGTGGCAGTTGGCAGATCCCAGGCATGGGGTTGCGATGGGCAGACCCAGTGAGGGGGCAAGGCAGCAAACTGCCCGCAGTCACACATTCGTGCACAGATAAACCGGGCAAAGGAGCGAGCAGTGAGACAACCACGCAGGCCCTAGTGGCGGGAAGCAGCAGAGGTGACCCCCATCGCCCCTCTTTGACCCTGCCTCCACATACAGCGTCACAACCCAGCAACTGGGGCTCCCTGCCCTGGTGAACACCTAAGGCTCCACCCCCCCCCATACATAACAGGTGCGAACAGAACAAACATTATGACTCAAGAACAACTCAAAGCCCCAGAGCCTATAATTCTAAGTGACCAAGAAATAGCCAGTCTTTCAGATGCACAGTTCAAAATACTGGTGATCAGGATGCTCACAGAATTGGTTGATTTTAGCCACATATTAGAGGAACATATGAAGGCTAAAATAATTGAAATGAAGGGAAATGCACAGGAAACCAATAGTGATGGAAAGGAAACTGGGACTCAAATCAAGGGAGTGGACCAGAAGGAAGAAGAAAATGACCAAACAGAAAAGAATGAAGAAACAAGAATTCAAAAAAAATGAGGAAAGGCTTAGGAACCTTCAGGACATCTTTAAACGTTCCAACATCTGAATTATAGGGGTACCAGAAGGGGAAGAGGAAGAACAACAAGTGGAAAACTTACTTGAACAAATAATAAAGGAGAACTTCCCCAGTCTGGCAAAGGAAATAGACTTCCAGGAAATCCAGGAGGCTCAGAGACTCCCAAAGAAGTTGGACCCAAGAAGGAACACACCAAGGCACATCATAATTACATTAGCCAAGATTAAAATGAAGGAGAGAATCCTAGAAGCAGCAAGAGATGAGGGGACAGTCACCTACAAAGGAGTGCCCATCAGACTGTCTGCTGATTTCTTAAAAGAGACCTTACAGGCAAGAAGGGGCTGGAAAGAAGTATTCCAAGTCATGAAAGGCAAGAACCTACATCCAAGATTGCTCTATCCAGCAAAGCTTTCATTTAGAATGGAAGGGCAGATAAAGTGCTTCTCAGATAAGGTTAAGTTCAAGGAGTTTATCATCACCAAGCCCTTATTACATGAAATGTTAAAGGTACTTATCTAAGAAAAAGAAGATAAAAAATATGAAGTGAAAGGACAGCAAACTCACAGTTACTAACAACCACACCTAAAACAAAAGCAAACCAAGAGGACAGCTAGATCAGGAGTGGAACCATAGAAATGAAGAACACATGGAGGGTTAACAACAGGGGAATGGGAAGAGGAGAAAGGGGGAGAAGGTACAGAGAATAAGTAGCATAGATGGTAGGTAGGAAATAGATAGGGGGAGGGCAAGAATAGTATGGGAAATATAGAATCTAAAGAACTTGAGACACGTGGACATAAACTAAAGGGGGGGAATTGTGGGGGAGGGGGTGTGCAGGGTGGAGGGGAATGAAGGGAGGGAAATAGGACAACTGTAATGGCATAATCAATAAAATATATTTAAAAATAAAAGAAATAAGGATTTTTTTAAAATAAAAAATAAAGCATCATATATTTTGTTAAAATGGCAACTGCATCGACTGATATTTGTGCCTTAAATTTACTTTGGGTTCCTGAGATAAGTCCCATTTGATAATGAAAACTACATATTTTTTCCAAATTTTCATAAAAACTGTACATAGTTTTTAAAATTGGGTTTCATATGAGATCCTACCACCATGTCAAATCACAAAAGCCACTGAGGTTAACATTCTTGCTGCAGTTATTTTTGGATTAAAAATATCAAAGAGTTTTGCACTAAAAATAAACTCCATACATGTATAGGCTTTTGTGTATTTTTCTGTATCTCTAACAACTTGTACAGTGTCTGACATGGTATGCTCAATAAATATTTACTGAATGAGTGAATGACTAAAAAATATGATGAAATTACCAGTTGATGCCATGGAGTAAGAATAGCAGATATTTTCCATCCATAACGAGGTAATCAAAGGCCTGATTATGTTAACCTAGTTATTAATTGCATTTTTTAACCCATGTCTGTGTTAAGATTTCTTTTTTTATATATATATTTTATTTATTTATTTTTTAGACAGAGGGCAACAGAAGGAGAAGGAGTGGGAGAGAAACATCAATGTGTGGTTGCCTCTCATGTGTCCCCTACTGGGGATCTGGCCTGCAACCCAGGCATGTGCCCTGACTGGGAATCTAACTGGCCACCCTTTGCTTCACAGGCCTGCGCTCAGTCCACCGAGCTACACCAGTCAGGGCTGTGTTAAGATTTCTTAATAGGCCCTGGCTGGGGTAGTTCAGTGAACTGAATGCCTGCTTGTGAACTGAAAGGTCACCGGTTCAATTCCCCATCAGAGCACATGCCTGGGTTGTGGGCTAGGTCCCCATTTGAGGGTGTGTGAGAAGCAACTGATTTGATGTATCTCTTGCACATTGGTATTCCTCTTTCTCCCTCCCCTCTACTCATTCTAAAAATAAATAAATAAAATCTTTAAAAAAATATTTAATAGAACTTCAGTAGAAAGTAAATAGAATACATTTAATATTGTCATGAATTTTAAAATGTAAGCTACAAAAGGCACACAATTTGTGGATTAAAATCATTTCTAGGGCAAAAATATATAATGGGATAATATATACATTAATTTTTGAAAAGTATTTGAATATGTAGTCTTTCAATTATCTGACTCCATAACTTTAATCCTCTACTGGTTTATGGATTAAGCAGACATGCCAGTTTGTACACTCAAAGGAAAACAAAATGACCAGAGTTACGTATTAGTAAGTAAACCCCACCCTGGCTGGTGTGCCTCAGTGGATTGAGTGCTGGCCTTCCAACCAAAGAAAGGGTGGTGGGCTGGATTTCCAGTCCAGGGCACATGCCTGGGTTGCAGACCAGGTCCCCAGTAGGGGGCGCGCGAGAGGCAACCACACATTGATGTGTCTCCTTCCCTTCCCCCTCTCTAAAAATAAATTAAATTAAATTAAATTAAATTAAATTAAATTAAATTAAGTAAACCTTTAGGAAAGATGTCAGAGTTTCCTTAAGCAAAGAATATATTTGTCTTTCAGAAATGTTTAGTGTACAGCATGTAATTAGACTTTTGGACACGAGAGGGTGCTGGTGACCAAAATTCAGAAATTCACACTATTTTTCTAACACCAGAAAGTGTCAAACAGAATCCAAGTGTGAGTGCCCTACTTGCGTGAATCCTCAGATCCCCCAAATTACTGGTTTGCAATGCTAATAGCTACAAAACAGATCACTTAGAGTGAATTAAAATGCTGAAAGAAGAAAAGTGTTACATCAAAGATCTGAAATGCAACATTTTTGGTGCATCAGTGTACAGGTGAGTAAAAGAGGGTAACAATTGGGTACTACCTGGTTGATAGTTTCTTCCTATTATATGAAGTCCAGTTGACTACAGCATGCACTTCAATGAAGAAAGTAAAGAAAAATTATGATTTCACATTTTTATTTTTTAAGAATTTGCATTTTATTTTTCAATTGCAGTTTACTTTTAAATTATTTTCTATTAATTTCAGGTGTACAGCACAGTGGTTAGACAATCATATACTGTGCAAAGTGTTTCCCCCAATATTTCTAGTACCCACCTGGCACCATACATAGTTATCACAATATTATTGACTATATTTCCTATGCTTTTCTTTACATTCCCATGACTATTCTGTAACTATCAAATTGTACTTGTTAATCTCTTTGTCTCTTTCACCCAGTTCCACAACTTCCCTCCCTTCTGGTAACCACCAGTCTGCTCTCTACCGTCTGTTTCCATTTTGTTTGTTCATTGAGAAAAAAAAAGTTTAAAGAAGTCAAATATTTATAATGAAATGAGAATAATGCAGCTTTGTTCTTTTAGCTATACTATATGAATCATGAAAAGGTCAGATTTTTAAATAAAACAATTATGCTAGAAATTTATTAGTGAAAATTAAATTTAGTATGTTTTTTCTTTGGCTAAAATGTATATCTAAGATTACCATGAAGTATTCTACTTTTCAAATGACATTCTAAAAAAATACTTTCCCAATTTGGGGGAGGGGGGTGAGAGTAATAAGACAAAGTTTAGGGAACATTTAAAAAGCAAACCTCTTCACTATTCCTTCCTAGCTATTATTCTCATAGAAACATGACATTTAAAAAGAAAATTGAAAAGTGAAAAAATTTTAAATAGCAGTAAAACATAAATTACAATGAACTTAGTAATGTGACTAATGCATATTGTTAAAATGGAGTTTAAATTACATTTTTACTTTTCCCCAACCAAAGATGTTTTTTCAAGTTTTCATACAGAATAAAATAACACAAAACGAAAAAATGCAGGAGAACATATTCTATCACATTACCTACCATTCATTTACATCCCCCAAAGATACCAACTCAGCTGGAAAAAACGAACTGGCATGACCAGCTCCAAAAGTCCATCTTAAGTCTGGGTAATGGTCTTCATAGTACTATATGATTAGGTCTAATTTCTTAACTATGAGGAAAAATGAAGCTTGTGAATAATTTTTAAAAATACTTTCATTTCCAGGACAACGTGAAGAGACCAAAAAAAAGTGCCTTTTTAGGTTTGTCAATAACTGGTCTTACTATTGATTTGCACCTGATGATGGTATGTATCTGTGTGAGGTACACTGTGCCTCTAGTAAGGAGACAGAGACTGGGGTGCTTTAAGACCTTGGGCATATATCTTTTATATCTTTTATATAACTTCACGGAGTCTCAGTTACCTCACCATAAAAAGAGGAGTGATAATAGCAACAGGATCTTGGAGAATCTCTGATAAAATGGAAAACACTTGTGAAAACATAGAATATTGTCTCAGTAAAAGAGATCACTAGGCAATTGTACCCATTTCAGTAAAGGTTACAGTTTTTAGTCCTAATTGTATGAGAATGGGCAAGGGGTGGAGAATGGTTGGAGGCTTTGCAAGAGCATGCTTCCCTGCGGCTCCCTCCCTCCCCTCCCCTCCCCTCCCCCCATTTCCCACATCTGGCAGTAGTTTACTTCACCATCTCATGTATGTAAGTGGCTGCCACCTGCCTCTAGCCACTTCTGCTCGCTTTTATTGAGCTGACTTGTTTCTAAGAGGGAGTGAAGGGGGATTTTCGGTGGGAGGTGGTACTTGGGATATCTTCATTTTCCAATTCGACCCGCAGATTTTGTTTCCCTGTACCTATTTCCTTGAGTCCGGCGTTACTATTAGTTTTCTATGTTTCAGTGCGCTCCAGGGAACAAGGCAGTCTGGCCCGCTCATGATTACTCCAGAATCCCGAAGTACAAAGGGAAAAAAGTTCACGATCAGCTAGCAAAGGAGTGTGGTTTGCCTAGATTACCTAGGGACAGGAGAGTTAGGCTTCCCAGGGTTACAAAAGATCTGCAGGGGGAGGACCCAGTCCCTGTGGATGGGAAAGGAGCAGAGCGGGCGTTCTCCGTGGGTCTCGGCAACTTGCCTGGAGCTGAGAGATCCAGCGAACATTTTAGTCCCCGGGCCCACGGACGCTCGTCTGGCAGAGACAGGAGGAAACGGAGGAAACGCGGAGCGGGGAAGGGCGTCCGGTCGGGGTCGAACCTGGGCTTTCCGAGAGGATCCCTCCTGGAGGTTTTCCCCAGCCCTCGCGCCCTGGGCCGCGGTAGCGCGGTGGCGGAGGGACGCGCTCTGCAGCTACTCCCCGCCCCGCCCACCGCACCCGGCGCACCCCCACGGGCGCCCCGCCCCCTCGGCCTTAAAGAGGGGGCGAGCCGCCTCGGCGAGCCCGGGAGCTACAGGCTTCCCACGGCCGACGGCGCGGCTGCCTGCTCGGCGCGAAAGCCCCGGCGCCGCGGCGGCCGACGTAGCCAAGTCCCGCGGCGGCTGCGCCCGCATCATGGAAGGCAGCCCCGCCCCAGCCCTAGCTCGGGTCGCTCCCGACCTTCGCCGCCTCCCGCACCGGGTCTACCTGCTCCCGCTGCCGCTCCCCGGGCGCCGTCCTATCCTCACCTCGAAGCCAACATGAAGGAGGCCCGGGGCGACGGGAGCGCCCCTTTCTGCGCCCGTCTCAACTACTCCTACCCCGGCCTGTGGGAGCCCGAGCGCTCCGCGGAGGCGCGGGGCAACCTTACGCGCGCCCGGGAGACCGGAGAGGATTGCCGCTCGGTGTCCGTCGTCTTCCCGATCACCATGCTGATCACCGGCTTCGTGGGCAATGCGCTGGCCATGCTGCTGGTGTCGCGGAGCTACCGGCGCCGGGAGAGCAAGCGCAAGAAGTCGTTCCTACTGTGCATCGGCTGGTTAGCGCTCACGGACATGGTCGGGCAGCTGCTCACCAGCCCCGTGGTCATCGTCGTGTACCTGTCCAAGCAGCGCTGGGAGCACCTCGACCCGTCGGGCAGGCTGTGCACTTTCTTTGGCTTGACCATGACTGTCTTTGGGCTCTCCTCGCTCTTCGTCGCCAGTGCCATGGCCGTCGAGCGGGCTCTGGCCATCCGGGCCCCGCACTGGTACGCGAGCCACATGAAGACGCGCGTCACCCGCTGTGTGCTGCTCGGCGTGTGGCTGGCGGTGCTCGCCTTCGCCCTGTTGCCGGTGCTAGGCGTGGGCCAGTACACCATCCAGTGGCCCGGGACGTGGTGCTTCATTAGCACCGGAGGAGGTGGCAACGGGACTAGCTCCCCGCCCGAGTGGGGCAACCTTTTCTTCGCCTCTACCTTTGCCTTCCTAGGGCTCTCGGCGCTGACCATCACCATTGCCTGCAACCTGGCCACCATTAAGGCCCTGGTGTCCCGCTGTCGGGCCAAGGCCACGGCTTCTCAGTCCAGTGCCCAGTGGGGCCGGATCACAACTGAGACGGCCATCCAGCTCATGGGGATCATGTGCGTGCTGTCGGTCTGCTGGTCTCCACTGCTGGTAGGTAGTTCCTGGGTATGTAGAGGTCTGGGTGGAGCGCCTGAGGACAATAGAGAGTTCTCAAAAGTGACATCTCCTGCAGAGGTGTGTTTGCAATCACACAGCTTTGGGGAAGACTTTCTGTCTGAGCAATCTTGGTTGAAGCTTCTGAGTTGAGTTCCTCACTTAACTTCCTGAGTGACTTCAAATGCCATCCATTGCCTTAGGTTCTGGTTACACATATGGAGACCACAGAGGCACTCACATTGTAATTGGAGGGAGTTAAGAGAATACCCAGGTATGATTTCAGTGCCTGTACAGAGATGGAGGTTTCTCCTGGGCATATTGGCAATGACAACTGTAGCCTGTGGCTGTGGGTTTCCCCCTCATTTCAAACACCCCTCCCACGCTGAGGTGACTTTCAGCAAAAAATCCTCTACCTGTGACCACAGGCAGACACAGCCCTCTTGCAGGTTCTCAGCCTCTGTGTCCTTTTCAGCGCAGCCTGCAATTGCCTTCCTTGAAGGCTCACTCTAGACTAGAGGCAGGAGAGTAAAGGTGCATTTGTGGTTGGAGCCAACCTCAGCCATTTAGAAGGATGCTAGACCCCCTAGGAAATGCTTGAACTGACAGTCAGTGGACCCTCAAAGTTTTGTAACTCCTGATGGCCAGCCTTTATTTACCCTTGTGGCACCTATTCAGGACTGGGAGCAAGGCCAATCCTGGAATAGGAGGTAGGGATTTCATCACTTCCCAGCTCCTCAAAGGGGTGCACAGTCTAGGAGCAAGTGATGTTTCCACAAGCTCCTTGTAAAACAGCCACTCTTACATCTTACTTTCCTCTGTTACTTTTAGCTGGAGATTTCTGTGGGTGAGTACTGTTTACTAATGCCTGATGGGTGGAGACTTATTTAGGCAGACTGGCTTGATAGGAGTCATGTTGCACAAATAGCAACTTGACAGATATAACACATTATATATTGGACCTGGAAATTTATTAGACGGCTGTGAAAAACTTCTGAAACCCATGGACACACATTTTCAGAACCACACACATTTAGTTTTTCCTTTTAAATTGTGGCAAAATACACACAGCATAAAATTTACCATTTTGACTATTTAGTTCAGTAATATTAAATACACTGACATTGTTGTGCACCACTTACAGTTTTAAATCTCTTGTATGTAAAAATAGAGCCATCGTCCCTCCCCCCCCCTCCCCATTCACTGGACAAAGCAGATATTTCAGAAGACCTGTTTCACTGGTGCAGTGTATTTGGAGCACAAGTCTTGGCTCCAAATCATTGACGACATGTGGTGACAAGGAGAGTTCAAGACCCCAAGGGCCCACTGACTTACTCTCAGTGCAAGCACTTCCTAGGGGGCTCAGCATTGTTCCAACTGCCTGAGGCTGGCTCCAACCACAAGCTGCTATTTGGTCACAGTTCTGCGTTCCAGGAGCTAGAACTCAGGCTGATGTCATCACCGTAGCCTATCAAAACCAGCACCAATTTTAGATATATTTACTTCAGTGGTTGAGGAATGGAGTGTGTAGGTGGTCAAACAGGGGAAAAGGAGTTCTTAAATAATGAACACTGTAATAAACTATGAAAATGAACATAACTTTAAAGGCAACAAAGAAAAATCTGAATTTTTCAGGACTGTCATTTGAGTCCCACGTCTTTGAGTTTGCGCTATCATATTCTTTATATCCTGGAAAAAATGCAGTTAACTCATATGAATAAAATGCTTACCCATACAGTTAACCAAATGTATAGATTTTTTTAAACTAGAAGAGATACTACGTATAGTAGTGTGTCTTTTACTTTAAAACTTTAATACCATAAGCATAGTGGCCTTGGAAGAATTTAGATCAGTTCTGAGAATCGTAACCTAGGATGGCCAAACTTACTCTCTTAAGACAGACTATTTGGAAATAGCCTTATTTAATTTCAATTAATACCTACATTCAAACAGATCTATTGCTTTGCAGCCTGTTTTTAGAGATCTTATTAATTCAGATCTCATAAAAACATGAAACTTAAAATAATTTTAACATGCTTGATTATATCAAAGAGAAGAAATTAAAGATTTGCAGAATGGGTACTTTTTAAACTGAAGCACATAGTTCTCTATCTTCTGTTTTGTGCACCATTGAAATTAAATCTCTAAATATCTTCAAAAAGCTCTCCACTAAAAAGCTGGAATTATTTCAAAGGAAAGAAAGAAACTGGAAAAACCACTTTCTTAATAGGTGAGGGAATTATAAGAATGAAAACACTAGAACTTAGTGAATTGAATTTTTAGTGTATTAATGTTAAAGTGAGAGATTGTGTTCTACATCTTTTTCTTAACTAGGGGTAAAATACGGATTCCCTATTAGCTTTTGTTGAGTTGGGTATCATCCAAACTCCCTCCTTAAAAGAACCCTGAGTATATTTTATCTTGGAAGTCCTTCATGATTGTAACAATATTCAGTTGTTACTGCCAGAAGACTTAGCAGAGAAGAGAATAAGAAAATATTGCAAATGCTACAAGTTCCTACTGCATAAATATTTAAATATAGGTTCTCTGTGTTGCCAATGAAAGTTTTTTTACTTCTTATTTTTTCCAGACACCTTACAAAATACAAGATGAGAAACTGAGTGAGAATGCAGTGGAAAATAGTGTCACCATATCTGTGATTCTTAGCCCTATTTCTGTTCATTTGTCATTCATTGGAATTAGTCAGTTGACTCAGCAATGCAATCTGTTTGACTTTTTATTGTTGTTATTATTATAATTCTTTTTATGCAGCACAGTCACCAAATAGTTCTGTTATTTGACATGATAGCCAAGATTCCAGAAACAGCAATAACCTTGGGTGAGTGTTGAGAAAAAGCTATGGGTACATTTTGTGCTTTTTTAGACCAGGCATTTCTCATGCAGGTAGAATATGGCTAATACTGTAGCTATCTTAAAAATAGTAAATGTAAAGTAACTATCAACAATGTGAAAAGTGAGGTATGAGGAATATAGCCACTCATTTATAACAGGAACTGGATAAAAGCAGTCTTAGAAACGTTTGACTTTGATCTTGAACCAGCACATTCCCTGCTCAGTGTCTGCAGATGTAGACACAGATGCTTTGATTCAAGAACATATTTCACAATGCAGATGTAACTTTTTTTTTTAATTTAAGGAATCACTGATGTATTTTGACAAATAAAATTTGCCTGAAATAGACTACATGTGATAGACTTGCTTTACAGAAATAATGCTGTTTTATACTATAAAAAAGTTTTGTTCAATTGCAAATTTTCTCTACCTATAAATTTCTGCCATATTAAGCTTATAGTTTCAGGGAAAACGATTAAACATGTGAATTGGCATTATAGGAAACATCTATAATTTGCTTTTATAAGAATTGAGATTATTTTCAATTCTTTATATTTTTTGAGTTCACTATCATACATTTTAGGTACTATGCAAGGGGTATTAAGTAGACTTATGAAAAATGGTCAAAGTTGTAATCTGTTCAGAAAAGCAGAATTCCCACATTTACGAGTGAAACAATTAGAGAACAATACAAGTTAGGATGTAATGAATGCCTTTGACTTTGGGAAGAAAGTCCACCTGAATTTGCCAGAGGAGGCTTCCTGGAAGAGGTGGGATGACACAGCTTGAACCCAGAGCAGAGCGAGTGGGCCCGGGAGCCTAGCAGGAGAGAACAGAGCGGGCACACTGGAGCTGTGGGAACTGCGGTGTGGGAAGTTCAGGGGGCCGACACGAGGTGGTTAAGGGGAACGAAGGATGAGGATGGTGGAGTGTTTGTTTTTTGTTTTGCCAGTAGGCCGTACAGCCTCTATTTTTATTTTTATTTTTAATAGGGGAGAGAATTTTGAAAAGATTGGCAGTGCAGTAGTGTGGATAGGTGTGGGCAGGAAAAGGGAAAGTGACATTAGTTATGGCTTGCTTTTTCAGACCGGTTAGGGCTTTAGGTTAGAGACAGTGGGAAGAGAGGAGTCAGAGGAGGACAGGTAAGAGAGAACTAACGCTATCAGAAATGGTAGATTTTAGGAGTGATTGATTCGACAAATATTTCTTTTTTAATTTTAATTTAATTTTTATTTTTTAAATTTAATAATTGTTCAAGTACAGTTTCTGTCTTATATTCCAAGTCCTGCCCACCCCACCCGCAGTGCTCCCCACCTCCCTCCCATTTCCACCCCCCACCTTAGTTATTGTCCATGTGTCCTTTATACTTGTTCATGTGAGCCCTTCCCATTTTTCCCTGTGATTCTCTCCACTCCCCCCTCTGGTCCCTGTCAGCCTGTTCTGAATTTCAGTGTCTTTGGTCATATTTTGCTTACTTGTTTATTTTGTTGTTTAGCTTCCTGTTAAAGGTGAGATCATGTGGTATTTGTCTTTCACTGCCTGGCTTATTTCACTCAGCAAAATGCTTTCCAGTTCCACCCATGCTGTTGCAAAGGGTAGGAGCTCCTTCTTTCTTTCTGCTGCATAGAATTCCATTGTGTAAATGTACCATAGCTTTTTGATCCAGTCATTTACCGATGGGCACCTAGGCTGCTTCCAACTCTTGGCTATCATGAATTGTGCTGCTATGAACATTGGGGTGCATAGGTTCTTTGGGATTGGTGTTTCAGGGTTCTTAGGATATACCCCTAACAGTGGAATTGCTGGGTCAAAAGGCATGTTCATTTTTAGTTTTCTTAGAAAATTCCATACTGTTTTCCATAGTGAACTAGGGTCCCCTTTCCCCCACAACCTCTCCAACATTTGTTGTTTGTTGCTTTGTTTATGGTAGCCATTCTTACCGGTGTAAGGTGGTATCTCATTGTGGTTTTAATTTGCATCTCTCTGATAGCTAGCGATATGGAGCATCTTTTCATGTGTCTCTGGATCCTCTGTGTGTCCTCCTTGGAGAAGTGTCTGTTCAAGTCCTTTGCCCACTTTTTAATTGGGTTGCTTGTCTTCTTAGAGTGGAGTTGTGTAAGTTCTTTGTATATTTGACAGACATTTCTTACATATCTACTATGTCCTATTCACTGTGAAAAATGACCTCATTTGACTGCATCCTGTAGGAATGCCAGTATTTTCTGTATCACTCAGATAAAGAACTGATATAAAGAACCTGGCTGATGTAGCTCAGTGGACTGAGGGTGGGCCTGGGAAACCAAAGAATTGATATAAAGAATATTAGAATTAGAATAATTAAGGATATCTGGCTCTGAGTTTATTTTCAATTTTGTTGTTTATTTGCTTGCTTCGCTTACACAGAGGTGATGAATTATAGTCTTATGTATCTTTCTATCATATATACGAGTTGTATATCTTTGTATCTATAAAGTACAGAGGTAGGACTAATGGATATTTAAGATCTTTCTCTATTTATGTTACTCTCAGGTGTTCTTATTTGGGAGAATTATGGTTCAATAAACCAAAATGAGAAACTTTGGAAAAAGATCTGTAGATTGTGTTTTGTAAGAATGGGAATCCTGAGCGACCAGGGCTTTTGGACACAGTATGTTACTATGGTGGATTATCTAAATGATATATCCAGAAAGCCCAAGTAACTTGAAGATTGAGATAAATCAAAGCTAAAAAAACACAGATTTTTAAAATTTGGAGTTTATCAGAGAGAGCCAAGAAATAAACAGTTCTTAAGCCATCAGATTTGAAGAAATTCAGATGGCCTAGAGTTGTAGCATAATTGTGAGTCATTGGCTTTTCTCTTTTGAAAAAGCTGTGAAGGTCAACGACTCAATTATGAAAGTTTCCACAAGTTTTCTGGGAATAGCACTCAGGAATATGCACTACAAACATCTGTAACAGATGATGGTTCTTCTGGGGGTGCTGAGGCGTGGTAGTGAGGGGTACTGGGTGTCCCGTTTCAGTTTCCAGATAGGCCTTGCGCTACAGGGAAGGAGTGGGAGGGAAGTGCCCCCCCCAACTTCTTACCCTTCTGTCATATTTTTATCATCCACCAGTGTCCCATGTTTATCTCATTCATGCCCTGTGCTTCTCGAGGATTATTAGGTGGCCTCTCAAGTCCCTCTTTTCCCTAGAAAATTCCAACTTTCATAAAGAGGGTTATCAAAGAAGTCTAATTTTTCTTGGCATTTCTCTTATGTCTTGTCTCCTAAGTGTATGTGACATTTTATAGTAAACATTGTAATAGTAAACATTCCATTCTTATATGGAAACGATCATTGAACAGCATGTGACTTTTTTGTTTTATTGTTTATGCTATTATAGTTGTCCCAATTTTTTCACCTTTGCCCCCCTCTGCCAAGGCCCCCTTCCCATAGTTCATCCCCACACCATTGTCCAGGTCCATGTGTACTTCATATATGTTCTTTGACTAATACCTTCACTTTCTTTCAAAGATACTCCATTTCCCTCTTCCCCTCTTACTGCTGTCAGTCTATTCCAGGATTCTATGCCTCTGGTGCTATTTTCCTCTTTGTCTGATTTGTTCATTAGATTCCCCTTACAAGTAAGATCATAAGGTGTTTGTCTTTTGCTGCCTCACTTATTTCACTTAGCATAATGCCCCCCAGAGCCATCCATGCTGTTGAAAAGGATAGGAGCTCCTTCCTTTTTTCTGCTGCATAGTATTCCATCATGTAAATGTACCATAGTTTTTTAATCTACTCATCTACTAATGGGCACTTAGACTATTTCCAAATCTTGCCTATTGTAGATGGTGCTGATATGAACATAGGGGTGCATAAGCTTTTTGGAACTGGTGTTTCAGGATTCTTAGAGCATACTGCTAGCAGTGGAAACACTAGGTCAAAAGGTAATTCCAGCCCTGACTGGTATAGCTCAGTGGGTTGAGCACGGGCCTGTGAACCAGAGGATTGCTGTTCGATTCCCAGTCAGGGCACATTCCTGGGTTGCAGGCCAGGTCCCATTGTAGGCCAGTTCCCAGCAGGGGACGCATGAGAGGCAACCATACATTGATATTCTCTTCCCCCTTCCCTTCCCCTCTAAAGATAAATAAATAAAATCTTTTTAAAAAAAGGTAGTTCCATTTTTAATTTTTTGAAGAAATTCCATACTGCTTTCCACAATGGATGCACAGTCTGCACTCCCACCAACACCAGCACTTGCTGTTTGTTGATTTATTAACGATGCCCATTCTGACAGGTTTGAGATGATGTCTCATTGTGGTTTTAATTTGTTCCTCTCTGATAGCTAGTGATGTTGAGCATTTTTTAAAAAGATTTTTTATTTATTTATCTTTAGATGGGAAGGAGGGAGGGAGAGAAATATCAATGTATGGTTGCCTCTCATGTGTTCCCTACTGGGAACTGGCCTGCAACCCAGGCATGTGTCCTGACTGGGGATCGAACCATGATCCTTTGGTTCACAGGCCCACACCCAATCCACTAAGCTATACCAGCCAGGGCTAATGTTGAGCATTTTTTTACATGCCTACAGACCATCTGTATGTACTCTTTGGAGAAGTGTCTATTCAGGTACTTCACCCATGTTTTAATTGGATTGTTTGTCTTCCTGGTGTTGGGTTGTGTGAGTTCTTTATATATTTTGGAGATTAAATCCTTGTCCAATGTATCACTGGCAAATCTGTTCCTCCATACAGTTGGATTTTGTTTCATTTTGATGATGGTTTCTTTAACTGTGCAGATGCTTTTATTTACTACAAAAATGACAACAGCAATAAAAAAATAAAGTACCTAAGAATAAATTTAACCAAGGAGGTAAAACACCTGTACTCAGAAAATTATAGAACACTAAACAAAGAAAAGGAAGATATGAATAAATGGAAGCATATACCATGTTCATGGATTGGAAAAATTAACATGATTAAAGTGTCCATACTACCAAAGCAATCTATAGATTCAGTGCAATTCATATTAAAATACCAATGGCATATTTCACAGATCTAGAATGAATACTCCAAAAATTTATATGGAACCAAAGAAGATCCCAAATAGCCTCAGCAATCTTGAGAAAGAAGAACAAAGCAGGAGGCATCACAATACCTGATACTAAACTATACTACAAGGCCACTATAATCAAAACAGTCTGAGATAAGAACAGACACATAGATCAGTGGAACAGAATAGAGAGCCCAGAAATAAATCCATGTATCTGTGGTAAACTAATATTTGCCAAAGGGGGTACAAGCATACAATGAAGTAAAAGTAGCCTCATCAATAAATGATGTTGGGAGAACTGGAGTGGTACATGAAAATTAGCCTACTGCCTTACACCATACACTAAAAGAAACTCAAAATGGATAAAAGACTTAAATGTAAGTTTTGATATCATAAAAATCTCAGCAGAAAACATAGGCAGTGAAATTTCCGATATCTCATGTAGTAATATTTTTGCCAGTATATCTCCCAGGGCCAGGAAAATAAAAGAAAAAAATGGGACTACATCAAATTAAAAAGCATGTGACGTTTTAACGAGAGAGAGGCACACACATGGGAAAGTAGCACTGTGGAGTGAAAATTCTCTGTGACTCTGCTCTCTTGACTCAGAACACTCCTCTCCATTTTTCCCACGTGCCGCTTTGTCCCTCTGTCCTTCAACACTAGCTGCCAAGCAGCCATCCCTCTTGGAGTGGCTAAGGTCTCAAGTTAGGAGTTGCTTTGGTAGAGAAGCATTTCCTGATCCTCTCTAGGCTTGGTTGGGTGCTCCAGCCCTTTGACCTTGCAGCACCGACCTTGTATTTCCCTGACACTGTGTGAGTAATACTTCGTCGGACAGTCTGGTTAATTGGCCTCCTGAGGGTAGGTACGGGATCAGTCTTGTGTGCTGATTTTGTTTTCCATAGGAACCATCATTTCCTGCCATACAGGTGTGCCCCGTGCGTGCTTGTTACCGCCCCATCTAAGCTCCCAGATCAGAAGACAGGGTCTGGTTCTTTCCTAGTTACATGAACTATTAATGGGGTGACCTTAGATAACTGACTTGATATTTTTTGTGAACTATTTTCTTCTCTTCTGTAAAATAGTAATNCACGTGCCGCTTTGTCCCTCTGTCCTTCAACACTAGCTGCCAAGCAGCCATCCCTCTTGGAGTGGCTAAGGTCTCAAGTTAGGAGTTGCTTTGGTAGAGAAGCATTTCCTGATCCTCTCTAGGCTTGGTTGGGTGCTCCAGCCCTTTGACCTTGCAGCACCGACCTTGTATTTCCCTGACACTGTGTGAGTAATACTTCGTCGGACAGTCTGGTTAATTGGCCTCCTGAGGGTAGGTACGGGATCAGTCTTGTGTGCTGATTTTGTTTTCCATAGGAACCATCATTTTCTGCCATACAGGTGTGCCCTGTGCATGCTTGTTACCGCCCCATCTAAGCTCCCAGATCAGAAGACAGGGTCTGGTTCTATCCCAGTTACATGAGCTATTAATTGGGTGACCTTAGATAACTGACTTGATATTTTTTGTGAACTATTTTCTTCTCTTCTGTAAAATAGTCATTAAAACACTTACCTAGTCCATTTCACAAGATTGTAATGAAAACCAAGATACACATATATGAGCATAATTGGAATATTTCTTCCATATTAGGAATACTATTGTGATGTTTTACTGGATGATAATGTTGACTTGTGTTCAGGTAGACTTTTCCCCCAGGAACCTGGAGAAAAGGGACAAGTGATGTTTTACAGTTTGATTAGTTATAGTTCACTGGGGGGAAAATATGGCGGAGAACATAACTTTTCAGAAAAAATAATAAAATAAGAAAAATGGTAAATCACAGGTGCATGAACTTTTACAAGGAATTGTAATTCATGCCTCCTCCTGTGCCCTGCCACCATTTCTGTGCTCTTCTGTGTTCTCCCAGCTCCGGAACACTTTTCCCCTCACAGCTGCCAGTTAACCCTCTGAATCTAACAAGTGCTGGATCCCATCTCCCCTCGTTCGTAAACCTGAGGCGTAACCACCACCTTGTGCTCCACACACCGATGCCACAGGTCTGAAACAAGAATCCCGTCTTTCCCGGGAGGTGCTTCTTCCTGTATTTCCTGGTGTGCTCAAACATGTCCTCATGCCAAGATTTGAGTCAAATTAATTGTGTGCCTAGTTATTGTCCTAGGTTAGCTCATTCTGCACACTTCTTAAGGGTAGAGCCCGTGCCTCCATTTTCCTCATTTTCACAGGTGATCCGAAATGTTGAGGCTGAACAGAATCACTCACAGCTCAGAATTGAGTTTACACGAGCCTTAAATCAAACCAAGGTGTGAGAATCATAGAGTTGTAAACTGTCTCACAGTTCGGCCAGGTCCTGACTAGGCATTAATATTGTTTGCAACCTACAAATAACACTGCCTACAAATTTACCATCAGTTGGCCCACTAGAGTTTCTCTTGGGCAACATTCATAAGGAGGACATTTCAATGGCTGATCTTGGTGTTTCAGTTCTTTATATATTTTGGGGATTAAATCCTTGTCCAATGTATCACTGGCAAATCTGTTCTCCCATACAGTTGGATCTCACTTCATTCAAAATCTATATATCATTTTATCAGCACTGATTTCTTAAAAAGACTTTATTTATTTACATTAGAGTGAGGAGAAAGGAGAGAGAGGGGGGATAGAAACATTAGTGTGCAAGAGATACATGATCAGTTGCCTCCTTCACAGCCCCACCTGGGGACCTGACCTGCAACCCAGGCATGTGCCCTGACTGGGAATCGAACCATTAACTTCTCAGTTCGTGGGCTGAAGCTCAATCCTCTGAGCCAGGACAACCAGCACTGATTTTTATGGTAGGTGTTTAAGGATCATAAATCTAACCATAAAAGTTGGTGACAGAGATGGAAGAGGGAGGAGGCTTGGTTTTTTTCACAACTTGATTCTGTTAAAAAGAAAAAAAAAAACAGGCTCTGGCTGGTGTAGCTCAGTGGATTGAGTGCAGGCTGCAAACCAAAGGGTCGCTGGTTCAATTCCCAGTCAGGGCACATGCCTGGGTTGCAGGTCAGGTCCCCAGTGGGGGACATATGAGAGGCAACCATATATTGATGTTTCTCTCCCTCTCTTTCTTCCTCCCTTCACTTCTCTCTAAAATAAATAAAAATTTTTAAAAAAGAAAGAAAAAATCAGTTATTAATTTAGGTAGGAGTCATGTAATAGTATAAGTACAGGATAAATTCTATAACGAATACCATTACTATTTTTAAAAACCTTGTTAATATAAAACCAAAAGGTCAAGCAAGCAATTATTGATAAAAAAATCAAGTATGATTTTAAGAACATACTTTTCACTAATCCTTGGATACTTCCTATAGAATTGATCTTTTTGTTCCTCTTTCTGAATACCTAGGAAGTATCATTTTCTGTGGTTGAGAATATGCTGCTGTTGGTGTGACTCATACAAATTTGGAGAAAGAAGTACAGTATATTGTTAATGTTGAAAATAATGAAAGAGAGATTGTGAAGAATCATGCATTTTGGGTAATTCACCAGATAGTAAAATGGAGCCTTGCTGGCAGTCCTGAGGTGTGAAATTTCCCTAGTAATGTCCTGTTAACACCGCCTCATTTGAGTCAGGTACATTTCCCCAAATTGATGAGTGTGTCAGCGATTCCTAAGGCGCCAGCAGAGGTTACCGATTAAGTGACCACAGACTTGTGAGCACTCCTGTGTCGTGAGAGGAACAAAATAAAATCACTGAAGAAGCAGGTGAGGAGCACGGAAAGATCATAGCACTGGAAGGCAAGAGACCTGGCAGGGTTCTGGTCGTGACTTTTCCACCACATGGCAGAAGTCACTTTATCTTTGTGGCTTTCCCTTTCCTTGCTGTAAGATAAAACAATGATAAACTCTAACCTTCTCTTCAGTTCTGACTTCCTGTGGCTCTAAGTAGATAAAATCATCCCTGTCAGACGTACTGTATTAGATGCATGGGGGAGAACACCCAAAGACTTCTTAGGAGGAAGGATAGAAATGTGAGCAAACAGACAAAGTAGACCTTGCGTTTTTTTATACAATCATTCAGTAAGTATTGCTTGAGTATTGCTCTATGCCTGCAACATTGCTCACTGTGGTGATACCATGGTGACCAGGGCTGAATCATATGGTTGTATGAGTTAAGCAATCATATAGCACTAGAAGGCCCCATTCACACTGTATTCTATACAAATGCTGTTCCTTTTAACAATGTGCAGCCTGTGCTATCCTTGGTAAGCCAAGCAGACATGCTGTCTTCTTTTGTGAAGCTTTTCAATATCCTAAGATAGACAGACAGTAAATAAACAATCATGCAAATAAACAAATATACCCAGTCTGATGGGTCATTACTGTGGCTTCCCGCTGCCACACGGTTCCGCTACTTCCGATTGGCCTTGTTTGGGCAGCTGCTTGCTCACTGCTGCTGGAGCGTGTCCCTGCCCAGGCTGTAGCGCATGCATCTGCGCTTGGATGCCATCATTAGAGAGAACCTGAGAGCACTCCAGCCACCAAGCTCAGCAGTAATTCCCCGAAGAGCAACCAGTGCGCTAGAAAGTATGGACCCAGAGGGCAGCTGGCTTCAGGCCATATTCTGTCCAGAATCAGCTCTCCTTTTCGGGTCCTTAGGCTCTGGGTTGTACTTAGATCACCTCCTGACAAGTTTCCCTTCTCTGATAGAACAATGAATTGTCTTTTAAGACTTTTCATATCTTTCCCTCTAATAAATACAGTGAAAGCCACCCTGCTCCAAGTTTCTTGGGAGAGGAAGTTAGCTTTTTGGCTTCTTTTTTATTTTTCTTCCCAGAAGGCCCTGGGATCCCTAAGCATAATGGTCTACCTCTTCCCAAGTGAGCAGCCACGTGTACCAGGAGCAGTATGAGGATTTTCCTTTGTTGTACCACATAAACTTCTCCAATGTAAATCTACCTATTCTACATTTACCAAAGTAAATGATTTTTGTTTGTGTAACACCTGCTCTGCCCACTGAAACAGAGAAGTGGGGGGCAGCTGCTGGCGTTCCCGTACACACATGACCACAGCAGTTGTGTGCTAGGAAGGCAAGAAGGAGAGAGTCGAAAAGAACCCCTTTTGATGTGTTGGTAAGGAGTGAGGTGAGGTGGTTACAGACGGCCTCACTGAGAACATGTCATTTATGATGAACCTTGAAAGCGGACACTTTGAGGGAGAAAGTGGTGTGTGAAGGCATCAATGTATATAAAACAGCTGGAATCATTGGAGGAAGTGAAGGAAGGCAAGATGGATGGATTTGCGGGCGTAAAAGAGAGTGACTTCCAGGTAAGGCTAGGGAGGTAGGCAGGGCCAAAGTGCAGAACCTTGTTATCTTTGTTTGGAAGTGTGGATTTTTATCTTAAGTGTCATGGAAAGCAACTAAAAGCTTTGGTTGACAGAATGATTTGATCTGCTTTATGGATTAAAAGATCACTCCGGTTTACCTTATGAATTAGAGAAGTAGGCATTAGAGCCCTTTGGACTGAGGTCCAATAGAGATACGGAGACTTTCATAAGAAAAAACATTTTCCCTTAAGTGTTGCTTTGAAACAAGGAAAGGACATAACAGCATAGAATTGGTGGCAGGAGGCTGTCTATGCAGAAGCACTGAATCAAAAAATGAGCCAGGTGTGCTGGAGATGGTAAACAAATCTGTGTTTGTTGAAGTCAAGACATATTATGAGTCTAACGGGGAAGGGGAAGGGAGGGGGGAGTGCATTGGTAGATTGCCTTGAAGACTGGGAGTAAGATTTTGTATTTCATTTTGGATGAGTTGTATTGCTTTTCTATACTTATATTCCATATTTGTACCATAAGAGGATTCACATTATAAAATCTCTTGGTTCATAAAATCACTTAGTGAAACAACCCATCTAATGCTTAATCCTTTTTTAGGATATGCTTGGTGAAATCGTCTAAGCTTTGAACACCTTTACTTATAGGAAATTTGTTGCTTTTTAAGAGGCACAGGTAATTTTCTAAAGGCTAAGCATTGCATCAGGCTTTTTCTCACAGATAATTTTCTTTAATTCTTACAACCTTTTGAAGTAGGCATTATTAGCTCCAATGTATAGATAATGAAAAAACTAAAGCTGAAAGAGGTTGAATGACTTGTTGAAATTAACAGACCTAGTAAGTTTTCACGATGAGATTCCAAGGCCAAGCCGTTTTCCCCAAGCATCAGAGTAGCCCAAATCCATCTTAAGTTGTTCTTTCTCTTAGAAAAACTTAGCCCTGGCTGGTGTGGCTCAGTGGATTAGGCACAAGTTTGTGAACCGTAGGGTCACTGCCAGTTTAATTCCCAGTCAGGGCACATGACTGGGTTGCAGGCCAGGCCCCCTGTAGGGGGCATGCAAGAGTCAACCACACATTGATATTTCTCTCCCTCTCTTCTTCCATCCCCCTCTACCTAGAAATAAATAAATAAAATCTTTTTTTAAAAAAAAAAATTTATTTCCCTTACATTGATTGAATTAGAATGATACTAATTCTAGTCCTTGGTTTCTGTGGAACAATACTAAATTTAATTAGAGACATGTTTTATTTTTTAAATTAGATGATACAATAGTTCTATATTAGTTATCAAGGAGTTACACTAACTTTACAAACAGCAAAATAACATGAAATAACTTGACAATGTCAAGGACAGGAGCTGTGATCTAGCAAATCATTTAACCAACACTATTGAACATCACTATGTGCATATCACTGTGCTACAACCTGACAGAACAATGGCATAGTCCTTGTCCTCAGGGAATGTGTTCTCTACAGAATGATTCCCTAGAGAAACTTGAGGTTGTGACTCAAAAAAGCAATGTCATTTTTCATTGTCCGTTTTGAATATAGGCATAAAGCTGAGTATCATTCACAGTTCATTTATCTATTCATTCATACACTCAGTGATTGTTTGTTGAGTACCTACTCAGTTTAAGGCACAGTTTTAGGTGCTGGAAATATAGTAGTGCAACAGATGAGTTTCCTGCTCTCAAGGAACGTGAATTCTAGTGGAAGGAGAAAATCAATCAACAAATGAATAAACTGGAAGTTAGATGATGATAAAAACTCTTAAAAAAAGAATATAGCATGATAGGCTAGAGGGAGCCTGGGAGACTTCTGTATATTGGGTTCCCAGGGAACAATATCTCTGAGAGGTAACATTTAAACTGAGTCCTGAATGAAAGGAAAGAACCAATGAACAATCTACAGGAAGAGCGTAGGCAAAGGGAACGACAAAGGCCCTCACCTCGTGTATTCAAGGGATAGAAAGAACGCCAGCATAGCTGAAGAGCAGTGAAAGAGGAGGAAGGGGGCGTGCTGCAAAATTGAGGTCAAAGACCATGTTGGGCCATGCAAGTCTGTACTAAGGAGTTTCAACATGATTTTAAGAGGACACTGGAAGTTTTGAAGCAGGGAAATGACATTAACAGATTTACATTTTTAAAAGATTCTTCCAGAAGCTGCGTGAAGACTAGATTGTAGAAAGGCAAGAGTGGGAGTGGGGAGAGCAGGTATTGAACTTGTCCAGGTGAGACAATAACAGCTGGAATTCGAATAGAGAAGTGGAAGTGTCTGGAAGACAGAGTTATATGACATACTGAAATTTCTCTAATGCCTGTGCTGCAACTTTGAGAAGAAATACAGCCCTCTCTTCACTGTGGTAGTGAGGTGGATATCTGTCTGTAAACGGTTTTGCATTTAGTTCCTTAAAAGGGAAGTTATTACTCCAAGCTTGCACAGCTAGTAATGAGTAGAGTCAGGATTAAGTTCTATCTAATGGGTACAATATTTTTTTTCTGAGACATGAATCAGAGCAGTCACACAGAGAAAGATAAGTAAGCAAAGTTTGCTCACAAAATAATAGGATGCCACAAGAATCATGAACCCCAGAAGAAAATTCAGACCAAGCTAAAGCAAGCTAGCTTAAGGAAAAAAGAAAAAAGAAGAAGGAGGTTGTACTGTGTTCTTTTTTTAAAGCCTTTGGTTAATAGGTTTGTATTGTAATATTTATAGTCTGCATGTGGGTTTTAATTTTGCTTTGATGGCAATAGAATATTTCAGTGAATACATCATCTTGAAGCATTGTTTCAACATAGGTTTTTTCTTCCTCCCTCCCTCCCTCCCTCCCTCCCTTCCTCCCTTCCTTCCTTCCTTCCTTCCTTTCTTCTCTTCTCTCTCTGTCGTTATTGTTTTGTGAATGCAAGAAACAGACGTGACATAAATCCTCACAATCCTGCTTCATCTACAAAGACTCATGTGAATTCTTTTAAGCTACGATTAAAGATTTAGGCTCACACAACTGTCAGAAGTGGGTTAAGAGTATAATGTTAGGTTTACAATGAAACAGAGGTGGCTGTGTCAGGATCTGAAAGCTCACACTATGTTAGAACCATAGCAAGGAGACTGGAGAAGAAAAAAAGAAGTCCTTTCTTGAATTTTCCTTAAAGGGCAAGTTATAATCTGGGTATGCTGTTAATCTGGCAATTTATGCAGTAGGTGTGGTAACACCAAACTTGCTGGGTGGCAGACTTCTAAATTTATTTAATGGTAGCAATTTTCTCCAAGAATAGACTAAGGATTTGCCTGGATTTAGAAATAAATTTCTTAATGTTAGCTTTTGTTCCATAAAACACATCAGGGAATATTTTGAAAGTTTTTCCCCCTAGCATCTGTTACTAATTAAATTTTGCTGTAGATCAGTGTTAGGAAGTATGCGAATGTCTTTTGACTTCAGAGCTCTAGTCTCCTTCCCAAACTTGGTTCTTGGTTGGAAACATCAGGATCAGAACGCCAAGCACAGAGGACATACGTGAAAGGGATCCTGGAGGTGGGGGGCCATAGGAAGCTGGCGGCCCAGGTTGGGAAGAGAGGCTGGACCCAGGCTCTTCTAGATGCTGAGGGTCAGGCGCCACACCCCTGCTGCAGTTTGCTGCTGGCTGGATCTGACATCCAAGAGTTCCCTCTCCTCGGCATGGCTGTCTTAAGATTCAGACTCCTGGGTGCAAACCTGACTGCTTCAGCCGGTTCTTTTTCTTTCTTTGTTTGATTTGTGTTTGTTTTTATCCCCTGGCTGTATTAAGGGCTCGCTCGAAGGATCAAGCCCCTGCTGCTTCTTGTGTCTTAACTAAGAGGTAACAGTGGAAAGTAAGTGCTGGGATCTGTCTCCCACCCAGACTATGTAGAAAAAGTGTTTCGGGTTTGGGGTATTCATAATAAAAGGTGGGGGTTCGTTGTTACCATATAATTAATTTTTAGAAACATTATGACAAGCGGAGCATGCGTCACTTAAGGGGGAGTCCGAGTGTCAGTGAGACTGATAGAGAAGAAGCCGAAGAAACCCCACAAAACAAAAGCACACATTTATCGAATGCCTACCCTGGGCAAGTACTTGGAAATTACCATGTTAAGCCCTTCACATATATTATCTTATTAAATCTTTACAACTACTGATTATTTTGGTAATGTTTACCTCCATCTTTTCAGTTGCAAATACTAAGATTCAAACCACTAGACAACTTTCCTTAATCATAGCCCTAGAAATTGGAAAACGCTAGGCTTTTTTATTCTATCATGTTCTGTTTCATCTTGGTTGTCTCTTTTTTGTTAATCAAAACATTTTGAAATGACATCACTGAAAATGTGCAAAAAAGAAAAGTTTGGTTGAGGGTGGCCCATAACTACAGAAACTGCCTGGGCCCCGCAGTTGCAGGGACCGAATGCTTCCCGCAGAGCCGCGGTGGATTCATGCTTGACTGGCCCTCTTAGGGGCTTGGGTTTCTGTGGAAAATCTTATGAAAATCTAGGTACAGGTTGACGAGAATTTTTGCGTGTCTTACAAAAACCTGTTAATGGATTCTGTTCACTGTGACACCTACAACTGAGTGTTTTCTGTAAAGCCGTGGCACCAGTTTCATCCACTTTTGTCTGTCTGTTCAGGCTTAGAGCATTCACATGTAGTGGTAAAGTTTTACTAGGCAAACATTTTTCAGCTAGTACAATTCACAAATATTATTCTTTTTAACCAAACTATTTATAAAACAAATAAAACTGCTTATTGAGCTCCCTTTACTTAGGGAGAAAGTGTTTGACTACAGTCAAAATTAGAAAATGTGTTTTGACAGTTTTAAAACTTCCAGAATGATACAGTGCATTCTTGCAAAGCTGTTTTCATCTTTCTTTCTTAAAATTAGAAGAGAAAGAGCCTTAGCAAACTTCAGTGTGTTCGCAGTGGCTCTCTAATGTGGAATTCGGGCATGTTAGTCTCTAGTACCCTCTCATCCAGGTTAAAAGAGTTAGATTCCTTAACTTAATCATTAAAATCTTGGATTTGTCCACACTTACCATTCATATTCCATTTCTCCCCTGGCATCCTTACCGTTAGTCATATATATCTATTTGCACTCCCTAGAATGATTCACAGTCTTACTCTTAGAAGTATGAAGGCTTAGACTTTCAAAACTCTTCAGAAGTGTCTGCAACCTTGGGGGGCAGTGCTTCCCTGCTCCTGGAGACTGACGGAATGCCCCTCCTCTATAGTCCATAGTGCTGGTGCATACCTTTTGCACTTAATTATGTACAATTATATTTACAACTGTCATAATATTTATAATGGCAATGAGGATTATTGTCAACAGTAGGCAAATGCTTACTTTACTATAGGCACTGAGTAAACCATTTCACAGACATAATCACATCTCATTCTATCAATAGCACTATGAGGGGATATTGTTATCTCCTTCTACAGATGAAGAAATTGACATGTTAAGTAACTTTTCCAAGGTCACAAAGTCAACAAAAGGCAGAGTTGACTTTCACATCCAAATTTGTCTGATTTTATAGCCTGATTTTATAGCAGTAAACCACTAAACTAAACCTCCCCCATTTATTTGTCTAATTCACTGTAAACTGCTTAAAAGCAGAGACTTTGCCATATTTGTCAATAAATCTCCCTGGAACATAGCACTCACTCAATAAAGGAATATGGAATGAATGAAGAAAGGAAGCTGCCATAAAGTGGGAAGGACACTAGATTCAGAATCAGAAAATCGGGGTATAAATCTTGTCCTTAAGAGTTTTTCATACATTAGATATTTGCCAAAGAACATCTGCAGGTATGCAGACCCCATGGACACATGCAGCAATGTGGTGAACGCCAGAGAGGGCAGGCAGTGGGCTGGGTGGAGGCAGTGGGATGGGGGGTGTCTGTAATAGTGTCAACCCAAAAAATTTTAAAATACTTGTATTTATATTAAATGGTTTTTAGTCTTCACATATATCTTCAAGGAGATTATATTTATCTTTTTTAAATGTTTTTTATTTTTTTACTTACTAGGTAAGCAACTTGCTTTAAGGCCCACAGTTGGAGGTACTGAGAAAATTGAACCCAAGTGTTTTTTATCCCCAAAAGCACAATTTTCCTTGTACCTAATGACTCGTTGGTCCTATTTATACAGTAAAAGTTGTGAGAATTTTTAGAAACGTATTCTTTGCTTTGTTTTTTATTTTTATTGTTTCCATGTTGTTGATGGTAATAAAAATGCTTAGAAAGATTAAAAACTACCTTTCAGATAGACAAGGATGAGAGACACACTATTCTTTTTGCAATGAAGCAAAGTTAATTAGAAGCAGTGGAAGAAACCACTAGACAACAAACAGCCTCTCCAATGCCTGGTGTCCAAAGAAGGAAAAAACAAAAACAATATTTGGGAAGGTGCCCTAGGGATAACAATTAAAGAGTGAGGAGTTTCAGCAACAACAGGAAACAGTACAAATAGCAAACAAAGGGGAAAACAGTGCCTCAAGATATGCATGGTTTCACCATGTTTATGTTGCTTGCAGTCATTATTAGAGATGTCATAATACAGAGGCTTCAGAATAAAAAAAACATGAAGTGCAAATCAAGAGTTCGAGCGGCCTTCACCACTGGCTAATCCAGAAGCTCAGTGTGGGCGTCAAGGACCATGGCTCATTCCATCTTGTGCAGTCTGTGGTGTTGGCCTCATCCTCTCTATGGCTTATTCCCTTCAGCTGGTAGGATGGTTGCTGATACGTGCTTCTAGTTCACCTCTAGCAGGAGAGAGGTGTGTTTTTCTATGGCTCTCTCTTGAAAATAAACTTTTTTCCCAGACGACCCTGGAGAATGTCCTCTTGGAGCTCATTGCCTAGTATGGGTTCCCAACATCAAATCTGATCTAGGCACATTCTGGTAGCCAGGGAAGGGGTCTACCCTGAAGCACTTGGGTTCCAATGAATAGAAGTGTGCTGATGGGAAGGGGAGATGGGAGAGTGGGTGCTGAGTAGGCAACCGACTGCACTGGTAATACCTATGCAGTTTAATTGAGAGAATATATATATGGAAGGATCTCTAAAAGTATAAAGCAGTGAATCTCCACTGTCCGATATGGTAACACTAGTCACATGTGGTTATCGCACACTTAACATGTAGTTACTTCAAACTGAGATATAGGGTAAGTATAAAATACACACCAGGTTTTGAAGATTAAGTGCACAAATAATGTAAAATACTCATGAATAATTTTTATATTGATTACATGTTGAACTGCTATTTCATATATTAGGTAAATTAAAACATTATTAAAATCAAGTTGACATGTTTTTATTCACTGTTACAAAATAATGTAGTTACTGTAAAGCTTAAAATTATATATGTGGCTCACATCTGTGGTTTGAATTACATTGCTTTTGGATACCGCTTCATTAGACCAATGACTTTCTGATTATTTTAGGTGAAAAAACTATTTCAACAAATATTTTTAGAGCAACAGATAAAAGCAGAGCTGCTCTGATTCAATGGGGTGGGGAGCTGGGTATTTCCACATCTAATAACATCTATTCACCAATTCCTGCAAATCATTCTTGAAAATAGCTACATAAAATATAAATTTTCAAATGAAATCTCCAAAAATCATTTTCCTAAGATAATAAGAATACCTTTTTGCCCTGGCTGGCGTAGCTCAGTGGATTGAGCACAGGCCTGCGAACCAGAGGATCGCGGTTCGATTCCCAGTCAGGGCACATGCCTGGGTTGCAGGCCAGTTCCCTACAGGCCAGCTCCCAGCAGGGAACGCACAAAAGGCAACCATACATTGATGTTTCTCTCCCTCTCTCCTTCCCCTCTAAAGATAAATAAATAAATAAAATCTTTAAAAAAAAGAATACCTTTTTAATTACTTTATTATTTTCTCTATGAAGTCAAGTAGCAGAAATAATACAGGTGGTAAGGGATAAATACCATATAATCTCACCTTTAACTGGTACATAATCAACAAAAGAAAAAAGCAAGCAAAATATAACCAGAGACATTGAAATTAAGAACAATCTAACAATAGCCAGAGGGGAAGGGGGAGGGCTTAATGGGGGGAAGGTTTTCAGAAACTACTATAAAGGACACATGGACAAAACCAAGGCAGCCGTGGAAGCAAGGAAGGGAGGTGGGTTTGGAGGGAATGGCAGGGAGTGGTGGGGGGAAAATGCAGACAACTATAATCAAACAACAATAAAATAATTTTTAAAAGAAGATTAAGGGATTCTTCCTTGTTAAAAGAAACTTATGAGACATAAAAATTAAATGTGATATATGATCCTAGTATGAAGGCTGAACCTGGAAAAAAAAACCATAAGGAACATTATCGAAACAAGTGGCAAAATTTTAATATGGACTATGAATTAAATAATAGTGTTGTATCTATGTTAAGTTTCCTAATTTTGAGCATTTTACTATGAATATATAAGGAAAGCTCTTAGGAAATATAAAATGAAACTTTTCGGATAAAGATAAAAATAAAAACCTTCCTGAACTCACACATGAGGAAGGTGCTAATGGATTCAGGTGTTGGGATCTGTTTATCTTCGCAGCAGAGCCTGTAATCCTGGTGGGAACAGAGCCCTGAGTCATGAGAAACACAGGCTGCTTCTTCACGTTTGCTTTCTTCTGGCTCCTGTTGCATACTGTGTTGTTGGACCAAATGGTAAGAACCAAAATAAGTCAACAGATGAGACAAAATAAGCCTAAGGAGGCAGGGGAGGGGGGCGGGTAGCTTAGAAGATAAATAGGTTATAAGTTTCCATTTTCCTGCCNTAAAAAAAAAAAAAAACCCTGCCTTCCTGAACTCACACATGAGGAAGGTGTTAATGGATTCAGGTGTTGGGATCTGTTTATCTTCGCAGCAGAGCCTGTAATCCTGGTAGGAACAGAGCCCTGAGTCATGAGGAACACAGGCTGCTCCTTCATGTTTGCTTTCTTCTGGCTCCTGTTGCATACTGTGTTGTTGGACCAAATGGTAGGAACCAAAATAAGTCAACAGATGAGACAAAATAAGCCTAAGGAGGCCGGGGGGGGGGGCGGGTAGCTTAGAAGATGAATAGGTTATAAGTTTCCATTTTCCTGCCTAACACATAATGTGGATTTAATCTTCTTCAGACTTTCCTTAAGCCTGGTACAAATTGTAAGCACTCATCATAATTTAAGTGATTTTATAAATTCTAATTCCCTGAAAAAGAAAAGCAGGATCTTTTCAGAAGAGCATTTTGGAAACAAAGTTTATCATTTGTGATGTAAATATCTCATGGCACTTGGTTTTCACCTGCCGTCTGTCTATACAGTGCATGAAAGGGAAGAGGGGCTGTGAAGATGGGTTACATAAACCTTTAATGGGTGATGGGGCCAAAAGGGACCTGTGTGCCTACAGACACAGCGCGTTACCATTCTGTGGTGTCATAGTCACGTTCTTCTCAATTAGAATTCATATATGTAGGAAGTGACAGTTCTTTCTTTTACTATCCTTAAAATCTGAGGAAGGAGAAGGAGGAGAAAAAAGAAAAAGAGGGGTAAGAAAGAGGAGGCCATTAATACTTACATAGTACTTGCTACCCGGTATACACAAAAGGAGAGAGAGCTACCAGAAATGTTTGGTTGCAGCTATCTCCCGTCACACAAGCAGTGAAAAGGCGTTTCCAACCCAGTTCGAGGAGTTCTCTTTAGAAAGGCTGAGGCATTGGAGGCTGAGCTTCCCGTCATCACCCGGAAATCACAGGATATTCTCAATGTCAAAAGAAAAACTGATGCCATTCTGTGATACCTTAACTTCCTCCAGTCGTTGGTCTGGCAGCACACGGCTACTTAGCCCCTGTGTACAGTCAACAGAACAAGTGTTAACTATAAATGAAGCCGAGGATTTTCATGTGGGTGTGTCATGGGTTGGGGAAAAGAAATTTAATGAATGTTAACAAGTTCCTATGCTCATACTGACTAGAAACTTAACACTGGCAGGGAATATTGCAAGTAAGTTAAATGGTGACTGATACCTCATCTGTTACGAGGAGCTGTGGCGTAGGAAGTTGAACTGATTGGTCTGGAGCTCAGAGTAGAGCACAGAGCTCAGAGGGATAACCTATAGCATATAGATGGGATTTGAAGTCATTGGAGTAGCAGAGGTCACCCAATGAGTTTATGCAAGGAATTACAATGTGCTGTCTGAGTTACCACTTTCTCTCCTGGGGGTTGTCATGATTCTAAAGCCAAATGTGTATAAGCTGTTGTGACATGCAACTTGTACCTTGGTGGGCTGGCTCTAGGTGGATGAGGCCCTCAGTTGTCACTGGTTGTGGCTGGTGGACAGCCACCAGTTGCTACTCTTGTCTCCAGGTCTCCCAGACATATCTCTTCTCATTCTGCTCATAGCTATTTGGGTAAAGGTCTGCCCTACAGAGCCAGGTTTGGGGGGGTTGTGGATTGTCCGGGTCCCTTTGCTCTTCCTTGTTTTTGACCATGCGGGAGTCCAGCTCTGACCACTCTTCCCTGCCCTTGGACTAGATGAGTGAGTGGTCTGAGGCAAGTTGTTCTCTGAGCCTTGATGTTCTCTTTTGTAAATCGAGGGACTCCTCCTTCCATTTCTATTACTCTGTGAAATGAAGTAAAAAAATTCTCACTATGACTTGATAATAGATTGGTATTGGAGGAAGGAATTGATTGTATTGTATGAAATAAGGTTTGTGGATTTTAAGTTAATGTGTGGATTCCAAATATAAAGGCTCATTTGTTCTTTAAAAAAAAAAGAGGTAGCTACCTAAAGTAGGACTCAAAGAGACTAACATTTTCCGAATGGAGAAACAGGAGACCTAAAAAGAGACTGCAAAGGAGTATCTGAAGAGGTAGCAAAGAAATTAGTAAGAAAACCAGAACAAATGCCAACCTGAACGTTAGGGAGGAGAATGTTTCCATATAGGGCTGCAGTCAGCCAGCTCTGATGTTACAAAAAGTCAAGTTAAGTAAGTGTCCAGTGGAATGTGAAATCGGTTGGTAGCCCATTCTGAGGATTTGTGGCCTTGGAGGCAAGGCCATAGGAGGCTTAGGAATAAATTTGAAGTTAAGGAAAGTAGGCAAATCTTATGAGAAGTCAGCAGTAACTTCTGGAGCGGTATATGTTGGGAAGTATGAAATCTGCAAAACAGTTTATTTCCTCAAGGGAGAATAAATTTAGATATGCTAAAATGATAATGGGAAAAGCCAAAAAGTTTAAGGTAGAAGAGGAGGGAGACAATGGAGAAAATAATGCCTCTGCAGTTCGTGCTGGACGAGTTAGTTTCAGACAGACAGGGCGCCCCTGCCACTTGACCAAGAGGAGGGGAGGAGTGGAGAGCTGCAGGAGCTGAGCCTGGTGGGGAGTGGGAGGCCATCTGAACAAGGTGCTTCCCCTGCAACGTGAGTTAGGAGAGTGGGGAATATGTGAAATCGACTTCGATATTTTTGCCACAAACTTTTTGACCACAAGACTAATGGGCTGTAGGGCGATTTTGCCACAACAGATAACATAACTGGTTGACAGTTTGGTTTTCATTGGGCAGATTCAGTGCATTCATGCGACTTGTCAGTTGGTTTCATTTCTCTCTGGGTGGAGTTCTGGGAGTACTCCCTCTTTAATATTGTATAAACCTTAGCCCTCGTGACGGTTTATACAGGGATGAGTAAAAGTGGTGATCTTAAGATAATGAGGGTTTAATGCCAGATTGCAGTTATCTGTAAAGCCAGGTTGCTCACTAAACTGGAAAATGCAGCATACCAGCTTGCACGTTCTCCAGTGAGCACAGTCATCCCTCCCACTCACCACAACAAGATTACCAAGCTACGGCATGTATGACAGAGATGGTTACTCATGGACAACAGTCTTGGAGAGCATTAATGATTGATTCTGTAGGTGCAAGTTGATGCGTCTCTTAAAGAGGGAAGAAATTGTAGCAGAAAAGAAAAAATTGTGATGCCAAAGAGGGAGAGGAATTGACAAGCAAAAAAATTTAAAAATGTATAATACTATAAAGGAAAGACTTTGAAGACAGTGTGTTTTCATCTTTCTCATGAGTCTTTTGAATTTTGTTAATTTTTCATGTTTCATTGTGTCCTTTGTAATGTTCCTCCTTTTTAAATTTTTTTTTCTTGTGAAATAGTCTTACAGCCAATTAGTTGTACAGTGAAAATGCTAGCAATAAAGATATTTATGATAAAAAATGGGAAAAATAGAACTATATGAAATAGCTGCTGTGGTAGAGAGAGAGCTATCTTACTAGGGAATGACACCATTAGGGACCTCGAATTCAAAGAGATCCCAGTCGGCCCACATTCAGCCAGTGTCCAGGCCAAGTACAAGATGCATCCATTCGAATCCCCTTATCTGGGGAAGTCGCCCCACAACAGAGATCCAAAAGAGAGCATCATTTTGACATGAGAAGAAGTTAAATAAGAATGTATTGCGTCAGGCAGAGCCCGTCATCAGCCTGCTCGTATGCTGGCTGTGTGGCCCAGAGTGGAGTTCTGCATGTCATGGCTGTGGCTGTCCAGGAATCACGGAGGCCGGTCATTTATGGCTGCACATTCCTTTTACTATGTCACAGCTAATTTGTCAATTAAATTAAAAGTTTCGATCCCTTATAGAGTGTCTGGCTGTCGGTCCATTAGCTGTTAACTCTTGCACACATCAATTACCTGAAAATTCAAGCTAAAATGACCGTATGATGGCTTTAGGGTGGACTGTGATGCTAACATTTTCCCAATAAATTATTTAATAGGTTATTGTTTATATCTAGGCTCCCAACTACTCTAAATTTAGTGCATCTTTTCTAAATGTGAAAATAGTATCTTTATTGTGGAGAATTTGGAAAACAAAGAAATATGCGGAGAAGAAAATGGAGATCATTCTAATTCCCACCCAGAAATAACTACTTCTAATATTTTCTACATATATGCACAGAATTGTTTTTAACTGGATGATACTATGTAATAAATATTTGTTTTCACTTTTCACATCCTAAACATCTTTTCATGTTATTAAATACTTTTCAGGAACATGATTTTTAATAGCATCATTGGAAGACATATATAGTACACATATCACATGTTATGAAAATCGATGGATATTCCATAATTTAGACAGCACTCTTTTTTTGGTCATTTAAGTTTTTCTAATTCTCTTTTTTATTGAGGCAAATATTCCTTGAACACATTAGTTTACACCTCTGATTCCTTTCTTAACCATTTAATTATTCTTAATTGTCACTAACACTGTGGTTCTCTGAGTGGGTATTTGGGGTTTAAATGAAACTGTATTTTGGCAGGAAAAAAAAGCTGTTTTAATGATAAACATTTTCAAGAATTACTGTTCTTTAAACCTTAACAGAGACACATTCTCTAGACTTTCTCTTGACACCTGAGATATAAAGGTTTGACATATAGTAAACATACCTCTTCTGACATGTGTATCACAAAGCTAATCCTTCATCTATACTTCAAGGTATTGAATAATTTATAGAGTAGATTTTGCCTTCCCCCTTGCAGCCAGAATTTGAATACCTACTTAGCTACTGACATATTTTGGCCATTCTAATAGGAAAGTGAGTATTTATCTAGTCATATATGTACCGAGCTATATGGAGCCAAATCACACAGAATTTATCATTCATACTAATTAAAGGAAAGAGTAATTCTTACACACTAAATAATGTGATGGCAGGGTTTTTTCTTGAAGCAACTCTGCTAGGTAGAAATCTGAGGAAAGTGGATGTATGGACGACACATTCATTTCCTTGCACTCTTCCCCTTCGAACCCACGGCTGTGTCTCTGAATACCAGAACATTCTGTCCTGGAATCGTTTGCAACAGTGCCATAGCCTGGGGCCTGGGAAGAGCTATGCTCTGTAAACTGAAGGTGTTGGTTATTCTGAATTCATTCATACTTTTGCAACTGCACTACTAGATGGAGAAGATACTTGGTAATCATTATTAATCATATTTTAGGGAAGGGAGTAGTTTAGATATAAAATTAGATAACTGATCCCCAAACTATTGATGGAAGCAGAGTTCAGTCAGATTTATGGTAGGTCTTTGACTCCTGGCCAGTGTGTTTGCCAGCCTGTTGCTTCTACAACAGTGTCCCCCTAAAGCTTTATGAATCTAGTACCTTGTCCTCTTTCACTGTTCACTTTCTAACTTCATAATTTTTATCTCTACTCTCTTTACCAAAACACATCCTTGAGGTTTTCCTGAAGAGGAATTTTTGTCTTTCATTCCACATCATTAACATTTCAGTTTCTTTTATTTTTTAAACATTTCATTTATTTATCTCTAGAGAGATGGGAAGAAAGGGAGAAAAAGAGGGAGAGAAACATTGATGTGTGGGAGACATGTTCTCTCACATGTCCCCTCTCTGAGACCTGGCCTGCAACCTGGCCTGCAGCCCAGGAATATGTCCTGACCAGGCTCTGTGGAACAACACTCAACCAACTGACAGTTAAGTAGTTTCAGGGGTCCAGACGGATTTCAGTGTATTGCAGTATAGGACATTTGTCAAACTAGAGAGGAATTTCCAGTAAAGCAGGTTATTTTACGAGGCCTAACAACAGAATATTATGAAAAAAAAAACATAGATCAAAATTGGCTGTGGAGGAAAGTTCTCTTACACACTTATATTCGAAATAAACTAGAGACTTCTGGCCAAGATGGAGGCGTAGGTAGATACACTTTGCCTCCTCACACAACCAAAAGAAGGACGACAACAACAAATTTAAAAGCAAAAGAACTTATATGTATGACCCATGGGCGTTAACTAAGGTGGGGGAAATGCTGGTGGGAGGTGGGGTACAGGGCAGAGGGGAATAAAGGGGAGAAAGAAGTGGGACAACTGTAAAAGCATAATCAATAAAATATATTTTTAAAAAAGAAATAAACTAGAAACACAAAAATGCCATACAATGGAGCCTAAGGGCAAGTAACCAATTTTATTTCTTTCCCCACGAATTAAGGTTTCTGTGTTCACTCATTTATCATCTTCAATACATATTCATAGCCTATAACCCTTGGTACTTTCAAACCAAGGCACGAAGTACTGAAGATTTTTTGAGTGTATAGTTGTCAAATTTTTTGGACCATAAGATGCATCTAAGTTTTAGAGGAGGAAAATAAGAAAAAAATTTGAAGCCAAAAGTGTGGTAAAGTATTTAATAGAATAAATAACATAATATTTCACTGATGTAAATGTAAACAGAACTCAAGAGCAGCATTAACAACCATTATTCCTCCTAAATTTGTGGGGGGGGTGCATCTTATAGTCTGAAAATATAGTAAACCCTGCTGCAATAAAATAAAGTCCAAATGCAGAATACTAAAAACAGTTTCCTTTGGTTTGTGCTTTGCACATTTAAAAGATCATTATCACTTGGGAAGGAAAAAATCATTTTTTTTTCAGTTAGAATGAAGCAAGGTAATTGCCCTTGACACTAGCCAGGAATAGAGAATTTAGAAGTCATTGACAGAGTTGCGTTCCTGGTTATCACAGGTACAAGGAGTTCTCTGTTCCTGCTGATAACTAGGGAGAGGCGAGAGGCCTGAGTGAGTCACAAGGCTCCTGGGGAAGATGCTGGCAGAAGAGCAGCCGCTCTGATCAGCCAGAATTGGTCCTCAAAGCTCCTTTGACAACTAGCTTATTGTGTGAGGCTGATTGGAAAGAGCAGTGGGGCAGAGTATACATGCATTTGCCTAAAAAAAAAAAAAGAGCTCCTGTGCTGTCAAGTGTCCTGTTATTTGGTTGTTTGCCGTGTCTCTAAAAGGAGTAGAATTGGACTTACAGGAATAGTTAATTGTACCAGAAATCAACATATTCATGCCAAAGGCTTGATCCCAAAGTCTGACCATCTAAAAAATATTTGCAAAAATCATAATCACTTTTTAGCTCCTTAAATATAGGAGCTAAATATCTCAACAGATAGATGCTAACTTGCATTTATGTTCAAACGTAGATGACAAATTTGGGGCCCTACTTCCATCCCTTCTGCCATTTGGAAATGGCAGTATCGTGCTCACTGCCTCTAATTCAAATTATCTTCTTATTGCACATCTCACAGCTTCTGGGAAAAGCTGGAGTGTCCCTCCCCATGTGCCAGTTGTTGCTTGCAGAGCTTGATTTTATAATGTCACAATCACGGCATTGTCAATAGTGAGTTACTGGAAACTACAGTCAAATTACCCATGTAAGGCATATGAAACCTATATTAGCCTAATAAAAATAAGTTAGTATTATTAACCTCATAAAAAATTTTTAATAATCAAAGGGAACTGTGTAAAATGACTTAAAACCCATTTTAGTACGTGGTTTTGTAAGTTTTCCTGATTATAAAAAGTTGAAGAAATTTAATACTTTATTATATAAGAGAAAATGAAAATGTAATTTAAGTGAGTTTTCAGATCATTCTAGACCAGGCTCAGAACACTTCTGGAAGATGGTTAAGTGGTCAAATCTATTTCATTATTGGATGAAAATAGGGGCTGTAAGAGCTAGATAAACCTTTCCAACTGTTTATAAAAAGAAGAAAAAAAGAATTACTAGTTACATATTTTTTAAAGACAACTAAGTTGAAAATATAGATTTCTACCTTTTAGTCAAATATACTGAAATCTAACTGATGTCACTAAATAATAAGAGTTCAGTTTACATGTTGCAAATTTAGAAATTGAGATATGTGGATAGTTTTAGAATGAAGTTTACTTTTACTTTATTTATGATAAAGTTTTCTAAGAAAGTGAACAAAATGAACAGGCTAGGATGTTTCATCCTACCAAGAGGGAATTAATCATTTTCAAGCTCATTCCGCCCCACCCCCTCTCAACATTTGTTGAGTGCTCACTCTGTGGGCATGTTCATTTTCTACTGTAGCTCTCTCACAAATCACTGTAAACTTGGTGGCTTAAAACAACACAAAGTTCTCTTAAAGTTGTACTGATGAGAAGTCTGACACACTAGGCTAATACCAAATGTCCATGGGGCTGCATTTCTTTTCTGGAAGCTCTGAAGGAGTATCGGAGATTGGCTTTTTTTTTTTTTTTTTTTTTTGCCTTTTTCCATTTCTAGAGGCCATACATCTACATCCCTTAACTCATGGCTTCCTTCCTTCATTGAAAACCAGCACCATTGTATCTCTTTGACCACTTATTGTAGTCACATCTCCCTCAGACCACAGCTGGAAAAGATTCTCAGATGTTAAGGACCCATGTGATACATTGAGTCTACCTGGACAGTCCAGGACAATCTCCCCATCTCAAGGTCCTTAACATTAATCACATCTGCTACATCCTTTTTGCCATGTGTGATAATCTGTTCACAGGTTCCAGGGACTAGGACCTGGGTCTTCCCGAGGGGGCCATCTGCGTGCCACGGTAGGGGGCATGTTCGGTTCACAGGACTCTGAACCAGCATCAAAAGATACTAGTGTAGAAATATGATTTTAAATAAATTTGGTGTATAATAAGCATAATAGATTTGTATTTATTAAGGAAGAGCATAATAATCAACTTCCTTTAAATAAAAGCCTTCCCTAAAATGTTTGAAATGCTTTTATGTATGTACAATTTAAAAAACAATTTAATATTGTTTACTAGTAAATTATTAATAGTAATTCTATCGCCTTCCACAAGTTTACGTGTTTTACATAATTTAATTATAATAAACAGTATAGCCGTGTATACATAATACTGTTTTATAATCTGTTGTCTTCACTTAGTTCTTAAACATACTATTCTGTGAACTGGATGCTCCCTTCCACCCCTTGAACCAGGAGAAAAACAAACGGAAAACAGGGCACAGGCAGCACAGAGGTTCTTTCTGCAGCCGATGCACCCGTCCTGGGCTCAGTTGTGCCTCGTGACCAGCCTCACAACAAGCCAGACAGGGGAGCATTGAGACCCATGTGAAATAAAATATCTGTATTTTATTAAGCTTTAATCCTGATGTTAGAGAGTCATGTGTTTACAGTTTCTTGCTAGTATGGATAATGCTTCACTGAACATTCAGTTATTTGTACAGCTGTTTTCTGCTTTTATTGAATAAATCCCTTGGGAAAAAATCCTTTGAAAGAAATTATGGACTCACAATACATGGCTGTCTACTGCTTGCCTACCCATTCCTTTCTTCTTATTTATTTATAGAACCATAGTTTTGTTCAGGCATTAGGTGGTACTTTGGTCAAGGACCACGGGTTAAGCCCCAGGATATGAAATTGTCTATAAGCCCAACCTGAAAATTTCTATCTCCTTTGCCAGTGACTGGCTTAAGAATGACCTGTGACTCAACTCTGTCCAAGGAGACCAAGTTGAAGTTTCTTTAGCTGGTGAGGATTTGATCAGGGCTCGGTTAAGGCTGCTGCATCTGTGATGTGCCAACACTTCTATGCACCACCTGGGCTTCTGTTTTTAGTGTAAAGCAGAGGAGAGGAGAAGCTGACCTTGGAAGAGCTTGGAATAAGGGTAAAAGGCAATGCAGAGGACGAAACAGAAGCGTCCAGGATGACTCTGACACACAGGGCCCTGGTGCCTGTGTAGGAATGAAAGTGCCGTTGTTGGGACTGTGGGGTTGTGGCTCATGTGAATCACGTGCTCAGGGTTATTGACTTCAATTCAGAATATGAGACCTGAGGACAGAACACCTCAGTAAGTGTGGGCCTCCAGAGAGACAGTGGTTTCCACAGAAATGAACTGTGAGCAAAAAATACAAGTCCTACATGTAACTTACAATTTTCCAGTAGCAACATTTTTTAAAAAGTAAAGAGAAACCAGTGGTGTTGATTTTAATAATGTATTTTACTTAACACAACATGTCAAAAATATCATTTCATTATATAATCATTACATATTCGAACATTTCAATTTGCTCCGTTCACATTTCAATTACTTAATAGCTGGGTACCTAGGAAGACAAATTAGAAACCGGTTATAATGTCAGCACCTTTCTTTGCTTTGGGATGTGACCCTATGTTTCAGTTGTTCTTGCTTTTTATTTTTTTGCTATTATGAACAATGCCCCGATGAACCGTCCTATGCACAACTCCTGCAGCAGAATTCCGGTTGTATATCCCCAAGGGAAGGATAGCCTGGAGGAAGCTGATGAGAGTGGCCGGTTGTTTTCCAAGGCAGCGGCTCCGGTTCACACTCTCACTGGCAGTGTGTAAGAGTCCTCATTGTTCCACATTCTCGCTGACATTTAGAGAGGTCACATTTCTTCATTTTTGCCTAATTACTGGGTGTAAAATGGTTTGTTATTTTTGTCACAATTTGCGTGTATCTAATAATTAATGAGTTCAAATACTTTTTTCAGATGCATATGAACCTTCAATATTTCTCTTCTGTGCAAATCACAAATATTGATTCATTCAAATGTAAATGTGTATATTACACATTATATGTCATACATTAATATATTCACATATGTATTATATAATATATTCATTTACAAATATTTATTGGGCACCATCTGCTACACATTGGTCTAGGTAGTGTAAATATACTTGTGTGGGAAAAAAATAGTCCCAAGCCTTGCCCTCATGGAATTTACATTCTATGTGAGCAGGTGGTAAGGAGGGAGAGACAAAGGAAAGTAAAATACCGTGTGCCGTGTGACGCTAGTAAACCCTGGTTTGAGTCTGGCTCGGCTGTTTTACATCATTAAACCTCGGTTTCTGTAGTTGTGAAAGAGAAGGCAATCATATCTGTCTTATATTGTTTATTAAATGCATATGAAGAACTTGACACAGTGCCTGGAAAATGATGAGGACTCAGAAAATGTTATTATTATTACTTTCCCCTTTCTTGCTTCTACTTTTTCTTCAGTGATGTTTGTTTTCAGTTAAACTACTGAAGTTCAAGGCTGAATGAGTTTTGGTTTTGTTGAAGTGTTGGCTCTCATTTGGGTATCAGTCTGCTGGTGTTTTCTGCAACAAGACAGATGATTTTGGCTAATTTTGAGATGTGTTATTTTGAAACTTCTTAAATCCCAAGGATCAAGAGCCTGAGAACATACACTTTAAAAAAAAAAAAGCTGTGTTGTGTCAAATAGCCAAAAATGTGGGAACATCCATAGGAATGTCTTGTGTAATCATAGCTATGTTCCGTGAATATAAATGTTGCTTGATCATTTCATTGCAACAACCAATTTGTTGTAAGCTGACTATGTGCAAAGTACTGTGCAGAGGAGACGAATATGACCTTATTAACCTTTGGGACAATTATTGTTCTTCTTTCTTAGATAATGATGTTGAAAATGACCTTCAATCACGCATCGGTTGAGCACTGCAAGGCACAATCAGAAAAGCAGAAAGAATGCAACTTCTTCTTAATAGCCGTCCGCCTGGCTTCCCTGAACCAGATCTTGGATCCCTGGGTCTATCTGCTGCTAAGAAAGATTCTTCTTCGGAAGTTTTGCCAGGTAGCCAATGCTGTCTCCTGCTGCTCTAACAATGAACAGAAAGGGCAGCCTATCTCATTATCCAATGAAATAACACAGACAGGAGCATGAAAGAAAACACTTAATCAATTTGCATGTTCACAGCTTTCTGCAACAAATAGCCTTAAAACTTACTGTGAATTTAGGTATCTCTGGCGTGCCATTGTTTGTGCATCAAAGTAGAATTTTTGAAATAAGGCTGAATGGTCTCAGCATAGATAATTCCCTGTGCCAAAAGTACTGAAAAACAAAAGAAAATATATGAAATAACAGTCAAGTGTTTTGGCTTCTCTGCCATTTGTAGCTGAATATGTGATTATTTATAAGTGATCTTGATCTGTGCTGGGTGGGTGGGGAAAGTTATTATTCTCATATACTGAGTACACAGTGGGTTTAATGCGTATATCATCGAAGACAAGGCAACTGTTTGGTTCTTTTCAGAGTCCTTGGTCTTTCGTGTTCTCTCTCACTCTCTACTTCTCTTTCTCTCTGTGTCACTCTTTTGCCCCTTACACTTTTCTAAAAAGTTGAACTAAGATGAAAAAATGTATCTACAATATTCACTGGTATTAATGTTATTTAAGTATTGTTCAATATGTAAATTAGGTGTTAAGTTTACAAAGTTTAAGCTTTGGTTGTGTTGGTAATTAGGTTTACTTACTATCTGAATAAGAGCCAATTCCATTTATTTTTAAGTATGTGTGGACTTGTTACTGTTCAAACTGCTGAATGTTCTTCCTTTTGAACACATCTTTAATCCCTACAAGCCTGGAGAAGATTCGTGAACCTGACCATGAGGGTCAGTGCAGTGACCTTTCAGAATGCATTTGAGGACTGATTTGAGCACTAATATAAGTGTTCTGGTTAATTATCTCTGATTTTTCCACCAAAAGTATTCTTTAGTCTTTGGGATATTTAAATACTAACTCTGACTCTAAGACCAATAAAATTTTGAGAGTTCCATAAAGACTTTTCATAGTTTGGCCTATTTATTGAATAAGGAAATAACAATACTGACCTTCCTTGCAGCACTTTCTCTGTCTTCTCCTCAGAGTAGCTCTATCTAAATACTTATCATTAAATATTTTTGTTATAGTCTACATGTATATAACCTTAATAGCTAAGCTTTATATCTTTTAGGCACAAGTAGATCACAACTTTAAATTTTGATGATTGCACTTTTTAAAAGCATTTTCCCAACAAACACAACAGTCTTTTAAGTTAAGCCTACACAAAATGTTCTTTGTATTCTTGGAAGCATTCATTTTGTAAACTACTTAACATTTTCTCATGATTCTAATCTCCAGGTTACTTTACTGCTTTCCAGGTTTAAAAAAAAAAGAGATTTTTTTATCTAGTAACTTTATTTGTCTTTGAGTGTTGTAGGCATTTGGAAAAGAATTAGCTTGAACAGTTACCATATATCTATTAGATTACTATGTACACTAGCCTAGGTCCTTCCGGAATGGTCATTCTAAATGACCATGTCAAACTGAGTGAGAAGATAAGATCTGCTGGAAGTATTCACAATAGTTCTGCAAATGTAGGTTTTGGAAACAATGGTGATAAATGACCAATGTGAAAACCCCATTTTAAAATCTCTCTATGCCTTAGTCGGATTATCCCACAGGTCACTTCCTTGCGGTATGAGACAAAACCATCTACTTCAGAAAAAAAAGTTCACTTACATGACCTTGTGATAAAAAGGCTTTACTTCTTCAATGGACCTCTGACCCCAGGTTATGATCAGGTAGACACATACGCAATGGGGTTATTTTTCCCAACACCTAGCACCGCACTTGGGATACAGAAAGTGTTCAAACTTTGTTCAGTGAGTGAATGAATAAATGTCTGCCCAACAAGAGTGCTATTGGCTAGGCACCACCACACAGTTGAAGTGCTTTATGCCATTACAGTTTGTCAGGCTGATGAAGTGAATGATCCCTGCTTATTTAATTATAGAAATGTGAATTTATCTTCAAATGTGTAGTGTCATATTGCTGCACAACAAAGTGCTTTATTTGTATTAATAATTTAAGATACTGATAAATCCAAGAGATAATGGAGATTACTGTCAAAGAAAAATCCCTTTTTATTCAACCACAGAAATACATGAAGACAAAAGAGCCTGAGACTTGTTCTTAACCACAAAATAAATTCATATCCCAAAGACCTGGTAGGAGTGGAAAAATGGCAGGTTTTTGAGGTGGAAAAGGAAGAAATTATGAAATGGCATGTGAGTTTTGTTATCTAGGCAGCCATTTGTTAGTCCAGGGAAAATCTGACAAGAAATAGATGTCAAATAGTTTTAGTCTTGGGATGATAGTTGAGGTTAGATTTCATAGACATTGTGCAGAGGCTTTAGATGTGGTTTGGAAGTAGACATCTAGAGTCATCATAGAAGAGTATGACTATTTCCAAGTTTAAGTTCATTGGTCTTAAAATTCACTCCATAGACTTAGTTTATCTGGGCAAGAAAAAAAATGCATGCATAAATTAAGACAATTCCTAAACTTCATATTGTTGGTAAAATAAATAAATAGAAGTCTAGGAGACCACATGGAAAGAAATGAGTGAGTAGAATGTGGAAATATAATAAAATCAGCCATCAAAATATTTTATGATGGAGTCCTGATTTTCTAATGGTAAAGTTGTACTGCTGTGCTGAGTGAAATAAGAAAATCAGGACATGCTACCCAATAGGAACAGTTTGCTTTTAAGATAAAATAGGTGTGGTGGATGTCCTAAACATATTTAAAGTTGAAAAGTGTAATGTGTTATCTCAAAATTTACCAAATTTACCTATTGCTGTATCCAAGAAATTTCAAGGAAACCTAAGTGTTTAATCATGCCAGATTTAAATGACAATGAGTTTTAAAAAGTGAATATATATTTCTGCTTAACACTTTTTTAGTGTGTGAAAGATCTCAGGACCATGTCACAGAAAAGAAACCGTAGAAGCTCATGTACAAGTTAACTATGGAGACCCTGTGACCACACTGGCACACTTAGACTTTTCCACCAGTACTTCAAAACGTGCTGGTCCCAAAACGAGGTATTCTAATATTACATTTTTAAGTAAATTACACTTTCTATTTATTTAATGCTTTTTATATTTTTGTTGGTTTTGACTCCAAATTAGTAATTGGCTTTTAATCCCACAATTGTGTGGAAAACAATTGTTTTTCTGCAACAACAGTTATTTAATAGTTCTTTTGTATTGGGATCAAGTTGGAGACAGAAAATAGGAAAATTTTGTTCTTTGTAATTTTAGGCACATATATTGCCCACTTCTTTTCATAATTTAACCCCAAAAGCTACTGTTGAAATCTACAGGATCCTGGAAGATGAGTGGCACAGAGAGACTGCAAAGTATTTATTACTGAAACCCTATGGAATAGTTAAAATTTCTATGATTTATCTCCATGAAAAGTTTAGTCCATATTCCGTGCCAAATCTTCGCCACTGCTGGTTTATTGCTGGTTTCGTGGTCCTATATGTCTAAAAAAATCGATAAAACTAATGTCTAAATAAATGTAAAGAATTGTTCAATGAATGAATTACATCATTTTCAGAATGAAAACTTTAATACTGTGACTACGTCCATGGGACCGTTTTCCGAGTTGCAATAAAATGCTATAAGAGGTGGCATGTACCTGCGGTTTCACCCCCCAGGTTGTGACAGAACCAGTGTACAAATTTGAAAAGCAACCTAAGACTCATGTACACACTTGTTAAGAAGCTGGAGCTCAGTGTGCTAGGACAGCGAGTAGGTGCTGATTACATAGGATGCACGGAACAGAAAATTCTGGTTTTTCATAGAATTTCATTATATTGGTAGCATGTGTATAGATGCTAATATCATACAAATGTCCTTATTTACCTGGATTACGCCAACCAAAAAGACTTTAACTTTATTATGAAAGTGTATCTATGGTAATCAAGTAAAACCTTGTCTATGTCTTCCTTGAATGCATCAAATCTACAATAAAGTCATTTTTTTTCAAAAAACGATGAACAATTCATTTTTAAGTCAGATGTGAAGATATCTTCAAAACATGCTTTTTAACAATTCCATCTCACTCTCCCCTGTACTCTATTCTTTTAAGGGATGAAAGGAAAGGGAATTTTTATTTTACATATTCTCTATTTTATAATTCCTAAAAGGAGTATTGTATTTAAAGGCTTATAATTTATATAAGTTGAGTTGTAAACCATGACATTACCATACCATCAGCTGAGTATGATTTTCTTGATATCTGATTGAAATAGAATTCAATCAAATATATACCATATTCATTTATATATCACATTTTCTTTACTGAGAATTAAATTTTTTTCCAGAAGTTTTACTTCAGCTTCATTGCATAAGCAACCCAAATGTCTCCCGGGTTACATATTTCTTCACTGGAAACAACACTGTTCCTCCCAGACTCCTTGCCTCCAACATGTTTATTCTTTTTTATTTTTTCGTGGAGAGAAAGTAACAAATATTTACTATTGGTGAGGCAGGGATTGTTTTCAAGAGGTGAGAGAATGGCTTCATATTTCTAATATGCTAATGTCCTAATTTATGAAATAGGTTTGAGTCTGTTTTTTTAAAAGATTTTATTTATTTTTGGAGAGGGCAAGGGAGGGAGAAAGAGAAGTAGAGAAATGTTAATGTGTGGTTGCCTCTCACATGCACCCCCTACTGGGGACCTGGCCTGCAACCCAGGCATGTGCCCTGACTGGGAATCAAACCTGTGATCCTTTGGTTCACAGGCTGGTTCTCAGTTCAGTGAGCCACACCAGCCAGGGCTGAGTCTGTTTTTTCAATAATCCTGCTTTGATGAAACAATTTTATTATTGGAGCAAAGATAGGAAAGAAAGAAATTACCCTCAGGAACAAATCAACCTTTTCAGGCTTTTTTAGCATTTTGGAGATAATTCCACATCTGAAGTTATTTTCAAATGTGCAGGCCATAAATTCTTTTGTCACTTGATTTGGAATTAGAATATTTTGGCCTTTAATTAAAGTGAATCAGATATCTAGCCAAAGCTAGCCAGTCACCCAATTCTAATTATTATTTGAAGAATTCCTTTATATAGTTTTGTTTCTGTAGAAATCAGAGCTGTAATGGTAAGCAGAGAAAATGCATATGACTTACTGATACACTTCTATGTTATTTTAACTTTTGACAGGATACTTATGTGGAATGGGCACAGAGTGGGTTAGAGAATACAGAGAAAGATATGGAGGAAAACCTGTACATTTCCAACCCTGTTAACCAGCTTCATCCTTTTAGGCCATTCCCTAGAAGCAAGGAGAGGAAGGGACCACATTTATCTTTACAGTGGAGTGTCAGTTGGTTCTATTTTGTAAGAGCAGGTTTTCCGTTTACTCAAGTCATCAATCACTGGCAGCTAAACGCTCTTTTTCCCAACCCATGTATATTATATATATTATTTATGTAATATTTCCCAGCCATCTATATAATATATGTGTATTAAATACTTTACCTTCTCCCTTTTTATTGACCAAATGAGTTATACAAATAGCAGAAAGTTGAACATTTCTTTAAGCAAACAAACTAAAACTAGGCACTAATTATCTTAATCTGGTTACAACAAACGAAGTGTGTCTAAGTAAGGACTGTGCTCACTGGCACTTCAATAGCTAATGTCAACTCAGTAGAGAAAGCATATGTCTCCCCACCAGCCCCACTCAGCAGCCTGTCTCTGTGCACTTGGTTAAGTGAAAAAGTATAGTTTTGTCACCTCTATGTAAAGCTTTAAATAAATGTCTCAACATGTTTTGAAAGCTTGTCTTCAGTATTGTGAAGACAAAGAATAAAAGAGACTGAAAAGTACATCAGAATTTTGGTGGCAATTCAAGTCATAGCTAGTCTGTATGTTTAATAAATGTATGTTATTTATGTGGTGTTTGTCAATGGAAAATAAAGTGGAATGTCCTGAAATGCTCCTGTCTTTTTTTCCTGATGTCAAATTATGTCAGGAATATTATAATTGTGTTAAATATTATCTTGAAATCCTATTTGATGTGCCTTGTCAAAATAACAGCACAAGGTAATACAACAGTATTGTATTATCTAGAACAATGAAATCATTTTGTTTCATATTCTAGAATCATCAACAGTACAAATTATAATTTATGTGCTATAAATTTGAGAGGTGCTTTTCCCCCATTTTCAATGTGATAATTATTCATGTGATAATAACAGGACTGTAGTTGTTAACACGAAAGCACATTTATTCTAAACTTAGTTCTTTCTCTCTCTTATGGATTCTAGAGTAATTTACTGGCAGTCAACATCAGAATCGTCCTTGGGTGTAGTCAGACCCTTTGGCAGTGTCATCACTGGCACTGGCATGAGTTGGTCACTAGTGGAGATGGAGGTGGGGCTGCTCCACTACCCAGTTTCATGTGCTCATTCGGGCCACCCTCCTCTTGCTTCTGCAGTGAAGGAAGTTCTGTACAATGTTGAAACAAAAGCCAAGCTTTTTAAAGGGAGCTCGTTGATCTTACTCTCCTTGTGCCCAAGAAAAGGCATTTTGGGAGGGCTTTGTCCTAAACCCCCAAAGGTATTACAGTGTCTACAGTCTATGTTCTTTAGAATTTCAGGTAAACATGATTATGGCTACCTTTCAGTAGGCCAGAAATGTCCACCACAGTGCTTATGCACCTATGTGCTGTGAAATGAGATATTATCCAGTCCCACGTCCTTGGAGGACGTGGGATCAGATATCCTTAGTTATCCTTGGGGGCCATTGTGCTCGCCTAAAACACTCTTGAATAAATCCAGTTTGGAGAGTGGGTACTCAGAACCCAGGCCAGTCCTCCGACCCACACTTGTTCTTTCCTTCACCACATATCTGTCTTGCACCTGTATGTGCCAAGCATTCTGGTAGGTGCTGAGACATAAGAATTTTTTTAAAAAAAACTTTCAACAGATTTAGTAGGAGAATAAGAAATAATTTGATTAGAGCTGTGATTAAAGTAAGCATATGGGAGTATGTGAGCCTATGGAGGAGGTAACCCTAAAATAGGAAATGGTTTCTTGTTGGAAGTGAGATTTAATCTGCATTTTGGAGACAAGCATAGGTGTTAACCAAGAAAGGGAACACATTTTATGATACTTTTTCATTTTACTCTGCCCAAAGCATTACAGTTTCCGAGACATTGATGCTGACTAACTTCTAGTGGCTATTGTGGGAAGTGTGGGTCTGAACAGAGCATCTCTGTGGAAACTGCAGAGGGGGCAAGGGCGTCCTTGCATTGTAGGCTATTGAGCAGTATCTCTGGCTTCTCCCCACTAGATGCCAGTAACCCTTCCTTAGTTGACAATCGAAAATGTTGCCAGACATTGCCAAATGTACCATGGGTGACATGATTGCTCCCAGTGGAGAACTTGGTGTCTGTGGCCACCCAGAAGGGGCCGTATGTCAGGACAGGCCATCTGTGAGATCCAGGCTCTCACAGGCACCGCCCTGGCATTTCCAGAGGCAGCAGGCAGCAGGCCACCAGCTTGTGTCTGGCTGCACAAAAATGTGGTACTGCCACTATGACAATGCCCAGATCGCCCCAGCCCTGATCCCCTTCTGTAATTGCATAAACCTATTCACAAATGAACAGGTACGATTTCTTAGAAAGTATCACCTTTCTATTGATGCTTCCAATCCCTATTTTGTTCTTGATAAGAGGCCCTAGGGTTATATGTCTCTCAAAGGGATATCTAAGAAGAGTGAGTCCATTTCTCCCAGGACTTCAAAAAATCTGTTATAATTCCTTTTAAGTTCACATTTTCCAGACCGATGCCTTAGTGGGAGAGAACTAATTTACCAAATCCTGTCTTCAATGCTACTTCTGCATATTTGGTCTATAGAACAGACCCATAGCAGCTTTATTTAATCTGAAGGATTTTGCTCAAAGAGCAGTCAACTTTTAGGCAAATGTCTCTCAGCCTGGGTCTTTCTCAGTTTATGGCAGTCTGCGGTACCTCAAGTGTAGGACTACGATCATATATTTTGATGACAGAATTCAAGCCATGATCTCTATACCTGTATGGAATGGAAAGCTGAAAAACTTAAATCCCAAATCCGACCAAAAAATAAAATTAGAACGACAGTATCCATTGGTCTATTTCTGAGGCCAAGTAAGAAAGGTCTGTGGCTTCTTATACACTTGTTTTAAAAGAAGGCTTTGAATATAATATGCAAAGTTGTTTGACTCTCGTTTTGAAAAGAACATCAGAAGAAAATAATCTGAAACCATTACAACCAGCTGAGGTACTTAATACCCAGTAGAACAGTGGTTCTTAATCTCTCTGGGATCAGAGATCCCTGTGAGAACCTTCATGGTGCAGAGGCTGTGGTGGCCTCCTGATGTCTGTCTATGGAAGTCTTGGAAGTTGATGGACACAGGTTAAGAATTCTCACTGTGAGAGTCATTATGACTCAAGGAACCTCACAAGTTTCTATGTTTGGTTAGGAAGCTAAAATGTAAACCTGGAACTGAGTCAATGTAATTGCTTCTCTGGGAATGCCAAAATTCCTTAACATCTCACTTTATGCCCATAGTAATAAATCAACATAATCAGGGGTATCATTATTAAAAAGACCACTAGTCACTTTTTAAAATTGCCATTATATGGGGGAAAGGAAACAACATAATCCCAATTAGAGGAAGAACAATATAGGTTGCTCACCAAAAAACAGGTCCAAAACAAAAGAACCATTAAAAAAAACTTACACACTGTCCAGTGATGCATTTGCCGTAAAACAAAGAGCTTGTTTCAGTTTTGCTTTGTGCTGACACAGCAAAAAAGATTTACCATCAAGCTAGTCAAAGTCAGTAAAAAAACCACCCCACCTGAAAAATGCAATACGCTATACACAAACAGGTGAAAAGGTTAACCTGTAACCTGTTTACATGTAACCTGTTATTTTTCTCTTACTCTTTGTTATGTCATTTTATGTTGCTACATGTGTACATGGGCACATATGTATTTACGGTCCTGCATGCACTACATTTTTGCATTGCTATTTAGACTGAAAGCAGCAAGGATGACCTTACCGATTGACCCCTTCAGTGAGAATGCAAGGCATACACTTACAGACCTTACAAATGTAAAATTAATGATGCTTTAAGCCAACACTTACAGCTATTAGTAGAATGCTCTATTGAAGTTCACAGTTTTTATTTCTCTAGAGGGAAATGTCTGGAGCAATTAATGACATATGTCTTTGAATTTTTCTTGCTGTATTGAGGAAGATGGAAGTGAGATCTTAGAGCACTGAAGTCCATTGTCTATTGCAAACAACTCTCTGACACCAAAGCACCCTACCTGCTGAATGCGCGTGCATAAATCGGGCAGCTGTACTAGTGTGCGTGAAGTTGTAGGCTGACTTCATGAAGCAGTGGTTTGGAGTCTTTCTTCTGAGAAGCTCCATGAAAAGCCATCTTTAGAGGAAAAGCGATTGTACTTTATCTTCAAAGCTCCTTGACCATTAAGATTTTATTTATTCAGTTAGTTAGTTACTTAGTTAGTTAATTAGTTTTGCTCAGAAGTTTCCTTTGAAAACTGCAATGACAAAATTAATCTTTACTTAAACATTTTGAAGAAATTTTATTGCCAAAGTCTGAAGGGATGCAGCCTTAATTAGAATGCACGGCTCCTCTCTTCATCCCAGAATTGCTCCCACCAAGGTCATTTTGAAAATTCTTGCCATTATCCCTTCTCCAGAATTGTCACTGATAGCTGAATGACTTAACTTCATTCATATTTCCACACTATGAAGAGATTATATATTCAATTTAAAATATTTTAAAGGATTGTTCAAGCAAAGTCATTCCACTAAAATGCTAAAGTTTTGTGGGTCGTAGTAGAAGAGAATACCTTGCAACATTGAATAAGGAGTCAAAACATGTACCCACTCATCTGATTTGCTATTCACTGGCTACTTGCCCTGAACAATTCAGTAAACCTCATCAAATTTGAGTTTTCTCATTAGCACAGGATCATTGGGCTTAAGGCAATTAAAATAAGGACACTTTTGAAAGCACTATATGAATAGTTAATGGATAATATTATTTTATTGCCCTCATTTTATTAATAGAACAACACTAAAAAGTGATTATGATTTTCTCATCTCAAACAACTATTGGACGGACAGTCTTGCTAAGTTAGTGCTGGGCACCCACCAGAACATGCAAATGACATTGAAAGACCCATTCTGGTTCCACGCAGGAAAAGATACACAGCTTCTCTGAAGGTTACTTGCCTCTTCTGTACAAGCAGGGGTTGGTCTGTGTGTGTGGTAGCTTCTAACTGTAAAGACATAGTTCTTTCTCTCTGGAGTATCATGAAGCTTATCTTGTCAACTAAACACAATTTTTTTCCAGAGTCTTGAAAAAGTGCTCATAGAAAACCTGCAGGAGACTTAGATAGCAAGGCACATAAAAGTTTCTGTTCTTTTTCCTTTAAAGACAATTTTAAGGTTCCCATTCTTCCTCTGTTATGAGATTTTTCTCTTTTCTCAACCAGACTTTAAGATCCTTGCATCCAAAGGCCATGTCTTCCGTTTAAGTTTTTCTGAATTCTTTTTATTTGTTTCTCATCCAAACTACTAAGTCCATCACTTAAGTTGTTAATAATGGGCCTTGTTTACTTCTTTCTTTTTGGCTCAGGAAATGACATAAAATACATTAGATGTATAGGTTTTTGTACATTTGAGCATATCAATGTGGGCATGTATGTAATGTCTATTATATCTTAAATGTTTATTTCTTAAATCAGCTTAATTTTTAATCGCATCATTACGTACATACCTTTAAAAAGTGAAATAGTGCTAAAGGCTTATTAGGAAACCCACACTCGTCATTCTAACTCTGTACGCACCACTCGGTTGTAGAGGTGCCAAACCTTCAGCTTTTTTTCAACATGTTTTCTAGACATTATGAAATACCATCACATTTCTAAATAACATACTTACGTTGCTGTCTCTTGCTTCATCACCTTTAAACATTATTCTATGCTGGTTTTCTGTTTTGTGGGTTTAACTCTCTCCTCACCCACTATAGCCGTAACACAATTTTTATTAGATCAGTATTCTGTGTTTGCATTTTTCTGACGGTGCTGACTCAGTAGTGCTGTGATCATGTTTGTCTCTTGGACACATTTTCTTTTTTTTCTAGAGTTAAGACATTAAATTTGTCTTTGCCTTCTTTGTGTCAGTGGCTTAAATCTAAATGGTTCTCCAAATGCCAAAAACCTGTCTAATAATTTTCACCATCTTTAGAATCCAACATCCTGATGTCTCTGCTGCTCCTTCACTGGCCCCTCTTTCATTAGATATTGTCTCTAGATCCCGTGTCTTGAATTTTTTCTTGAAATCATCCCCTTATTTTGACCACACTTGCTTTTAAATGTTTTTTTTTAATAAGAAAAAAATAGGTAACCAAACTCCTCAAAAGGGGAAGAGAGTGGTCTTAAATGAACATGGACACAAATGACAACAGTGGCAATAGCCATAGGGGTAAGTATCTCAGGAGCGCCAATACTTTACAAATGTTACCAAATTCTCATTCAGATGCCACAATGTAGGTGTGGCTGCTATCACCACTTTGAGGGTAAGAAGACAGGCTCAGGCAGGTGAATCACTTGGCCAAGTGAGAACTGAAGCTAGGGGTTCACACCTGATTTCAGGTCAGATTTTAGTCATCGCATAATTCCTGAGAAAAGAAATACTAATGTGGTTTCTTTTTGACGCTTCAAATTTATCTTTGAGGGCAGCTCTAAGGCCCCATGAGAGAAAGACTTGGACCATGAGAGAGCGCCTGAATGTTTCCAACAGCCAGAAGCAATCTCCTGCAGCAGCCTAGAGGTAGCTTTTCCAGCAGCACTGATTAGATTTGGCCCACGAGTTTCTCTGCAATTACTCGAAAGCCCTGATGCATTCTGGGCAGGTGCACAGTGTTGCCACCACGCAAACCCTTTCTTCTTAGGTGCAGAACCACTTCTGCCGTGGAGAGAATATTGGCTATCTCACAGCAGATGCTGCACAGGAAAGCTGTACTTCCACTTCCTGCCTCAGCTTGTGGGTTTTCCCGAAACAGAGTTTAATCACAATTGGGGCTACTCTTTATACGTGTCTTTTAGCTCTTTGTTTTTTGTTTCTTTTTTGTTTTCCTTTCACACTTCCTCTCTTGCTTTTGTAAGATAACCTGGGAGCAGGTTTACTGAGAAGCAGAAAGTAAAAGGTACTCTTGCTTCCTAATTACGGAGAAACTACCCTTCTGGAGAATTTGTAAACCACAGGACAGGAAAGAGGGAGAGCAGGCTCTTTTCTCAGCAGTGAAACCATTTCACTTACTGTCTTTCTCGGCTTAATTCTAAAATTTGCTCCAGCTTCTTTCTGCAAAAGGCAAGCAGTTCCAGAGTGGAGCATATTTTGTTTTTAAGAGAAAAACTTCTGTGTCCTGTTTTGATTCTTTCTTCCCTTGTTGCTAGCAGGCAAAATATATTTGGTGTATCTGATATTTTATTTACCAATATTCTGCCAGGTTTCCCTTCAACTGGCTGCTCTGGTTTCCACAGGACTGGTTAGACCAATTAGAATACCACAGAATGGTTTGCCCAAAGGAATAAAATCTTGGCAACTCCAAAACTCGAATTCTATTGTTATCACTAAGTTGAAAAGGCAACCCACCCACATCTGTATAACTTAAAAAATTGGTGCATCTTGGAGTTTATTTTTGGTCTCATTTTGTACTTTGTCTTTTGACCGTTTCGATATAATAGCAAAAGTAATCAACAATTCTCAGGGATCTCAGGGGTCAGTTGACATTTATTCAGAGTGGGAGCACCTCATTATATATAAATCTTTATTAAAAAATGTTTTTCCTAAGTTGGAGTTAGTAAAGCCAAATCAAATGAGTCACCACTTAGGGAAATGTTTGAAGGCCAAAGTCCCTTCTTCTTGCCATCTTTGATGTCATTTGCATTAGAAATAGAACCTAGAGATCTTCATAAAGGCTTGTTAATAATGATAGAATGTTAAAAATAACGTAGTGATTTATGGACATTATTTCATGAGAGTAAATTTTAACAAGAGAACGCATTCAGAAAAAATTAAAATAACAATGATTACAATGATTACATTGCTGGAAGTTTATGGGAGACACCACGTTTACTTTCATCAGATGAAGTGGACCGTTCATACAAATTTAGGGGCTCTTCCCCTGTTCCCCAACATGACCATTTGGAAAAAAGAGAGGGACATCCTTGGAGAAAGGCAAGAGGCAACGAGTATGGGAACCAGATTAGGAGGATTTTTTCCTGGGTGAGAAGCATCATGGTCATTTTGCCTTCAGGGGTAGGACAGTGTGTGTTTTGGAGTCAGATCTGTTAGCAACTGTGGGATAATAGCTGTGGAACTTGTACATAGTTTCTTAAACTCTGAGATTTTTGTATTCTTGTATTAAGAATTGGATTTTTTTTCACTTAATTTTATAAGGTAGCTGAGTGGATTAAATATGCAAATATTCCAGAAGAAGGGTGGGTCCAATAAATATGCAAGAGATGTGATTATTGGTGTATTGATGTGTATTAGTAGGTTAGTAGTGGTAATGGGAGCCACGATAGTGACTTTAATGGCTCGAGGACTCCATTAGCCATATTGGTAATGTGGAAAAGACATCCATCCTCTGTACCCATCCCTCAATATTATTTGGGGAAACCCAAGCATACAGCGTTGTGTTTGAAAGGACACGAGCTAAAATGAGGGTAAATTTGGAGGCACATCCTAGTTCTGTTAATTTATTAGTAGGCTGATCTTCATTAAGCTAACAATCTTCAGTCTCAGTTTCTTCAGCTATAAATTAAGATAATTTCATTTAAATGTATTGCAAACATTCCATGAAATAATACATGCAAATGCTTATTTAGTGCTTGACACATAAAAAAACACTCAATAAATGATTGTTATGTTACTGTAAATTAATAACATTAATTTACAAATTAATATATAAATTAATAATATTAAAACCGAGTTCAGAAGTTAAGTTGGCTCAGTTATTAACTGAGGCTGAATCTCTTCACAAGCAGACACATTGTATCCAACCTTCTCGAGACTTAGGATAAGAAAATAGGATATGGATAAACACTACAAGAAGTAGAAGAACTAACAAGTAACAGCAAAATAAGAAAATTTAATTCAAATTTTTTTCTGGCTCAAGCGTATGTCTTTGATATTAGAAAATGACTCCAAGCCCTGGCTGGTGTAGCTCAATGGATTGAGCATGGGCCTGCAAACAAAAGGATTGCAGTTCGATTCCCAGTCAGGGCACATGCCTGGGTTGCAGGCCAGTTCCCAGGAGGGGACTCACAAGAGGCAACCATACATTGACATTTCTCTCCTTCTCTCCTTCCCTTCCTCTCTAAAGATAAATAAATAAAAATCTTTTAAAAAACTGCATTAAAAAAATAAAAGAAAATGACTCCAGTAGCACAGAGGAAGTGTTTTGTTTTGTTTATTTATTCATGTATCTGTTTATGTATTTATTTATTTATGTTTTTATTGAGATATAATTGACATTATATTAGTTTAAGTTGTACAACAGAACAGAATGATTATATATATATATATATATATATACACACATATATATACATATATATATAAATGATTGCCATAAGTCTAGTTAACATCCATCACCTGACATACTTACATATTTTTTTCTTGTGATGAGAACTTTTAAAATTCACTGTCTTGGCAACTTCCAGATACAGTCATGTGACATGTAACGACATTTCAGGCAATGACGAGCCACGTATGCTATGGTTGTCCCATAAGGACTGTAACGGAGGTGAAAACTCCCTGTCACCTGGTGATACTGCAGCCCTTGTGACATCTGAGCACAGTGTGTTAACTCACGTGTTTGTGGTGCTGCTGGTGAAAACAGACTCACGGCACTGTCGTTGGCGTGAAAGTGCAGCACATACGACTGATTATGTGTCGTACCTAATACTTGGCATTACGTTCTGTCTATAATAAACAGCTATGTTATTGGTTTATGGTTTACTGTACTGTAATTTTTCATCATCTTATAGAGTGTACTCTTTCCACTTTAAAAAACTTATGCTGTAAAACTGTCCCAGCAGAAGCCTCATAATATTCTTGTCTCTTGATTGAATCATTTTCTCTTGTGCTTAATTTAATCTCTTGCTATTTTATAAATTGCATGAATCCTAAGTGTTTGTGAAGTCTACAGTCGTGTGCAACCAAGGCCTGTGCCTTCACATGCCTCCCTGCTCACTCGCCCAGAGCAACTCCCAGCCCTGCGAACTCCATTCATAGTGAGTGCCCTACACAGGTGCACTGGTTTTTGCTCTTTTATACTGTACTTTCACTAGACCTGTCATCTGTTCAGATATGTTTGAATACCCAAGTACTTACTCTTGTGCTATGCTTGCCTACAGTACAGTAATGCTTGTATAGGTTTATAGCTTAAGAGCAATGGGCTATACCATCCACATAGCCTTGGTGTGCAGTCAGCTCTGCCAGATAGCTTTGTGTCAGTGTGCACTCTGTCATGTTTGCACAATGACAAAATCACTGAATGGTGCATTTCTCGAAAGGTATCCCTGTCATTAAGCAGCTCCTGACTGTGTAAACACAGTATTGTTAACTAGGGTTGCCATGCTATGTGCACATTACATCCCCAGAACTTATAATGGGAAATCTGTCCCTTTTGGCCACCTTCATCACCTATTTCCCTCACCCCCACCCCCCACCTCTTACAGCAACCAACAGTTTGTTTTATGTTTGACGAGTTTGTTAAATTCCGCAGGAAAGTGAAATTATACAGTATTTGCTTTTCTTTATCTTATTTCACTTAGCATAAGGCTCCCAAGGTATAGTCATGTTGTTGCAAACGGCAGTATTTTCTTCTCTTTTATGGTTGAATAATATTCCATTCTCTGTATCTCACATTTCTAATCCACTTCTCTGTTGTTGGACACTTAGGTAGTTTCCATGTCTTGGCTATCATAAATAATGCTGCAATAAACATGAGAGTGCAGCTATCTATTTGAAATAGTGATTTTATTTCCATCAAATATATGCCCAGAAGTGAAATTGCTGGATCATATGGTAGTTCAACTTTTAATTTTTTGAGGAACCCAGAAGAGGTATTATGAAACAGTCCCTACAACAATTTCCTCAAGTGAAACCCAGAAAAATAAATAGTAAGGCATACAAGCAGAGGAGTATATCTCAGGATGGCAGCTTTTGTCTGAGAAGTAACAAATAGGATCTGGTGGAACTGGTTAATGCTGTCTCACTGTTATGTAAAGCAGACTGGTATAACCTGTGCCTGCCACCTGAACTTCCTAATGGGGAAAGGACTCTGGGGGTAATAACCTGTCGTTTATCGCGTGGCTGTAAATAATAGAAGAGAGAACGTGTGCAACCACTTGGTACGCATGCCAGTTTCCATCATCATCATCATTTCCTGTGCGAACTTCTCAGAGTTAGTATGGTCCAGGCAGGACACTAATTTATTTCTGGGTACCTTAAGGTCATTTACATTCTCTAGTAGTCCAGTCATTAGAAAATAGGATTACCAGAGAATGTTTGGACTGTGATGCAGTTGGGGAAAACACAATAAAAGGAGGCATTAAATCCGTTTAAATTAAAATCGAAGTGACACTTTTCCTCTTAGGACTTGGAACGAGAGCAGTAACAAGCTGGGCCTTAGTGGAACTGTGACTTCTCTGGTGATGACTATATCTACAAGAAAAAACATGAGGTCAAACATGTATGTTGGATATTGATAAATCCTAAGAAGAAATGAGAATCAGACTATTTATGTTGGATTTTGATAGATTTTGATCATCGATTAAGTGACTGCTTTATTTATGCAGTCATTCACAGATCTTTAAAATTAGCCCTGGCTGGTGTAGCTCAATAGATTGAGCACAGGCCTGCAAACAAAAGGATCGAGGTTCGATTCCCAGTCGGGGCACATGCCTGGGTTGCAGGCCAGTTCCCAGCAGGGAATGAATGAGATACAACCATACATTGATGTTTCTCTCTCTCTCTCCTTCCCTTCCCTCTAAGGATAAAGAAATAAAATCTTATAAAATAAAATAAAATGAGGCCCTAGCATATGGCCCTAGATGCTAGGGGACTGAGGGTCATCACTCATGGCTTTCAGATGTCAGACTCTGATACTTCAAGGTGAGGTATCAATTTTCATTCCTTACCTTTAGGACTTAAATATCTTCCCCAAGTGTCAATAACTTTGTTTCAATAACTTTGCTTTTTCTTTTCATTCCAAGTAGAATATATACTTATGAATAAAATTCAAGCAATGCAGAACACAAAGATCAAAGAAAAATTTCCTATATGCCACACTCAAATCTAATCATTGTAAACATTTTGATTAATACCTTCACAAGTACTTGTCTTTGCAAGTTTCTCCTCAGACCTGGCTTCATCTAAGAGCTATGGTGAGACTCCCTGAGTTACAGGAAAAACCCCACAGAGAGATTTTGACCTAATCTAAAGAGAAGCCAAATCCACACAGTCTAAGGTAGAAGGGCTTGCCTTACAAAGTTATGAGTCTCGTATTACCACAATTCAACAAATACTAGGAAATCACAAGGTGGTCTTCTGTAGAAAGAGGAATACAAACCTCTTCAAAACTTCCTACTCAGGATTCTATGATTTTATGCATCAAAATAGTCATGAAATAGCTATAATATTTGAAATGGGGTGAAAAATAAATTTGTCTGAATTTAGGAATTGAGCTTAGTGCTCTGCTTCAAACCCTCGCACACAAGGTTTGCACACGTAGTCTTTCCCTTCACACGTAGTCTGTAGTCTTCTTTCCCTTTCATACGTGGTGTGCAGTCTTCCTTCTGCAACACTTACTGCATTGCAGTTAAACTCCCTCTCAAAGCTGGCCTTTCAGAGTCTCTATTCACCTTATCCGTTTATGACATTTTAAAAAACTCTCTTCAGAAAAACAGCAAAAATATTGGAAAAGAGAGCAACAGCAATTATTTTCCAGTACTTATATCAGATTATTTGGTGGCCATTATTACCAATAACTTCATTAACTGGAGTATCAGATTGTCCTTGTTGAATATGCAAAGCTTCCAAGAATATAAATTTGGTCAAACTCAGCTTATGATCATTTTTACTATGTATAAAACATATTTTCAAAGAATAAACTCAGCATGAATAGTATTCATCAATCTGTATATATTACTGGCCCTATTTAGTGATTTTTAAAGTTTTATGACCAGGAGAATAGAGAAATCTACTTTAAAATACAGAAACAAATGATTTGACAAGTGTTTAGGGAAGTTTTTAAAATTTGAAATAAATGTAAGGAACCAATACCCTCACATAACTAGGAAGTTTGGGGTTTTTTAAAATTTTGTTTTGTTTTGATTAACAGAAGAATTGTTATTAAAGAAAGAGTATTTCATTTCAGAGATTGGGTGGAATAGATCAAGTTTTCCAGTTAAATCAAGCCTAAAGGAAATATACTACTTCTTTATTGAACAGCGTCCTTTACAGGGTTAGAAATAGTCACCTTCTTTGAAATATGGAATCAGAGGCTGACATCTTGATGGAAGTGTTGAAATTACTGCCATCATTAATCGCTTTCTGAAGATACACTATCAGGGTGCCACTGCAACCTGAAAGGCTTGTGACATTCAGAGGAAGGCGGTGAGTCACTTTGCGGGAAATTTGGGGGATTAAAGACATGGAATTGAAGCCTGGTTCCTGACTTACTGGATGTGTGACTTTGTTAATCTCTTTCTGTCTCTGTTTACTCACCTATAAATTAGACATAATGAAACCTGCCCCACAGGGTAGTGGAAGGAAATAAGGTAATGTATACATAAGGCACAGTAGGAACTCAAAAATTTATAGTCATTACTAACATTAAATAATACTACTTGCTTTTACAAAATATATTTATGCAACTTCCAGGAGAAATATGAGTTGTAATTGTGATAACAACAAAACAATACTGATAATCAACACTTGCGAAAATCTTTTATAATTTCTAAGGCATTTTAGCATCTGTAGTTTTAGTTGATCAAACCATTTAGGTAAATAAGGGAGTATTGTTATTAGTCCCACTTTATAAATAAAAAAATAAGAGAAGGTGAATATAAACTTCCAACTCTAACATAAATACATCATGGGGCTGTAACATACAGCATGGTGACCATAGTGAACGCTATTGTATTGTGTATTTGAAACTCATTAAGAGAATAGATCTTAAAAGTTCTTATTACAAGGAGAAAAACAACTATATGTGGTGATGAATGTGTTAAAAAATAAGAGTCAATTGAGTAAATTTTAAAGATCTTATTGGCTTTATTTATTTGGTAATTCACAAATTGGGCAACATCTCATCTAGCAGGTGGAAAGGAGCTCCAAGGGGTTGGAAATACACATGAATTGGGGCCAAGATAAGGAGGTTCTTACTGAAGAGTGAATAGTTTCAGGCAAGGTCACCTTCCTTTAGGGGAAGACAAGAGGTCTGTCAGGAAGATCGCCTCACTAGTGTTGAGCAGATGCTTCCAGATCTACTGGTTAAAGTGACATTGCTGAGAGAGGTTGAAATGGCACTTGGGTTAGGAATGAAGTCTGGGGTTGCCCAGGTGGAGCTTTTGGCAAATGACTCCATGTGGGGCCTGTTGTTTTCTTCCTTCCTTCCTTCCTTCCTTCCTTCCTTCCTTCCTTCCTTCCTTCCTAACAGATGTTAACTAGGCTTATTATAGTAATCATATCATGATAAATGCAAATGTTAAATTATTATATGTTACACCTGAAACAATATTTTATGTCAATTCACTACTAATCACAGTAAATGCAATACTTGTTATACTCATGTAAAGTTTGTAACATAACGAGAAGGGGAAACCCTGTCTGTGTTGATATCTATGTCTGTGGAATGGCCTTAACTAAGGAACAGGCAGGCTGAGAGCTCGCCGTCCAGGCCAGCAGAGAGAAGGGCCGCTGTGGTTGGCAGAGTGGGGTGAGGGGCAGGGCAACCTTCTGCTGCACGGGCTAGGCAGTCTGAGCTCTGCATCCCACATGCTGGCTCCCAGCCATTTCAGCACATAGCCATGGAGTCTAAGACTGATAAACAGTGAAAAATACACTTCCTTCCAAGAACTGAGAGCCTTTCAAGATAAACACATTCGGGCCACCTCCTTTTGTCATGCAAGGAAACTGAAATAAGAAATGTCAGCATGGCTCCAAGGCTTAGGTAGGTGGACACTTGGAGACATTTTCCTGCTCCTGTCAGGTGCTCATATCACTAGACCACAGTTTCCCAAGTTAATCCTGGTTATCACTTACTCAGCTCATTCAGTCTTTCATTCACTCACTCAGCCAGTTTGTATTCAGCTTCTCCTGTCTGCCTATTACTGTGCTGGGCCACACAGGGAGACTAGTTACCCTCAAGGAGGGTACCACACACCTCAGACTCCAGCATCCAAAAGTGTGCCTGAGCAGCCTCCCTCCGTCATTCCTGAAAGGCTTCTCTGGGCCTTTCGGGCAGAGACTAAATGAACAGGGTCGCTGCCGCCAAACACGTGTCAGATGGTTTCCCCGAACTGTACAAAATGTAGATTTCTGCCTAAGACCAGTTCACTTTTCAGTCGTCAGGAATTTCTAAGAAAATGACTCTAGTGCTAGGAGACTCTAGCTCCTGTCGTAGGTCCCATCACACATGTGAGTTCACCATAGTCCCACGTGCAGGCAGGCCCTTTGCAAAGCAAACCAGAGACAGGACACAGGTAGGATGCGGACCATGGAAAATCAATGAATACAAGATGAGTATGTTGCAGTGTGCAGAGGAGAAAGGATGAGGCTCTTAAAAGACTGTCGGGAAGTGGGAGGGAAGCAAACACATCCGGCTCTCATGTCCACATTCTGTGGTAGAGAAGAGGAGAATTTAACACCGAGGGGCTTCATGGGCACTGTTACTGAGGAAGAAAGAGAAGTAAGGTGAATGGAATTCATTCTCAAGTATCTGATAGAATTAACCTCAAAGAATTCTGCCTAGAGTAGTGCAGTTATTTACATTGTGGGTTTTGGACATTTTCTTATAGGACCTAAAATCTGGAATTGTCATTTTTTTTAAGAAAGTGACATGGAAGTCCCCTCTGAGAAAGTAAGCGTATTACCTGAGTGAAAATAACACAGTAAAGTACTGTCATTTTTTAATATCTCAGAAACAATGATTTCCATTAGGTCTAACCACTTAGAAGGACCTTATAAGAATGAGACATAGAACCAGTAAGCATTAATGAGGATTTGGGGATAGGATATTTTTTTTTCTTTTAAAAAAAATCAAGGAAAGGCAAGAGGGCTGAGAGAGGGGCAGTTTGGGAAATAAAGTACTGGTAGGGGAAAACAGATGCCCAAGCAAGAGTGGCCTCTTTTACAGTTTTCTGGGCCCATATCAGAGACTGAGGCACAGAATGAATCTCCACACGGTTCCCAGAAAGACCGGTGCCAAGGTCTCTATGTGCTCATTCCTTGGGTACCTTCTCTTCTGCCTTCTCACTCCACAGACACCCTCAGTTTCCTCACCTTCCTGCTCAGATAATTTTGAAAGTCGCAGTGAAAAAAAAAGAAGTAAAGCCAGTACATAAGGGAAGTCTGAGAGTTTGGAAAGTGGGTGTCCCACGGATCAGCCTTGCTGATGGTGAGTGGCAGGTGGATGGGTTTTCAAAGAAGAAGCAGTTGAATGAACATGGAACATTTATAGGTCATCCTCCCCTACCCTTGTTTCCTTGTACTGTTGTCTGCTCTGACTTGGGAGGCCACTGCCAACCCCCAGGTTCACGTCCTGGTAGAGTATTTCTCTTTTCAAGGTCACGTGGAAGAGGGTAAGTTCTAAGAGTGCATGTGGAGGGGGAGGGAGGGGGAGACAGAGAGAGAGAGAGAGAACGAGAGAGGCAAGTAGGAGGGGAAGTGACTTTCATTACTAAATAAATGGCAGCCCCAGCTCAGCCCGTTACAAATCAGAAGGGAGCCTGTGAAGTGCATCACAATCCAGAAGGCCGTCTAGACATGGAAGTTCAGATGATCTTCTGCCTTTTCAGCCTTTATTGTCTGTGAAATGGAATTGTAAGCTTCGTTTTTCTGTTCCAGGTAGAGGCTTCTCAGATAACCTAGTGCTTTTATTGCTATTAACTTCCCTGCTATTAGGCCCTGGCTGGTGTAGCTCAGTGGATTGAGCGTGGGCCTGAGAACCAGACAATCACGGTTCGATTCCCAGTCAGGGCACATGCCTGGGTTGCAGGCCAGTTCCCAGCAGGGGCCAGTTCCCAGCAGGGGATGCACAAGAAGCAACTATACATTGATGTTTCCTTCCCCTCTCCTTCCCTTCCCCTCCAAAGATAAATTAAAAAAAAAAACTTCCCTTCACAATCTTATTAATAAATAAGATTGTGATATGGTACACTTCAGTTAATTAAATACTTTGTTTTCATTGGCTGGTAATGTTTCTTTGATAACTCGGAATGTACTTCAAATGTTTAGGTCCACATTCATTTTTATGACCTTTGATAACTGTTCAGTGCTGTAGAAATAATTTCTGCTGTGTGAAATATCTGGATATTTAGCCCCAGGGTAAAAAATTTGCTGTACACAGTTTATATTTTAATCAATAGCCTAATGGTAAATTCTTCTATAATTAGTTCATTTTTTCAATACCTAAGTGCTTCTTATTTGCTAGTTTCAAAAGGAGTTGCAAGTTAGCCAAATACTCATTCTCAATAATATTCTCTAATCTAAATACTTACATACATAAACTTCATGAAATCTCAGACATCATAAAAACAAAATTCTTCTAGAGAATTATAAAAATGAGATGATTAGAGAAAGGAGGCTCACGTAGACAAAAAGAGTTGCTTTTTAAAGGTAATTGCCCCAGAAGGTTGAAATCAAAGTTCCTCTCCCAGTGAAACCTAAGTGAGTACCTAGGTGAATGCTAAGTGATTTTAGTAACAATGATAACACTTTGACATATATTTATTTCTTTTGAGTATCTCCTAGAGGGAAATGGGGCCAATGTTTACTGTCTCTATATCCTAGAGGAAGGTACTGAGATTTACAAAGCTTAAGCAAGCTTGTCCAGGTTTAGAGTGAGTTAAGTTTCAAGCCCAGCTTTTATGATGTCAGTTTCTGAACTCATTTCAATGCCACCATCTGGATTTTACCTCCCGCATGGGGAGGCAGCAAGTTTGTATCGCACAGCGGCATAATTATATGTCACTTCTCTTTGAAAGCGCAGAAATGTTGTACAAATTTTGGGAAAATCACACACAAACAATGTAAAATCATTGTTGAAGATCTGGGCACGACCGACGGTAGGGCCCCCAAAACAGTGTGCTCTGTCACATTCTGAAACCTTGAGGACTGCACATTTTAGGCGATCGATTCGTTTTGAGCCAGATGTAATGAAAACGTTACTAGTTCCCATTTATTTCTATGGCCTCTCTCTGCATTGCTTTAGGTTTCCTCTTGGCAACTGCCCAGGATTTTCTCTGGCTAATGGGATGGCTTTATTAGTGTGTTAGGTTTTAGCTGGCTGCAATAGAATCCAAAGTAACAATGACAAAATGAACGTGAAAGCAAATTTCTGTTCTACTTATGTAAGTTCTGCATGTAGGCCATTGTTACTTCACACACACCCAGGGAAGAGCCCTGAGACTGAAAATCTACCACCATAAGCAGAGGGCAGGGAACAATGGAAGGAAGAGCCTGGCTACTCCTCTCTGGTAATTAGTGGTTTATTAAGCGAAACTTGCACAGAGGAGTGTCTTAGGCAGTTCCAAGATGAAACCGATGCTTGCACCATTTGGCAGGCACCAAAGGATTAGATAGGGTAAAGGCTGGAAATAGTCATGGGTACTAGTATGTTTATGTTATGAGGTACGGGAAATTACTTTACATGCTTGACCAGCCAGGACAAGAACCTATTCCAGACCTGCGTAGAACAGGAGACAAGGGAGGGGTACTGATATGTGTCAGAATGAATATCGGTCATGAGCGGTCTCTAAGGAGGGTTGGCAGAGAGCAACCTCCATTCTGGCCCGGGTCCAGCTTGTGGGATAGACAATGGTCAGTACATCGTGGAACAGTCTTTCCTCCATTCTCAACCCCTTTTGACCAGCTTTTACAAGCTAACATGCTTCTCTTCTGTGAGGCGCCCTGAGTGGTCAGGGAGGGGCTTCAGCAGCACGGTGGTAGCTCACTGAGTTGCCAGTTGACTGCATTGGAAGCACGGTCTGCAGCAACAGTACCAAGACACACAACTAAAGAGACCAATTAAAAGAAGCAGTCTAAGTATTATTAATTTTTTCCCATCATGTCCCCACCCCAGAACCAACCAGTGACTTAGTAGGTCACCTAGGCTTGAGGCTGGATTATTTAAAGCATTTACTTGAGTTTTCCTGTGTGTTGACAAAGAAATATTAGCAGATTTATCTGATATAAACACATGACAGTTAGTTTGAATAATGGTACAGATGCCCCTCCACATGCCCCTCTCCACTTGAAGCCTGATCTTTGGATATTAATGTGGCCAGATTAACCTGGACAGGCTATATAAACCACGAACACTGGCTGAAAAGTGGTGCTCTCTGGTGTAAGGAGGTTAATGGGATGGGGAACATGCCACACTAGGATGCCTATCATCTCCACTCTTCCAGCAGTGTGTGTACTAGTCCATATAAAGCATGTCTCCATAGGTCCTGACTGCATTAGATGACAGGATCCCACTGGAGACTGAACAGCTCCTCCCCACCCAGGTAACTGACCCATCCCAAGGCAAAGTCCCACTGCAGATTCCAATAAGTTGTCCCCGTTCCAATAGGGCTCGGTGCCCTCATTATCATAGCTTGTTGGTCTATGGCAAATGTCAGGACTATTACTGTGTCATTTGCTTTCCACACCTTTACCGTATTGGATGCCTTAGCCTGAGTTCCCAGCCTGGCATATGAGGCAATAGCCTGGCATATGAGGTCATGTATGTGAGTTGGTCACATAGAGTTGTGAGTTGGTCACATACATGAGTTGGTCACATACATGAGTTGGTCTGTGGGTTATATAGAAGCTGAAACCTCCCAATAACTACATTAATCAGATCACTATATTGTAAAGGCAGCCCTGCCTACTTAGCTATGCACCATCCTACCTGGGCACTACAGTGCCCACTCTCTCTGCAAACTTAATCCACAGGCTGTGCTGACAGGTCAGTTGCTAAAGTGTGCATTTTTACCAAGGCATGTTCTTCCTGACTCCCTGGAGATGTAGATGCCTTATGGGCAGGGACACGGAAGGTAACATATCTGCCTCAGACTCTTGTGAGTGAGCCCAAATATCTTTCCATGTTCTTTGTCCCCATAACGGTTTGTTTATAATCATCCATCCCTACTTTTCCATTGTCTGAGCCATAACATCAGTCCCTTTAAAACTGCCCAGCTGGCTTTGGCTGGATGGCTTAGGTGGCTGAATCATTGTCCTGTGCACCAGAAGGTTATAGTTTTGATTCCCAGTCAAGGCACATACCTAGGTTGCGTATGGGAGGCAGCTGATTGATGTTTCTGTCTCACATCAATGTCTCTTTCTCTCCCCCTATCCCTCTCCCTTTCCTTTTTCTTTCCTCTCCCTTCCTCTCTCTCTAAAATCAATAAACCTATCCTTGGGTGAGAAAAACAAATCTGCCCAACTGTTAGTACGTAGGACCACTGTTACAACAGTGACCAAGGTTCACGTGTCATTAACAACCAGACAGCTCTTCATTCAGCCCACCAACTGCTGTGGCTTGTTCTTGTTTCCATCCAGATGGTGTCAATAGACAGTTGGGCATCACTGCCATCCAGGTAGATGGATGACCTCTGCTAGAACTGTCAGGAGATACCAAGCTCCAGCTAAAACTCTTCCCATTCGTTCTTTTCAGGTTGCAGCGTCTGCCACAGAGATAAGAGATTGGAGGTCTCATATTCAACAGGGCCTAATTATTACTACAGCTCTAAAAACAAAGGCCTATTTGATAGTCTTCTGCTTAGGTAGGCATGAAATTTTGTCAGTGCAGGAGTCGGAGCTCTGGCAAAGGTAGCAAAGCAGAACATGCTGTCTATGCACCCCTTTGTGAAGGGAAGTTTTTACTGGAACTGGCTACTCTGCCGTGAGAGGCCCCACCTGCAGGAGCACTGTATACACTGCCAATCATTGCTGTTCTATTGGAGTGTATCTGGTCTCTTCCCCTTCCACAGTTGTGACCAAAATCCAAGGAGCACTCTCCTTTTTGCTGTTGGGTTTTTTTTTGGGGGGGGGGGCATAATGCCCATCTTATGTCTTTAGGGGTTTTACCAAACCATCTAATTCGAATGATAGCCTGACCTAGGAGATTCCAAGGGCCTCAATCTCTTTGTTCAGTATTTTTGCATTCTCAAAGCCACCCTGTTGCTCAGCTCCCCAGTCCTATATGTATGTCCATTTTTAACTAGGAATCATAATAGGCAAAGGCGTTGCACCAAGTATACACGTACACGTTCACCAGTACTCTCAAATTTCCACAAAAACCTGTACCCTTTTTACAGGTTTTGGTTTGGAGTAGGCTTGCCTTTGTATATGATGGCCACAGGGACAATATGGGCCTTACCCAACCATATGACTCTTAAGAGCTTTACTGTGGTGCCTGGGCCTTGTATCTTGTGTGGATTTACTGCCCATCTTCTCTGTTGTAGAGGGTTCAGCAAGGCCTGCAAGGTCTTCTGCAACAGAGGTAACATTATGTCATCAATGTATTGAGTTTCACAGAGGCTGGGAAGGAAAACAATGACAGGTCCCAGAGCCACCGTCCCATGGAGCATGGTGGGGCTATGTAAATAGCCTTGAGGGAACCCTTGGAAGGTGTACCCCAGGTGGGAAACATGTTTTCTAACTGTTTCTTTGTCACTATGACAGCATCAGTCTTGCAGCAGGAAAAGGCAAGCTTCCACACATCCAGAAAATACACAAACAACCACCACCCACACTTAGTGGCAGTGTAATGAAGCCAGCCTAAATGCACTATGATTTACGAAGGAATGCGAAAATTGAAAAATAGGGTTTGCCTGGGTGCCTGGAAGAACCAGACAGCCATCTTGGTTTTCCCACAGCCCCAACTATTTACTTAATAAACCACTGTTTACCCATCTTAATCTCCCTGGTTCAGGATCAGACTGTTGCCATGTTACAAGGACATCAGGTTGGACCAAGTCTGCCAACGAGAGCTCATTTTTGTGAAAGCGGAATGGGCTTCATCCATATGTAGCACAATCTATAGATTTTGTTGCTGCCGCCTTTTTACAAAAGTCAATTAGTGCATTTCAAATACGAAAGGTTAGCATTTACTATTGAGATGATTTCATTTTTTAAGTCGTCAAAGACCTCATGAAGACAACCTAAAGTGCAGAAAATTGTTGAATAAAACACAGAATCTTTGCTTTCTAAGTAGAAATTTATGGTGTTTTATCAGGAAAAGAACCAGGGTCTAAAATAATTCTGTCCTTTGAACAGAGAAAAAGATGATGCAACTCTAATTTTGCATCAACTTGCTTTTGATATTTAAATCCACTTCCTCAATAAATCCATCCTAATCATAGGTGGCTTGACCACACATTAAAATTTTCCCCAAAGATTTCTTTTCCACAAATCTTTACAATATTTGCTAAATGTATCCCCTAAAACTTTCTATTCTACTTAAATCTATTTAATTTATTTATTCTTAATTATATTTAGGTTACTTACAAAAATTTTATGAGACTTTAGACAAAACCAGTAATTCACTCTGAACTACTACTTTTGCTGGTACATTTTTAAGCCTCGGTAAAATAAAGTTATATTTAATTTTGATAACTCTGAAGATGTTTATTTTAATTAAAGCAACAAACTTAAAGTAACTTTAATATCAAATATTTTTCATACCACATGATCCTGAAAAGCATTTTGGTTAATTTCTCTATTTCTGAAAATTTTAGATTACCCAATCCCTAATTTAGATAGCACGCAATCCCTTTAAGCCAACTAAACTTGGTTCTTTTGCAAGTTAGCAACACCACTTGTGGGTAGAAAAATACCACATAAATATAATACATAAATAGGCACACATGAACATACAAAGAGATGCAAGCAGAAACCTCACGGCTTCCATACGAGCAGTGGTATTGTTAGGTAGGACAGACAGCAAACCAAGGCAGGGAGGAGGAGGGAGACCTGTCTCACCCATTGACCCAATAGTCCTGAGCCCAAAGTCGCCAGAGATTTGCATTCCTATTATTTGAGAGGTGAATGTTATAGTAGCAGCCAGGAATGAGTAGCCAGAGGGGAAATAAAGGCAGGGCCCTCACCTTTGTTACACTGAAGTCTGACAAAGAACTTAGTACTGGAGGCTAAAAGCAAAGGAAGACCTGTCTCCCTGAGGACCCAGTAATCCTCGGCCTGATTCAATAAGACTTTCAGGCATTCTGAACAACACCAGCAAAACATTGGTAGTGTAGGAGATGACCTTGAAAGTCATCTCCACTAGCTGGGAAAGAAAACCTTGAGACTGTGTATTCATCCCAAGGCCTAGAAGGGAGAAGATGAAGAGGAGGCTCACAGTACCCAAAGAAAAGCCCATAAAACGACTTTGGCTAATTGCCTGTCCCCTGTCATGTATACAATATGCATAAATGGAGTCTGGAGCAAGATGAGAATTTGGGCTAACAGACCCATACCTGAATTTGGGTAGCCATATCTGCTCAGGAAAACTGGCACCACCTTTACCCATCAATCAATGTGTTACTTCTTCACCTCCATCCCACCTACTATATAAGTCCTCAGAACAAAGGAATTGCTCTCTTGTTTCTCTTGGCCCTTTCTTGCCACGTGGGGTTCACTGGCCACCCAGGTCATCCAACCTCTGGCCACCATGCTCTGGCTACCCTTGCTTTCACTTTCCCATTAGAACTTACAGTTAATTTTGCCTGCACGTGAATAAGCTTGCTGATCTGTAATTCTTTACTGCATTGGCAAGAAGAACTAAGTTTCTGGGAGTTTCTCCTATAACAGTATTCATTCGAAAGACCTTTTCTCCCCACCACCCCAACTCCTGCCCCCGACCCTGCAACCTTTAGCATCCAGTCCTGATGCTAACAAAGTTGTAGACATTCTAATAGACTTTTTTAGTTTCACTTATTTCTCTAATTTTCTAACCCTGGATTCTGGCTCTAGCTGAGTGTCTGTGGCCAGCCAAACCGCCCATAAGTGCAGCCAGCCCACAGCTGCAGCCATAAGTCTTCCTTCCTTGCCACAATGTGCAATGCGTAGTTCCTCAAACGAATACACAGCTGACGTTTTCAGGGAACCCCCATACTCATGAAACAGTACATATGTATCTAGCTCATGGGCCACCCCTCCCCACATGAAGGCTGATGGTCAACCAGGGATTTCCCTCATGGATGTCTCTTTCACAAGACCCTTTTCTTCAGGATACTGGCTTGTTCACCAACTGTTAGTGGCCAAATCCCCAAGGCTGAAAATCTACCTTTATACATGAAGCTCAGGAAACAACTAAAGGAAGAGGCTGACCACTCCAGACTAGTAACTGAATAGAGTTTGTTAAAGGATACTTACATATGAGGCACGATTTGGGCAACTGTGAGATAAAAAGGATCCCCGTGCTGCCCGGCAGGGGCCGAAGATTCACATAGTGTAAAAGGGGGGAACAGTCGAGGGTACTAGTACATGAAGCTGCCAGGTACAGAAAATCGCTTTACGTGTTTGACCAGGTCAGGACAACCACCTCTTCCAGGAACCAGAACAGAACAGAAGGCAAGGGAGGGGTGCTCATTTATGTCACTGTGAACATCAAGTATAATCATACGGTCTAGTCTCTAAGGGGATTTGCAGAAAGCAACCTCAATTCCAGCTTGTGGGACAATCAGTGGTCACGTTACGGAATAGTGTCTCCTCCACAGCAGTCCAGGGCTGATCTGGCCATTGCTTGACCATCAGACACTGATGCCATGTCTAACTGTCACCCTTCTAATAGTGCCTCGTGGTCCAATGTGAATGATTGCTCGAGCTCTAGCCATTAATCCCCCTCTTGTCCGCAGGAAGGAGAAAGGAGTTCTTGAATATATTGGCCAGAATTTAGTCACATAACCACATCTAACTGGGGGATGTTGGAACTGTAGCATTTTAATTGGTACCTGGCTAATAATCAGGGTTCTGTTGGAAGGAGGGGAGAGAGAGTAGGATGCTAGGAAACACCCAGCAATCTCTGCCTCAGTTAGTGAATGGCTCCTTATTTTCATGTACCTGAAATGACTTTGAAAGTGTCTTTTCTGTGGAAAAAATTTGTATGTCAGAGAATCTATCAGGTTTCTGCCTGGGGATCATAGTCATTGCATTACCAAGAACAAGAAAAGATGAATAATAAATAATTTGCTATATTATTTTGCATTTAAATTAAGCAATAGCCTTTCAAACCATTTTTATATACAATTCAGATTTCAAAAGGCCAAATGTGTAACTAATGGCACTTTAGTCATTTTTCTTTGCTCTCATCCCTTAGAGAAATGAGGATGCATTGGGAATTTAGATTTATCACAACCATTAAATATATACATTTATACCACATCATGACCACTATTTAATTATACACAGTTTATAACATTTTCTTTCAATGTTTAGCACAGTGTCTTACACATCATTGATATATAATCAATGAGTGCTAAATTGAATTGACCTTCACTACTCAGTTGAATTTATTTGCCTGATAGATGAAAGGCCCTTGATAGATTCTGCTGCTGTCCAGTCATTAATCTCATGACAGTGTTACACTGACTCTGATGTAATTTGACGACATTGGACATTGGGGTTATTGCTATGCATAGAGAAGACCACAGGGGATCAGGTTACTTCCCAGATGTGTAAGTGTTTCGCCTCTGCTAGTGACCACACCTGCATCTTTAGGGACTAGGAAATGCTCCAGAATCCTGAAGTGCACAGGGGTTAATCAAATCAGCTCTCATCTGGAGAATAAGGATTATCACAAAATTCATTACTAAATGTAATTACCATGTTTATGACAGTCTTTAATCTTATTTAATCCTTCTCAAGTATCGACTTGGTAACGTACTATGAGAGTGCATTTGATTATTTTCTTTGTATTTGAGCTCCATGTCTGGTGATTTAGCTTTTAAAATGACATAAAATTGTAATGAACGGGACCCCTTACTGACTGTCTCTGCTTACAAGTTATGCAACAGAACAAACCTTTCACCTATCATTAGATTTCATTTGTCTTTAAGTGTATTCTTAACTTCGGAATTAGGATGGCCTAGTTTTCTCAGTCATCCTGGGCACCTCTCCAGCTTTCTTCCTAGTCACCTTCCTAATGCACTAAACTGGAAAACAAACAGCTCGTATTCACAGATTTATAAAGGGTGGGTCACCATTTTTACTGAGCACCATTGTCATCTGTTTGGCTTTCAGAGTCTCTAATTCTGCAAATGGATAGGGTGAAAATTGTACTCTACAACTTTTGCATTTAAAAAATATCTTTACAAATCTTTCTGTACAGAACAAAACTCCCACACAAATCTATGTTCTCTGCTGGCTGGGTTAGGGGCTGGGAGGTAGGACAGTAGAGCATAGGTACTAAGACTTGTAGTTGAAGGTATTTGGTCCATCTGTGTTTTGCAGTTTGCATGAGCATTCTCTTTGACAGGAATGTTCTTTCTTCATGGGTTTTCTCAGCTCCCCCTTCTCCTAGCCAAGATGGCATCGGTGTGAGGGAGAACTCTAACGTTCCCCTCAGGATAATGGGCTGAAGGTAAGGGGAGGCAGCTTGTCCACATGTAGGTCCCCGCCCTGCCTCTTGGGTCTTCCCACCCTCCCTAGAGCTGATTTTGCTTTTCCTGTTTGCTGGGGAGCTTGTGGCATCCACCACTGCTTCGGGGCTGGTAAAACCTGCAAACTGTTTTTTCAGCACATTTTGAGCCTTGTGGCATCACTTGGCTGACCTGACCCACTGTTTTCTCACTGGCACAGTAGACCCTCGAGACTCTGCTGCTTCTTTCCTTCTGGGCACCTCCTTCAGCTGTCCACTCCATGGGAAATACTGTCATCCCCAGGGTGTCACCCTGCCCTAAACATAGCAGCTCTTCTATGAATCCCAGGGACACCCTGGTGTGGGGGCAAGGGCTTCTCCATACAGGGAGGCTGGGAGGCACTTAGAGACGACCATGGCCCTCTCTTGGCCATTCCCCATCTTCAGATGTGTCCACACATGTGTGCCAGAACACCGTGAGAGGCTGCATCCTCACTGGCTTATAGCCATTCCTCCTACTGGGGGGTTATGTTCTTTTATCACCCTCCCACGTGTGAGGCTGGATGTTGCAGTTGTGAGGAAGTACGGACATGGTGCCCTGCTTCTCTTTCTATAGTGTCCCCTGCTCCTCGCACTGGAAGAGCTTTGGTTTGCAGGGCTCCTCCACGCTGTTTTCTCCTCTTCAAGTTGCCTTTTGCTCTCCTGTTTCACTGGGGCTACAGTGATGGACAGGTTGCCTTGGGAGTGGGGAGAGAATTACAGACAATACTGTTACCGATACAAGAAAATAATTAAGAGGTATTTAAAGATTTAAAGAATATCGTTACTGTTTCATTAAAAAAACATTCCGTATGTTTCTGAAGTGTACAACTTCATTATTTCTCATATTTAAAAAATGCACTTACAACGATTTTACTTTAAATTAGTAAGTAGGATGGGAGTTTCTAGGCTACCCTTAGTATTTTATTAGTAGGCTAACTTTGAATAGTTAAAGTAATTTTATTCTAATTGATTTAACTAATGTTATTTTTAAATCAATTACCAATACAACAGGTCACTACAATGGCTAAGCTATATAGTACTGTACATCTAGTAACATGTTTCCAGAACTCAGCCTAACAATTATGAGCATAGGCCCCTGGCCAGCTCAAGTTCTCCGTGACAATGAATCTCACAGTCCAGGATCTTTATGGAACCAGGCTCTGGTCAGTCTCCTTGCAGGGACAGGGCTACATCTTCCTGGTTCTAAGAACCAGGAAACTCCAGATGTGGAACAAGCCAATCAAATTTAACGAGTCAGAGACCAGCAAGGATGGTGCGGGGAAGGAAGCGTTAGTCTGTAGTATACTGCCTGGCTGATACCAATGAATTGTTCTTCCTTTTGCATGGGTCACCTTTACAGAGCTAGGAAGCACAGAAGAGATAACACAGGATGTGAACTAGACCAGGTGTGCATGGTTATCACCAAGCCCTGAGAAAAAAATCTCCCGTTTACATATACAGGGTATTGCAAATCAGCCAGCAAATACTAATGAGTGCCGCTCTGTGCCAGACATGCTGGGCTCTTTAGAGGATATTGATGACCCAGTCCCTGATTTTAAAGCGCAATTGTCTTGTCGAAAAGATCATTCATTCATTCATTCATTCGGCAAATATTTATTGAGTTCATCCTTTGTGCCAGGCACTGTGATACGTGGGCATAGAGCAGAAAGCAGATAAACAGGAACCCTCCGTGGAGCTTATAATCAGGTGATATTGACACTCAATAAGTGACTCTGTATCAGAATATCCCCAATTCTAGTCATCTGGAGTTTTTTTCCTTCACTATCAAATTAAAGAATTCAAGCAGAAGTGCTATGGTCCCCAGGCATTCATGAGGAAAGTAGGACTTGAACTAGCCTTGAAAGGAAATTAGGCTGTGCATATGCCCAAAAGAGTGAGAGCCTGTTCTGGATGAGGAAAATTGTAGGGACAGTGTATAGAGTTCATTAAAGGGTGTTCACAAGGGGATCCAATCTACAGATCAGTTGTTGAGGCCCATGAAGGACCAGAAATAAGGAGGCTGAATTCCAGACAAGACTGTGCTGCAAACTAACTTTGTGACTATAAACAACAACCCTGCCTCATATCTGGTCCAGAAGTGAGAGAGCTGGGTTGCACGATCCCAAAGACTCCCCTCAGCTTGCGCATGTGCAGCCCTGTTCACTCCTACAGGGATCAGCAGGCTCTTGGTGGCAGCGGGCGTGGTGCCTGAGAAGAGCCCCAAATCTCAGGACAAGCTCTGCAAATTCCGTCAAATTAGATGATGGCAAAAGTCACCATTTATACTCTGGAGCATGATTATATGCGATTTTCTGTCATTTTCTTATTATTTCAGTAATTTCCCTAGTAGATTACACGTTCTTTCAAAGCAGGGATCAAGAAGAGCAGAGTATATATTATTGTCTGGGTCAAGTAAAAGTCATTTGACATCAGAAGAGTGGATCTGCACTTAACCATTCTTAAATTATTCATATTTCACCCTCTGGAGTAGGTTAAATTCTGCCTCTAGTGATTTATATGTCTTACTTATTACTTTAGCCAATTGATCCTTTTCCATAGATCATGAAAATGTAAAATTCAGTTCAGCCCTCGTCAGAATGATTTGTTTGTTCCAGTTTCATAAAGTGTTATTATACTTGTAAAACAGGAGAGAGATAATCTCACAAATATTAGATATGAATAGGCAGTGCAGGTGTCTCTATCCCCTGTGTTATAATACCAGAGATAACAGAAAATACTTAGTTTCCAAGAACCTGGTTTTACTGTCATGGGGATAAAATCCGACTTGGGGAGAGTGAGACAGAGAAGAGTCTGGTTAGTATGTGTTCTGGAACCAGACTGCCTGCATTTGAATCCAAGCTCTGATACTTACCTGTAAATAAACCTGGACAAGTTAGTGAACCTCTCTGTGCCTCAGTTTCCTCATCTGTCCAGAGGAGATGATCACAGTGCCAACCTGAAAGATAAAATAAATTAGCATTTGTAAAATGGTTACAACAGGGCCTGACAAAGAGAAAGTACTTTTTCATTTGGGTTATGATTTAGGAGGGAGTTAAAGGGAGAGGAAATAGGAAGTGCAAATACATCCTGTAGAGAAGCTGGTGGCGAGGAAGGTGAGGAACTGGAGCACATTTACAGAAAGGGGAAGAATCAAGCAATTGAGCACTGGTGTTTCTGTGTATTTTCATTTCCCAAGAAAAGGACAGTGTATGGTTATCTGAAGGTGAATGGAATGGAGCCAGTGATCAGAAAGACAGAAGAGGGAGGGGGATGGCTGTGGGGGCAGGATGATCTGTACTAAGGAGACAGGTCGAGGTTTTAGGAGGCAAGTAACTGTTGAATAGTTTTCTCTGTATCCCTCAGAAGTCCAGCTAGCCTGTATAATATGTTGCAGATTTGGCATTGAAATTCAGAAGAGAACAGTGCAGATCCCCATACCCCTTAGCTGTTCAGGATCAGGCAGTGGATGGGGAGAAATTAAAAATTCACAAACATTTAATGGGCTGTTACCCTGAATCAGAGTGTGAGACTCTGACAGAATAGTGCAGTTGAGCAGAAGGCACTCTAATGACAGGCTAAAGAGTAGCTGTAGCCTGTGGTGGTGCATCTGGGTCATTCTGGAACAAGCCTCACAGACAGACGAACACAGTGTTCACCAGACAGTGGCAGACTGGCTTCAGCAACACAGGCGTCAGGCGGCCTTAGCTAAGTGACAGGCAGCCCAGCAGCCACCAAGCCATGGAAGTCTACTAAACAGCTGGGCTGTGTTCAGATGCCTGAAGTGTGGCCACTCAGATTTCAATCTTTTTACCACCATTGCCACAAAATATAATTCAGTCCAAGAGTCAAGTTCAAATCAGAGATCTCTCTTTCTCCATCTCTGTCTCTCTCTCATAGACACACCCGCAGTCTTAACTGGAATGTTTAAATATATCCTGTAACATTTGCTCAGTAAATAAAGCTGTATGAACTGAAATCTTTCGTATCCAGAGAGAGGAGCAGCTTTGCCAGCAGATTGGGTATCATATATATTTGGCAATTTGGAAAAAACACAGAAGAACTGTAAGCTCAGCTACAATAAGAGGAAGAGGGTTTTTTGAGCCAGAAGATCTTGGGCACCATAAAGACCACCAGGGACACCATCTTCATGGCGATAAGTGCTAAGAGGTCTAAGAGAAGCCTGTTAAGCCTGTATTTTCTACATTCTCAGGAAAGACCCATACTCCTGTGTGGGTGAGAGTCAGTATATTAAAGGGGTGAAGCGTTGAATCAAATAAAATATAAAAGAGTTTGGCATTACTTGACATAGTGTAAGCTCTGCATAATGTTTCTACTTTTTCTCCCTTCCACCCAAGGTAATTCCCTTTTTAAGTATTGCTTCTCAGTATAGACGACAGCATTTTGTCCCTAGCTAAAAGGATTTCAGGCACCAGCAGCAGGAGTGGGGAAGATTATTTTTTATAGGATACTCTTCCCAGAGTTCCTCAGTCTATGCACATGGGCCGACTTCTCTTCTACCAGATAAACTCACCTTGCCAAATATTTGCTTGAAAGTGTATCCCACATGGTTGGACCCACCCAGAACCTCTCAGATCCCATATACCAGTTTTTTGCACTCATCCCCAGCTTCTGCTTGTTTTGCTGCTAACTGCTTGCATGACAACCTTTAGAGGCTCACCCATGGACAGAACCAGAAAAGCCTCAGAGCTCTATTGCTCCCTAAAGCAGCAATGGCTGAGAAACACAGGAGTGGAAAAGCCCAGACCCCTTGTCTAGAGATGTGGTGAACTTCTGAGTATAATTTATGCTCCCAAACTTCCCAAAGGTTCAGACTGAAGTTGGAATCACCTAAAATTTCACACCTGCTTGGCTTCTTCTCTTTCTATGTTCTACATCCCCAACTCCCTTACCGGTTCTCCTGGGAACGCATTTTTATTAAGTCACTGGCATCAAAATCCTTGGCTCAGGATCTAAGGCTGGGAATACTCAGCCTAAAATAGTCATTATCATTCATTCATTCATTCATTCACTCATTAAAAAAGCACACTCAGTGTCTAAGTGCTTTTTCCCCGTCTAATGAAGAAGAGTGATATATAGTTGGCTGAAAGGTAGCGTGGATATTCTCAAGGTTTTCTGTGGACCATTTAGAGACTATACATTTCTAGAGCCAAAGGAAACTTTTAAAATATGACCATATCATCAGATCTTATAAAATACTTTATGCCTAGTAAGTTCTTAAGTGTGGGACAAGATTTGATCAGTCCTTGGCTTCATAATATTGACTGTTGAGGAGAACCAATCAATTGCTTAGAATTCCATTTAATTCATAAACATTGATTGGGCTCTTCTGAATCAGAGTATTAGAAACTGACAGGCTAATAAGTACAATACAATAAGTATATCTTGACTAATGTATGCAATGCTGTGAAAATATGATAGGAGGAATGATACTTTCCCAAGAAAATGAAAGGCTGAGCCTCAGAGGATAAGTTGAATTCATTCTGGACAGAAGCACAGAGAGGCATTTTAGAAAGGGAAAAGCAAGCTCCGCAGCAACTAGGTGGTGAAGGGCGTTGGCGGAGTTCTGGAAGAGTGAGTAGTTTAGTGAATCAAAACAAGTTTCCATGAAGAGGGGAGGCAGGAGGTAAACCTGGAGGCCTAGGTTAGAGCCACTCAGTGGTGGGCCTTAGCGACTTTAGGACTTTATCCTGTAGTATGGGGAAATATCTCTTCAAAGATATTTGAGAATGTCAAGGTTTGCCTTAGAAACAATATGAAGGATGTGTTTGAGAGAAGGCTCCTGTGAGAAACATTTGTTAGAAAGCTGTCATTAAGTTAAATCATATATAATTTTCAATATCCAACCATTTTGACCCCCAAGAAATGACAGTTTCATAAAGTTCCAAATAATAAACTAGCCAAGACAAATGAGGAACAAAGACTGGAGACAAGGAGTAAAACACAAGAGACATGTAAGAAAGAAAATTGGCATAAAATGAATGATCCATGGTATGCAGGGGCAGAGCAAATTGCAGGGATTAGATGTGATAGTGAAGGAAATTTTAGTCATGAAAATGATGGAGGGAATTATGAAAAGTATCCACAAAGAAAACAGGGCTCCCTCCTGGCCAGGTGTCTGGGTTGGAGCGTTGTCATGTACACCAAAAGTTTCCAGGTTGGTTCCTGGTCAGGGCACAAACCCAGATTGCAGGTTCAATCCCTAGTAGGGGCGTGTATGGGAGGCAACCAATGGATGTTTCCCTCGGTCCCTTCCTCTCTCTCTCTCTAAAACCAATAAACATATCCTCAGGTGAGAACTAAAAAAAAAAAAGAAAGAAAGAAAAGAGGGCTTACTGGAGAAGTAATGGGGAACCACACCAGACCTCAGCCACTCCTGGCCCTTCACGTATTACCTTGCAGTGCCTCATTTTTTTGTTCCTTCCTTTTCTGCTACTTGACGTTGTGCAGGCCCATGATATTCAAATTCCTATAGTTGTATCAGCTTCTAAAGTTAAGCATACAAATAATGCAATCCCAAGTGCATTCATTTAACTAAAACAGGCCTCTAAATAAAAATAAAAGTAGAATAATAACAAGAGAATCCTGGTGGTCTTCTACTGCAGGTAACCTGATCTAGCCAGATCATTCTTTAACATGTGAAGGGTCTTCTCAGAGAAGGGCATACAGGGGACTCTGAAACTCTCAGAGAATAAATGGGAACACCTGTCTGTTTTTCCTGCTCTGACCTCAACTCTTCCAGGACCACACTATTTCTATAAAAAGTGCCACTAAAATGTTTCTGTTTGCTCTGGAATAGATGTTGGCTAAAGCATAATTTTTGTTGCAAAGAAGACATGCCATTTTATTTTCCTTCAAAACACACTACCTTCCTAAAACAGAAATCATTTTTTTGCTTAGTACAGTCAAGAACTGGAGAACCACAGGTCTGTCTGCACATCTCATGTAATGTTATGCTACTTGGGACAAGGATGCTGTTTAAAATGATGCTAATTAGACTTTGGAGAAAAAACAGATTCTAGGAATCCAATAAAAAGATTGACTAAAGAAACACTGAATTTATTTCTGTCTGCTTTTTCTTGTAACAGTTTTTTGTAAGAATTTAATTTCGATCTGCTATTTCTTAGAATTACTGAGAAATGTACAGTATTAAAAGGAAATGTTTTTCTGGTATTTTTCTTAATATTTTTATGGCATTCAATGAGTTTAAGCCAATATTTGGAGAATCCTGTTGAGGGGTTGGCTTCAGGGCCATTTACGCCATGAACACTTATTGACCATGACCTCCATGCCAGACACTGTGATAACTACTGGAGACACAGCGGTAAACAAAACTAGGTGTGGTTTTTCCTCTCAGGACACTTGAGGTTTAGAGATAATGACAAACATTAAACAAATAATCACACAAATAAGTATGCATTTTCTCTTCATGAGTTCATGAAGAGAAAATATTTGATATTACATAGTGGATGATTAAGTCCTAGTCAACAGAATATTCTCTGAGAAAGTGATTTTTAAAGTTGAGCTCTGAAAAATGAGAGAAAGTCAGCCAGGTGACGAGGGAATGGAAGAGCACTCCAGGTGGAGGAAGCTCCAAGTCCAAAGCCCTCAGGTGGGAAGGACGATGACAATCCTCATGCAGTGCATAGAGGGCTAGCGTGGCCTGAGCATGCAAGAGCAAAGGACAAAAGTTTCCAAGCCAAGCTGAAGTTGCAGCCAGAGGCTACATCAAACAGGACTTTGGAGGTCACGTTAAGAATTCTGGTCCTTAGCATAAGCTCAACAGGACGTCACTGACTGCTGGAGGGTGGTGGAATTAGATTTACCTACACTAATCATTTGAAGCCAGTCAGTTTTTAATCAGCATTTAGCAAGTGCTGTGTAACTGCTCTAGGGATTCAGAGTTCACCTTAGACATGGCCTCTCTCTCAAGTCATATCTGGTGTGGAAGTTTGGCGAGAAATAGAGTGTGGGCTAAAGCATAGAGGCAGGAATGAGATAATCTTGGGAAGAGAATAGCCAAAGCATCTTTACTTAGCCAATGGGAGGTAATGTACAGAGTTCTGTTTTTTGCTCTTCTGTGCAAATGTTAAAAAAAGTGTCATCTGACCAAAGGAGATGTACTCAGTAATTCTGCCCACTGAAACCCTCTGTTCACAGATCAGGAACCACACAAAGAACTGTGCATCCAGCTCCATCTCTTTACCCCACCAGTGCTCCTCGACCTTGATGTGGAGTGACCACTTGGAAAGGTGAGATTCAGAAGCTGCCAGGATTCACAGCATAGCCGGCCCCGTCTCCCTGTTCTGATCTGAGTTTGTACAACAGAAGACTATCTCTAATGCAACAGCATGGATGGAACTGGAAAGCATTATGCTGAGCGAAATAAGCCAGGCGGTGAAAGGCAAATACCATATGGTATCACCGCTAACAGGAATCTAAACAACAAAACAAACTGCAAAATAGGACCAATGACACTCAAATACAGAACAGGCTGACAGGGTCCAGAGGGGAGAGGGGAGAGAATCATAGGGGAAAAGGGGATGGACTCACATGAATAAGTATAAAGGACACATGGACAATAACTAAGGGTGGGGGGTGGAAATGGGAGGTAGGTGGGGAGCACGGGGCGGGGGGTTGGGCAGGGCTGGGAATATAAGACTGAAAACTGTACTTGAACAAGAATTAAATAAAATAAAAAAATAAAATTATATACATTATTTAAAAAAAGAAGAAGAATATCTCTAAGAAAAAAGTGGAGATTAAGCACACATATCTGATTAAGGAGGACTAGATTCCTTAGAAGAGCTTTTGTGTTTTTACTGACTTCACATAAATTTCCTCCAACTGTGAACTTTCTGAAATTCGGTCCAGTCTGATCTTGTGATTGATCAATTTTCACATCACTGATTTCATAGTAAGAAGAGTTTCAGAGAGCATTTTAAAGAGAAGCCAGCCACCCTTGTTTTAATTTGACAACAGGACTCAGTGGGGTTAGCATCCTCTTGTTTGACCTTCTGGTGAGATCTATTCCGTTTTCTGATGCCATTTTCATTTTAAATTTCACTGAGAAGACAAAGTAAGATGTCAACACAACAGTTCCATAACAGTAATAAGCATTTCATGACCATATATAGTTTTCTTTTCAAACATGCATGTATTTTAATAGACATTGCTAGATAAAAGTTAAAAAACGGTGTTAACAGTAAAATGATTATCCAAGTGGAAACATGTATCTACACTCTTTACCCAGATGAGTATGACTTCTTCAACTCTAGTTCAAAAGGAGCTTTGATTAGCATTTTATTTCTTTTGAATATTTTGTGTATTATTTCAATCATTATTAGGGCTGCTTTTAGGAATATGTGGCACTTTGGTAGGAAAAAGCTGTCTACAGTGGAATACATGTATTCTTTAGTAACACACATAATGAGGACATGGTATTATTACCAATTATTCAAAAATATTCTACACCTATAGAGATATTAATGACTGTAATATCCTATTGATGAATGTATCCTTATTTATATATATTCTTACCTGATATTAGATATTTAAGAAGTTGTAACTTTTTTCTTTATTTCTTTTTCTCTTTCTTTTTAACTGAATTTATTGGAGTGACATTGGTTGATAAAATTATATAGGTTTCAGGTATACAATTTTATAATACATTATCTGTATATTGTATTGATTAGATCTATTTTGTATAATGCATATAATTCAATGAGTGAACACTCTAGTAAACAGACCATAATGCCAAATATGATACATGTTGATCATTTTAAATTTTGAGCACCTGACTGTCCTGCCTCCAACACATCTTTTCAATATTTCTGCCATTGACTGCAGGGTCAACTGAACGAATAGCCTTGTGAGCACTACGGCATTGTGGGATCTTTTTTGTTTTAATGAGATAACATGAAAAGTTCCACACTTAACTCCTTGCATAAGTTTAACTCTTCATTTAATGAAAAGTCAGCACGTTCATTTCACTCCTTTTCTGGGCAGGTCTGTGTACAGTAACTCCTCAGCATGAATTGTTACGCTGGATGTGGACACTCACGTAGCTCAATTCCATTGGCCATTTGTCCTCCTACCGTTGAGATAATGGAAAAACAATCACTTTCGTTCTTCAGGGGAAGATCTAAATGTGGTTTTCAATAGACATGCAGTGCACAAGGGTGCCCAAAGGGTAAAAATAAGCTGGCTGATCCTGAAACACAGCTTAAAAGTCACTAGGCCAATAAAATTTTTTCTCAGTTCAACCTTTATAGTCCTGTATTCTATCCCTAAATATAAACATATAATGCATGTAAGCTGGGCCCTGTTTTGTTATAAACACAGATTCCCCTGGAAAACAAATGAAGGGAAAAGAAGGGAGAGAACCACTTCTCATCTCTTTATTGATCAGGGTACTATAATTTCAGTTTTAATTTTTTATAGTAAATCTTATTATATTTCCCTTTCATCATAAAAATAATCCAGGCTGTCTATAGGAACTTTGGAAAACAAAGAACATTAGAAAGAAAGATAGCTTACTAAACTTCCCCTACTCAAGAAAACTCCACCATCATTTTAGTATATTTTTCTCTTATTTTTCCTCTGTAATTTTTTAAGTTTTGTTTTACATACTTATAAATGTATTATTGTCCCCTGATTTTGTCTCATTTACCATAAAATAAGCATTCCTTATACTGTTTATGAATTGTTTTAAGAGTTATTTTAGTATTTATATATTCATCTATTAAAATGATACACTATAGTTTACTCAATCATAATCTGTGTTCAACTTGGCACCATGATGAACAGAACTGTATCATATCCCAAAATTCAAATGCAGAGATTTTTCTTTAAAATATTTGCTGCTTTTTAAACCATAAGTTTACTTTAAGAATAAAGTAAACTTTACTTTACTTTAAAGAATAAATACTTTGTAAATTGTTAAATTCTTTAAAGATTCATGTAGTCTGACTTCTTTCCAAAAGCATTATAGTTATTTAAAATTTCCTCAGCAACGAATGAGGGTTTCTGTTTTGCTTTACCCTAGCGAAAATTGTGCATTATCTTAAAAAAAAATCACATACATGATACTTTGTTGGTTTAATAGGACAAAAATTATAGGTTGTGTATATTTCAATCTGCATTCCTTCTTAATGCCCTTTTAGAGTATAGTTATATGTTAATTAGGGTTTATTTTTATGGCAAGATTACTTGATCATTTGATATGTCTACAATTAATATAGCTTCACGATTTGATTATTCTTCTGGTTTAGAAACTTGGAAGCAGAAAAATTACTCAGAAAGAAAAGCATATACTTAACATAATTTAATGATCCAGAGGCTTAAGTAATTCAAAATCCAGAGTTAAATTACTTTTATTTTCAAGACACACAAGTCATTACTTTGAACCAGAATGTTTTTGATGTCTAAGATATTTATATTTCTTACTTATATCTCATTTCTCATGCCATACCCAAAATTATCTCTATTTTTGCTCACTACATCTTTCTCTCTCTATTCTAACAGATAATGAAAGAATGGAAATGGATTTTTCTTACAATTCCTGCTGCCATGAATTTGTGTATTTCTTCCCATCTGAGAAGGAGGATTTTATATTTTAATTTGGATTATTTTTTCATTCTCATCTTTTTAAATTTTAATTATTTTTGTCAGTAATACTCACTGAGAATAGGTTTATCATTATAACCTATGTCTCCAAAGTGTTAAATTGACTCCTTTTTTAATAAATTTTTTATTGTTGTTCAATTACAGTTGTCCCCATTTTCCCCCATTGTTCTCCCCTGCCCACCCCACCCTCCCACTTTTCCCACTTTTGGTCCTCCCTCCCCCACCCCCACCCCCACACTGTTGTCTTTAAGTTGACTTCTGGAGCCGGATTTTGAGCATGAATTTAAGAAGCTGGGCAGTATTTCACAGATGGTGATTAATCAAAAAGTGAAAAAAAGAAAAACCCATCTTCTAGGAGTTCGCCCCCGACTTCAAACTTTGATCTGAATTTAAACTGATGTGGACAACTTTGCATTTTGTTGTTGTTTTCATTTTATAGTGTGAGTTTAAAAAATCAGTATAAGTGTTTGACGATGTAAAGTCAACATACTGAAATTAGAATTTAATTGATAGAACATATATTTAATGAGATAGAAAAGTATGCTAACTGAAGGCAGGACTATACCATGACAGAAGTTATTTATACACCATGTGTGATTATTTTGGACATGTTGTATCCTTTTGGGCTAAGCTTGGAACTCAAAGTCCCTACATCTTTATTCTGGTTATGTGTCAGTTAGTAACTCAAGAAACAGTTTAATTCTTGTTTCTCTCCTTGAAGACTGGAAGGAGTGATATAGCTAAAGGTTCTCTTGGAGTGTCATAAAAAACAATAATAAGATTAAATGATTAACTATTGAGTTAAAGCAATACAACATCCAAGCTCAACCTTCCAATTCACCACTATCAATGTAGTATTTCTTAAAATTTATTCTCTGCTCCCATAAAAAAGGCAAAATTAGTAAGTAACATAGTTATGAAATATCAAATTTTGTGACTTTTAATGAAAGGAAATAATTTATTTTATCTGTTTTGAAATTAAAAAATTCTGTAGAATTAAAAAAATACTTTATATCATATAATATCTACCTTTCAGCTAATATGATCTTACCTGCCTGTAAATTCACCCAGCCTTTCTTTTTCTCATATCTCTTTCCCCCTCTCTTCCTCCTTCCCTTTCCTCTTCTCTTTCATTTAACTGAACACACATTGTATTTAATAAGTGCCCCTTCTTTAGGAACTGTGCTATAAGTAAGGGCCATGCTGCCACCTACAAGGACATTATGGGAAGAGATGATAATATAGTATCAGCAGCCATAGGAGCCAATACTGTGACTCCATTGTCATTTCTGCCAACTAAATTAAGACAAAATAGTTGAGTCATTCCTCTTAAATAGTGGAACCACTTCTGAATTAGTTATAAACTATAATTCTTTTCATTCAAACCTGTATTTGAGAGGGCCTTATGTAACTAGCACAAAGCAGATGCTGTATACAATCCCTTGATTCAGGTTTAAATTCTATACATTTTATTGAGCAAGTTGATTTTTCCAACCATAGGAATATCCATGCTTCTGTTACATAAATCTGTCCATCATCCATCTTTGTGGCTATATAGCTGTCATCTAGTTATTATTTTACTTTTACAAAAGAAAGTAAAGTTTACAGAGGGCTTGTCCAATGTCACATGGCTAACATAAGAAACCAAATCCAAGTTCAAGTATTTTGATTCCAGGCTGTCCCTATAGCACAGTAGGATTTGAGATTTGCTCCAATGATATTCCATTTATAAGACAATGTAGTGTAGCAATAAAGGCATGGGTTTTGGAATCAAGCTTGGATTTAAATCTGCCTGTTTTACTCACTAGATCTGTGACCTTGAGAAAGTTAATTAATCTCATGGAGTCTCAGTGTGTTAATCTATAGACCAAAGCTAATAATATTTACCTGTGAGGTTATTGTGATAATGTATGTAAAGTAACACAAAATGTACTTTGTAAGTATTAACTGTGATTGATTCTTTATCCAGACTTATCTCTAACTATATGATATGAGATTCGATTTCAACTCTAAACTGGCTTCCTTGCTGTGTGGGTTTAAATGTCATGGACAGAATCAACTTCAAATCCCTGGCTGTTATTCTTGTTTATAATACCTCATGATTATGTTTGTCTATGCAAAACCTACTCATCTCTCACATGCTCAAATCTGACCTTGTCCTTAAGCCTTGCACAGTTTAAGTATCTTTGGTCTCTTCTTACCTTTTCACAATTCTGAAGTCACATAGAGCTCATTTTGAAGAGTATTGTATTATTTCTTAAATATTTTTATTGTGTATTTTTTCCCTTGACATAATTTTATTTTATGGTGGTCAGGACCCTTTTCTTATATTTTATTCGCAGGTCCCTTAGCACTAGTGCAGTACCTAACACCAAGAAAGATGCTATTTATTTGGTAAATTCTCAACAAAGCAACAATTCATGTACAAGATCAACCATTGAAAATTTCAGCAAATGTGATAGAAAGCTCTTTGTTTACATGTTGTTGTTCTTCTTAGGAATTTTCATATTAAACTTTCCTGATTTAAAAATGTTATATCCAGGCAGAATAATTACAGTTTACTGTAATAATGTTTATTGAGGCTCTACATGTGAAAATAATAAAGTAACAAAATGATTGGAAACATATAAAATAATGACTACTGGCAAAATTTTTCTCAATTAGGAATGATCTTTGTACAATAAGTTTGAAATCTGGTAGGGAGGCATTATATGTTAGTGTGAAATGCTTTCAATACTTTTTAATTTATAGAAAAGTATCCATTGTATATTAAATTCACCCAAAATAATAAGCTCTGTAACATCCAATATTCTGGATCATGATTCAGTAACACACTGATTTTTAACAAGTGCTTTTATCTTTGTTTTCTTTATGGTACTAAATAAACATGGATCTTTATATTGTATAATGAGGGTATATTGAAGATAGAGTTAAACTTCAAAATAAATTTCTTGGGAACACTGTAAAAAGTGTTGCATGTGGAGAAATGGTATGTTTTACTGTAATTACAGTAATTACTGAAAAGCTCTACGGGATCCATATGTAAAACAAATATGTGGTGTTAATATGCTTTACAGGCGGTAGAGACCCAGTTCTTGACTGCATATGATTTTAGACCTATGCCTTTTGCATTGGAAGAAACGAACCCCCTCCTACGCCACCTCCATCCTGTTGTAGAGCCAGTGGTTTTACTCAGTGCCGCTGCAGTCCAACACGAACCAAAACAAACAAAAAATCTCCAGTTGTGCTGCTCCCAAGAAAAGATGTGCTAGGGTGATGCAGAGAGGTGTGCCAAGCCATGCCGAGAGCTTAGAGCTAGAGAGAGATTGAAACAACAACCACAGGACAATGTTAGAGTTAGAAGATTGAGCTTCCATCAGAAGCCGTATCTATCCAAATTCTTGCTTAACGAAGGAGAAAATTAGAGTCATTACCTTTTATATGTAAATGTGTATATGTGCTTTATAAGTGGATTTGGTCTATGAAAAATGTAAAAATTTAGACAGAGTTGAATTTATTTACATTTTTACTGTCTACAAGAATGACTTTTAAAAATTAAATAAATGATGATGAAATCCAGGTTATAAGGACACCATCTAAACTACTTAAGGCAACAGAATTTATCAACATCCTTAGTAATTGGAAGCACATTCAATTGGAATTTGTTGTTAAAATGATTGTAATTATTGAGGAACCATAAGGATCTGTATAAAATATACCTTGGTTGATATACTTTTAATTACTATGAATACTTAAATGTTTCTTTGCTGTCTTTAAAATATTTGTCCTCACCTTTTCCATTAATCTAGGCTACTACTGAATTCTTTGTTACTTTAAACTATCTCTAGGCTGCCCTGGCTGGTGTAGTTCAGTGGATTGAGCATGGGTCTGTGAACCAAAGGATCAAAGTTCGATTCCCAGTCAGGGCACATGCCTGGGTTGCAGGCCAGTTCCCGGCAGGGGACACATGGTACATTGTGTGTCCTCAGCAGAGGCAACTATACATTGATATTTCTCTCCTTCTCTCCTTTCCTTCCCCTCTAAAGATAAATAAATAAAATCTTAAAAAATAAATAAATTAAATGAAATAAAATATCTCTAGGCTCATCCCATAAATAAAAGCGTTTTCTGTTTAATTTTTGTCCTAAGGCTTTCTTTCATTTTTATCATCTCCAGTGCTTTTTTAAAATAAAAATAATGTGTGCAACATGTATTTTTAAGAGCCTTTATAGTGTTTCTAATACTCAACCTGTACCTGTGTCCTGCACCTGTGGAGTACAACAGAGTGCTAAGCACAGAGTTGTCGATAAAAACTTGATGGAGAGTCTGAGTGACCAGATCGCAGACTCTGTCAGTGATATTTAAGACAACTAGGTATGCACGCTGTAGGTAAGGATTGAGAGTTGATTTTCTATTTACTTTTGCTCTTTAATATTGTGCCATTTGGGTCAGCCTCTAAATTTGAGTTTTCTTTAGATTTATTGAAGAAAGCAACTATAAATATTTGTTGAATATAAGATGATTTTTCTTAGAAAAAATAAATAAGATAAACATAAGCCTGCTATATAAAATAACTTGTCTTTTAGTTTTTTAGTCTCAATGACATTTAATCTCAATGTCATTTCTTACCTTGCTCTAAGACCTGAATTTCAACCCTATGTCCAAGGGCAAAAGTAGCAGACAAAACTGAGAGTGACACAACCTCTCGAGAGTGACCTTGCCAGTTTCTATGTTTATCTCACTTAGGCTCAGTTTCCTTATCTGCAAAGGACAATGACACCTATCTTGGAGATTTGCTGCAAAGATTAAAGAAGATATGTGTGAGGCCATTGTTTTAAAACACTACAAATTCCCCGAGCTAAAAGATGGTCCCAAAGTAAGTCATTTACAGGATGCCTCAATGTTGAGTAAATAGTTGGATTTTAGGTGTGACAGAGAGGAATCACGTGTGTGCAAAGCAGCACATGGGCATAATAGAGCCCCAAGCATTTTACCACAGGTTCTTTACAAATCTCCAACCATCCTTTAAAGAGTTAACTCGAATTACTGTCAGCCAGCTGTTGAACCAATGTGATTTCCTTGCAGGTGCCAGCAAGACCACTCCTACCCCCAAATGAGAAGGTGACTTTGGAATTAACTTCCTAGATCATAACTCACAAGCAGGAGTTTGCTAAGTTAAAGAGGAAACAGCCTGAGGCAAGAGTCCCCATTGATATTCAGAGCAAGATGAGGGCTGTGAGATAAGAACGAGTTAAAGAGAAGTGGGAGAAGAGCCAAGGAAAACTGTATCATCTGAGCCTGTTTCAGGATGGTCTCTGTACCAGAGCCAGTTGGCATCAACTGTTGATGGGAACCTGTTGGTGAAATGAAGGAGTGGGGCTCTGTGGTTGGCCTATGGGGTCAGCATATCAGGCTTACAAACCCAGTGACTGCGCTACTGTCAACTTACCACACAACTGCTGCCACATTGGAAAAGCCACCCTTTGGGAAAATGACAGGTGCTAAAATGGAACTCACAGAGATTTGGTGTAGTGTTTGCCAAACTTGCCCCGTCATACTAACCACCCAGAGTTTGTTAAAGTAGAAAACCCTAGTCCCTTCCCTGAAGGTCGTAAGTCAGAAAACAGCACGGAACCTGGGATTTTGTATTTCTAAAAAGTAAGCTCCTTCCAGGTGATTTTTTTCATCAGGCAGACTTGACAACATTGAGGTAGTCCAGTGTTTCTCAAAGTGTCGTCTCTGGATGGGCAACATCAGCATCACTTAGAAATCATTTTCAGTAGGCAGGGATGCAAAATTTTTGGTCCTACTCTGGACCTCACTGAGTCAGCGACTCTAGAACCGGAGGCCAGGAATCTGTGTTTTAGACACCCTCCAGATGACTCCCATGCACACTAAAGCTCGAGTACCACAACTATCAAATGTGGCCCAGAGAGCTGGAAGTTAGGAGTGTGGCTGAGTTTGGGAAATTCATCTAGTTCATTCCTCTTAGAACTACAAAGTCATCATTCAACCCAGGGGCTATTCTACCCTTGACATCACTCCCACCCTTTCTATTTTCTAAGGAGTAGCTTGAGTTTGTGTATCCCATTGGATTTCCCAACTGAGCAGGGCCACATCCTTTCCTCCTTCTTGAGAGCAAAGATACTGTTTTTAATTTTCCTACTTGAAATTCTCCTGTTTCTTAGATCCCACTTTAAAGACATTGGTGGAATGCCCAGCTGGCTCTAACTATGATTGAGGCTTACAAGTCTGTTAATGTGGGGTTTTTTTTCAGTATTGGTATGTATCAGGTGAGATACTAGAATGCATTTTTTAAAGAAAGGTGTGAACAGATGACAAATTGTCTCATTCTCCTTACCAAGTTTCATCTTTTTTTTCTGTTCAAAGGCCAAATCCAATGCTTAACGATATTGTCCATTTTTTTCAAATGACCATCATTTTGAAGGCTAACTCCTGGGGTAACTGCTAATATGCAAATATTCCCACTTAGCGAACAACTGTAGAGTTAAAAAGAGAATCACTAATCAGCCAATGAGACTACTTGCTTGCACGGCAATACATGAGTGTTAGTGAGCTACAGCTTCCATGTCAAAGTACCACCGACTGAGTAGCTTAAACAACAAAATCTTATTTTTCACACTTCTGGAGACTGGAAATCCAAGATCAAGATGAGTGGTTTTCGTGGGCTGTGAGGAAGATAGCTATTCTCCTAGCTTCTGGTGGTTCGCTGGCAGTCTTTGGCATTCCTTGGCTTGTAGACAAATCGCATCATCCCACAGTATTCTCTCCTGTCCAAAGATCCCCTTTTTATAAGAACACCAGTCACATTGGATTGGGGGCCCACTCTACTCCAGTATGACCCCATCTGAATAGCATCTGCCATGACCCTGTTTTCATAGAAGATCCAACGTGAGGTACTAGGCATTAGGACTTCAACATAGGATTTTGGTTTGGGCCGAGAGATACAATTCAACCCTTTACAGAAGTGTTGGTTGATGTAGGGAGGAAGTCAAATCTAAACTCCAAAATCATAAGGCCTAACGTGATATTGCTTCTGGAATTTCACAGGTTTAGGGACTTAATAGAAGTCTCAGCAATGCATGCCACCATTGGCTCCAGTTAAGAAAGACAATTCAAAAGTCATCCTATTTCTGATGCTGAAATATTTGGAAGTTTTTCCTGTAAATAAATAAACAAACAGTACAAATCTTATAAAGCAAGTGGTGGGAAATGTAATCAAATTAAACTAAAGTCAAATGGCTCTATTTATGTTGGGGAAAGTGGGAGGTTTTAAGAATTCCTACTCTTATATTATAAACTCAGGTGGATTTCACTGCTTTGAACACTCACATTTTTTTCCTGGTAGTTTTTAAGTCTGAGCAATAAACTCATCTAAAGGATGAAATTTGAAGGGACCCAGATGCTACCAATTTAAAAGAGGATAATTAAAGATGTACAGAGTCATTTGGGTGAGGGGGCATTCAAACAGGTATATGATATTATTACTGCACACAGATGGTAAAGGTGGCCCCACTATTGCCTTCTTGAGTCAGAACTGCTTATTTGGGACTTTTATTTACCATTTTATGTCTTTATGCAGACAAATACACAAGGCAGCATAAGAATCAGTTGTACCTCTGTTTTATCTGCTAATAAAATCTTATCTTGGGTCACGGGTCGATGGCCTCTCATAGCCTTTTTAATGTCCAGTCCAGCTGGTAACACCAATTCATGTTTGTGCTTTGGTGACTTCTAAAGGCTATTCATGATCACACAGAACTTTGTTCAGTGTTTGTTTCTAATGCACATATTGCTGATCTGATCCCGACTTCTAGATTTTGCCAGTAAAATTCCACTGACTATTTTCTCATTTTATCACTGTATTTACAGATTCCCCTATACTTTTTAAAAAGAAAAACAATTGTTGACAAGCCATGTACTTATGTTTCTAGGAAGTGATGCAATTGTTTTCGGAAAAATAGTGAAAGTTTCAACATATTTCTGAACTTATTTTTGTATCAACCCTCTTACTGTGTTTTCACAGTCACGGTGGGAGATTTTGCCAGCGGCCAGCTATTACTCATCTGGTACACAGCTGAACAAAATCATTTTCTAGGAACTGTTTCCCAGTAAACCCTAATTATAAATACCTCTGATTACTTAGGGTATCTCTCTATGTACGGATCATTGTAGAAAGTAGAAGGGATGCATTGATATGATCCATTTGACAACACTCACCATGTACTTAATCATTTTATACTTACATTCCAGACTCTGAAACTATGTAAAAAACTAACCCATCCCCATGATGGAGATAGCTGCCCAAACCTGTAGAGGTTCTAGTACTCTCAGGGAAGAATGCAAATTGCTCCTCAACGTGGTGTGAACAGCCAAAGAGACCCATCCTAGCCTAAGTATGAGGAAATTATTTTGTCCTTTTCATCTCCATTAGATATCTGGTTACTTGTTCAAAAAGCAAATGTAGAATTCCATATAGTGATGAGACTCATGGCCCTAAAATATATTTCTGTAATAATTCTGCCCATGAATAAATCATAAAATCAGCTGGATTACAAGGTTTTTCAATCAGGAGATCCCGCTTTGGGAATAAATGACCAATTTCTAGTGATGTGATGAGAGGTATTGTGAAAAGTTTCTGTCTCTTACATATGGGTGGAGCAAAAGCAGATTTGTAGTTATCTATATGGAAACCAATACAATAACTAATAAATAATGATACAGTAGTAAACTCTGTGTTTTATATGCTCACGACTATAAACCTACTTTTGCCCCACCGTGTGTCTACTGGAGAAAGAAGACAAGGGCGGAAAACTCAAGTCTTTCCAATCTCTGCTGGTAGAACAATATCAGGTCATTCAGAGAATGAAAAGTGTCTTCACTTGATTTGAGAGTTGTTTTTCTTAATAGGGATTTTTCTTTCCCTTCCTTTCTTTCCTCTTTCCCTCCTTGCCTCCCTCCTTCCCTTCTTCTTTCTCTCTCTTTCTTCATATACTTGTTCAGTGAATGAAATTCTCTTGATTGTGTTACTTGGGAATAGGAATCAGAGAACAGTGTGAATCTATATGATGCAAAAGGAAAAGAGAAGTAATACCTCCAAAATTTACAATGTATGTTTACAATATTTAAACATATGCATTGATATGTTGGAACTTGAGTCCTTTCACTCAATTCCTGTTAAACTGAAGCTCTTTCAATGAGTGATGCATGCTTTCCTGGGAGCGGTTTGTGAGAGAGAGCATCGGGGCACACTGTGGGGAAGAAAACTGTGCCTGTGACAGGGAAGAAGCTTGCGGGCAGAAAGAAAAGGGAAGTGAGAGGGGATCGATGACAAAATTTTGCTATTTCTGAGCTCTCTTCAGATTCAGTTCTGCCTCATAGATATATCCTTCTAGGCTTTTAGTGTATGTATTATTATCCACCACAAAATTAGCTATTTTCATTGAACATTATCTATAGTTTGATATCCTGCTAGTCACTTAACATTAGATAATGTAAAAATACATTGGTGCAGCAAAGTCTGCTATTGTCTCTCTTTTACAGCTGAAAAAAAAAGGCTTAGAAGGCAAGTGAGGTGCAAGAATGAATAAAACCACAGCCACTTGAATCCAAACTTCCCCGCTATCTGCCAATATACTGCCTATCATATTTATCTCATTTGGAAATTTGCATTTTCCTTTGTATCAAGGATGTGAAGACACCTGTGCCAGTCAAAAGGAGGTTACATAGGAGTGGGGTGGAGAGAATTATAGAGCAGTCCCTAAATACTTCTGGAACGAGCAGTGTGCCGTGCCAATCGTAGAAAGTGAGGAAGTACAATCCTGCCATGTGTCGAGAAAAAGGAGAAATGGAGGCACTGCTATGCAGCACTAATGCACACCCCCAGAATCTCCACAGGAAAGGCAGAATGGAAGAAAACAACCACAGATGTTCTGAGTACAAAAAGGGCAAGGCGATTTCCAGCTCAGCTTTTGACTCCATGCCTGCTTATTTTAAGCATTTTCTATGAGTTGATTTACTTGGCAAGGGGGTAGATACAGGTATATTTTTAGCAAAGCTATCAAAAGAGGTTGGTCACTTAAATAATCCAATTGAGATTTATGGTGAGAACAGCATATGTTTCGGAATAGTTATAGATGGCTGCATTAGTCAGTGAAAACTTTTTCATTGCTGGCGATGATGCAGCACATTTTTAGAAGAAATGCAAGAGCATGTTGATTTTCTGCACAGATGAAATATACCTGAGTGCTTGTAGGATTCGGTGCCCCTTTCAGATGAAATGAAGTTAGGAATTTACAAGCTGAAAATCTGTAAGCCATCCTGGTTAATGAAGCATATCCTAATTCAAAATCTTTAAACTGGCAAAGCTTTCTGTTTTACAACTTTGAAACCTACATTGACTTTGAATTGATAAAGCCAGGAAGTTTGACGCAGTGGAAAGGGCTCAATGAAGGCAGGATTCATAGCCCCACCCTGGAGTTACTTGCTGTAGGAGTATAAGTTTATTTCTTGATTTTTAAGGCTGTTTCTCATATGCTATGTGGGGGGGTATTAATAAGTAAATGTGGCAAGTACTACCAGAAAATAGATCTCTACCTCCAAAATAGGTTAAGTGATTACTGTTCACTTCTCTTTATCTCTAACAATCCTATTCTAATTCAGGCAAATCTCATCTCTCGGTGACACCACCACCAACAGCCTCCTAGAGATTTTTCCACTCTGCTCTAGCCCCCACAATCCATTCCTTACTCACTGTAGAGAGCGACCTTTCTCACCCCAGGTCCTTTACACAAGGCACTCCACTCTGTTTCTATTTCCTCTAGGGACAGCTCTATTTTTTCCTTCAGTTGTCTTCCTTTCGTTAAATACTTTTTCAAACACAGTCTTTCTTACTCTTCCTATGGGAAGTAGTTTGCTACCTCAACTTATTTGTTTCCTCCATGGTGCCTGTCCTGATGTGTAATTTGTTTTTGATTTTCTGCTTACTTCTTTGTTTGTTGTCTGTCCTAAATGTGAGTTTCACAAGGGCAGAGAGTGGCTTGGGCTTGTCCAGCCTTGTCTCTACCGAGCACAGTGTCTGGCACACTGAAGGTGCCAAGGAAATATTTGTGTGATGAGTGAAGGGGCTGCTGTGAAGATGAGTGAGGTAATCAGGTGCATCTTCAGGTACTGAGTGGTGGTCAGTAAACCTTGTAATTCTTTCCTGTTCATTTACCAGTGCTTCCCAATCAATCTCCATCTATAACCCACATGTTTCCTTGCTGAAGGAACACTGGCATGTCTCCCCATCACGTACAAACATCCTAGAAACCTAAATGAAAAGTTAAAACAGGGTAGATTGCTCTTGATTCTGGTACTTTTTTTTTTTGACACCTCTGTGGTCTTGTACACTATGACCCGGCACCCTAACGTGACCTTTGCTAGGCCAAATTTGGAAATTTGTAATAACCAACAAACATTTATTTCTTACTATCTCTTCTTACAGGTTATCCAGTATCTGTAAATTTTTCTTGAGCAACGCTGTTATAAAATTATTTGAATATTTTATTACGACTTCCTCTTATTATTATTATTTTTAAAGGATTTTATTTATTTATCTTTAGAGGGGAAGGGAAGGAGAGAGGGAGAAAAATGTCAATGTATGGTTGCCTCTCATGCGTCCCCTGCTGGGAACTGGCCTGCAACCCAGACATGTGCCCTGACTGGGAATTGAACCGCGATACTCTGGTTCGCAGGCCCGTGCTCAATCCACTGAGCTACACCAGCCAGGGCTCCTCTTATTATTTAAAAAATGAATGAAAAATAAAAATATAAAAATATGTAAACCAGTGATTAAAAAGTCAGGCAAAGACACAATATAATTAAAATAAGGGTGAAAATAGTTAAGCATGTGGTACATGGTTAACAGTTTTATGGAAACACTGAAATTAAACTGATTAATAGTGTCTTCACTTACAAAGGGAAAAATGCATATAAAAACAGCATAAAATGCTGGAATGTATCATCAGATACTACATCTAAATTTGACATAATTAAAAATTATATCAGTTTTAGCTCTCTATGAAATAGAATTCCCCTCTAAAATATATCTCTTGTACATTTGACTAATGTGCTTTTATCTGATTTTGTCTCAAAGTACTAGATTGCTGATAGAGTGTGATCCATCTTTCTCCTGAAAGATTAGCAACTTCCCTCCCTCAATTTGCTTATGAGGAATTTATGACTCAATGAGTTGAAGGAATTATTTCTACAGGCCTGCCTCAGTTCTTCCTGAGCAGTTGCCTGAAATACTTCAGAGTCTAGGTCTGCAGGCAAAGACACCAATACTTATTTAAAAGGAACCATTCAGGCCCTGGCTGGTGTAGCTCAGTGGATTGAGCGCGGGTCTGCGAACCAGACGATCGCAGTTCGATTCCCAGTCAGGGCACATGCCTGGGTTGCCGGCCAGTTCCCAGCAGGGGATGCACAAGAAGCAACCATACATTAATGTTTCTCTTCCTTTCTCCTTCCCTCCCCCTCTAAAGATAAATAAATAAAATATTTTTTAAAAATAAATAAATAAATAAAAGGAACCATTCATAGAAATGCAAATTAAGCCCACAACAAGGTATCACCTCACACCCATCAGTAAACCCACAAACAACAAGTGCTGGTGAGGATGTGGAGAAAGGGGAAGACATTTGCACTGGTGGTGGGAATGCAGACTGGGGCAGCCACTGTGGAAAGCAGTATGGAGATACCTCAAAAAATTAAAAATGGGTCTGCCTTCTGTCTCAGCAATTCCATGTTTAGGTATATATTTGAAGATACCCAGAATGCTAATTTGAAGGAATATATGCATCCCTATGTTCACTGCAGCATTATTTACAATAGCCAACCTATGGAAGTACCCCAGGTGCCCATCAACAGATGAGTAGATTAAAAAAGCTGTCATACAACAACAAATGTTGGAGAGGGTGTGGGGAAAAGGGGACTCTGGTCCACTGTTGGTGGGATTGCAGACTGGTACAACCATTATGGAAAACAGTATGGAATTTTCTCAGAAAATTAAAATTGGACTTGCCTTTTGACCCAGCAATTCCACTGCTAGGATTGTATCCTAAGAACCCTAAAACACCAGTCCCAAAGAACCTATGCACCCCAATGTTCATAGCAGCACAATTTACAATAGCCAAGAGTTGGAAGCAACCTAGGTGCCCGTCAGTAAATGAATGGATCAAAAAACTATGGTACATATACACAGTGGAATTCTATACAGCAGAAAGAAAGAAGGAGCTCCTACCTTTCGCAACATCATGGGTGGAACTGGAAAGCATTATGCTGAGTGAAATAAGCCAGGTGTTGAAGGACAAATACCATATGATCTCACCTTTAACAGGAAGTTAAACAACAAAACAAACAAGCAAGTAAAATATAACCAAAGACACTGAAATAGAGAACAGGCTGACAGTGACCAGAGGGGAGAGGGGAGAGAATTTCAGGGGAAATAGGGGAGGGATTTAGAGGAACATATGTAAAGGATACATGGACAACAACTGAGAAGGGTGGAAATGGGAGGGAGGAGGGGAGCACGAGGGTGGGATGGGATGGGAGTAATAGACAGAAAACTGTACTTGGAAAATAATTAAATAAAAAGAGTAATTTTTTTAAAAAGCTGTGATACACACACACACACACACACACAATGGAATACTACTTGGCTATAAAAAAGAATGAAATCTTACCATTTGCAACTACATAGATGGATCTAGAGATAATTATGCTAAGTGAAGTAAGCCAGTCAGAGAAAGACAAATATCGTATGATTCACTTATATGTAGAATCTAAAGAACAATATAAACAAACAAACAATACAGAAACAGACTCATAGATACAGAGAAAAAACTGATGGTTGGCAAAGGGGAAGAGGGTTGGGGAACATGAAAAAGATAAAGGGATTGAGAAGTACAGAGTGGTAGTTACTAAGTAGTCATGGGGGTATAAAGTACAGCATAGGAAATGTAGTCAATAATATTGTAGTAAGTATGTATGATGCTGGTGGGTTCTGGAAATATTGGGGGGAACACTTTGTAAATTATATGATTATCTAATCACTATGCTGCACACCTAAAACTAATAATGAATATAAAGTGTAATCTAAAAATATATAAACATCAAAAAGGAACCCCTCATAGTAATGGGCTAATATTCCTTTATAAGTAGTGCTCATTCTGGGCTGGGAAATATTTACCAGTGGACAGAACGGTTCTAGATGCACAAGAGGGAAAGACACTCATGGTGTCTTCTGGTTTGTTTTCCCACAGACAGTAGGGTGTTTACTTCAGTCTGTTTCTCCTTTAAGACCAATAAAGATAAACCTATGGGGAGCACAGCTTGTAATTCTAAAACAACTTTGCATCAGTTCCAAAAGAACTTTTCTGACTCTTCTACAACCCTGCCCTGCTTCTCAACTCTTGCCAGTCTGTGCTAGAATATGCCTCTGAACTTTGACATATTCACTTTGTAGATTTGCTGTGCTCTGTGGTAATTGGACTTCTTAATATTGGTCTAGATTTGCGGAATAGATTTGGGAGTTCTGCCCACTGTTTCCTTGCATGTAGTCCTTCACATATCTATCTCTGTTCTTCTTTCACTATTTACTTCTCTTAGGACAATTAGCATCCTTTGCTGGAGATTTATTTCAGGTTCTCAATAGCCACATGTGACTAATGGTTACTGACAGTAGAGGAAGTTCTGTGAACAGCACTGCTCTGGCGTATCTAGATGTTCACTGTCTGTGTCACCAGTTTCTCTCAACAGATGACCACCTACCCAAAATACGAACAGCCTAGATTGGAATGCAGCAATGACCACACCACTCTTTAGTAAACTAAGTCTTAGTACAAACGTCCTTGACATTTTTTTTCTTTTCAGTTAATGATGCATATCATTGCTTTCCAGACTCTTTTGCCAAGCTTACCAAATCCATCATGACCTTTACCATTTATCTGATTTCAGCATTCCTCCTTACCGTGAACTGTACTTTTCTGAACTGCTGTACTCTCTTGACTCCAATTTTAAGCTTGCTCTTCTTTTTTGTCTGAAATATCCCTTCCTTCCCAATCGTGTGTCAAGAATTCTCTGGTGCTGTGGGACACTTTGAAAGGAGGGTCTCAGTCTCATTGGACAACTTAGAGACGTGGGGCTAACTGACTGGTGCCTGACTATTCGTTTTGTTCAACATCAGAAAGCAATCTAGGGCACAGGGAGAATGTGAAACAGTATTTTGTACATAGGAAATTATGAAATACCAAACTTAAGGGAAGACGTATTAACCCCAGGGACTTCAACTGTTCCAAAGGTTTTGTAAGAGCATTTATCTATAGGCATCTTTATCTCTAGGCATGCGCACACCCACTCCCCAGCGCTAAACTCTTTTCTCTCGATGGCTTTCCCCAACACATTAAAGAGGAGCTCTGTGAATGGGGTATAGACTATATTTGAATCTAATCTGATACTTAACTCGAAGAAAGTATTGTAATACTAGCGGAGCCTTTGAGAGGCATGCACTAATTCATCCTTTTTTATTTTTTACAATATCTGTGTAGGGGTGTCCAACCTTTTGGCATCTCTGGGCCTCCTGGAAGAAAAGTTGTCTTGGCCCACACATTAAATACATTGTGACACATAATCACAAAAAAACTTTGTAGTGTTTTAAGTGAATATATGATTTTGTGTTGGGCTGCATTCATAGCCATCCTGGACTGCACACAGCCCGTGGGCTGCAGGTGGAATACCCCTGGTAGAGGAAACATTTGGGAAAGAGAAACATCCACCGCAAGAACCTAGGTGGGAGCAGGCTGCAAGGTCAGGAGCGGGCTCAAGGTCAGGAGCAGCCTGCTCCCACCTAGGCTCAGGTCCTTTCTTTAATTCACACCTGGCCCCTATTTGGTTAGTGACGGACCTAGTCAGGCCCAGGAGGAATGGAAAATCACCAGGCTAGAAAATGCACCGTGGGAAGCTGCCTGCAGACCCTACCCAAGAAAAACAGATGACCGTTAGGGTCTGGGGTCGGCCTATCCAACATAACAGAATGCAGGTTTAACTGGAGCCTGCACCCAGCAACCAGCTCTAGACAATTAAACTCTGATACCCTTTGCAGATTTTTGTGTTTAAAAACCCTGACCTAAGAACAACTGAGCAAGGCCCAACCTCCCTTGGTTGGCTCCACTTTCCTTCTTATTATCCGCTAATAAACCCTGTTCTCCTTAGCTTGCTGTGTCCCTCCAGTTTCTTGAGCGACTCCGACCTAACAGTTAGGGACACTTAAATACAAGGCTGAATTGTAACAAAGAAATGCCAGAGTTGCAGCACTCCCATGAAAGATACTTCTTAGAACTAAAATATGTTAGCAATAATAGATTTAAATGGATATTATACAATGAGCTTTATCGTCTTTTCCCGGTCTCCCTGTCTCTCAGTTTGTGTGTGGAGACTGAGGTTAAAGTCTCTGCAGGAAGTATCTTGTCTTTATGACAAAAACATAAGGTCTCCTCCTGACATTTTTGCTTAAGGCTTGAGATTTGAACCTGGTGCACATGTTTCTGATCAGTAAGAAAAAAGGAGAGAAAACTTAGCTTTTATAATATACTTATAGTTGCAATATTATCCTGAAAATGCAGTCACTATAACTAAGATTTCCAGAATTTCATTCCATAGATCCTATTTTAACCAAGATCAGAATATTCACCTTAATTTTTAGGTACTTGAACCTAGAACTCACAACCTTAGTTAAACCAAGAATGTAAACCAACTGGAGGAATTATTTGCAATTCAGATTAAATACCACTGATCATTTTTTCTTCTCAGTTCATGCAAGCCCTGCTTCAATAAAACATGATTATCTGTGTCTCTATAATGTAAAAATATCTTGTACAAAGAACAAGGTACATAAAGAATAATCACACACACTTGCTCAACCAATTACATGTGGAGCTGTGCCCGTCTCCAGTCTAAGTGATTAGATTGTCCCTCCACTTTCTTTAAATAGCACAAAACAATTGTAAATTAGTAAGTAGCTATTTTCAGATTAATGACAACATGTAAAGTTCAAAGTTCATGCTCAGTTTTGCAGGGAGTGTTGGTTTTATACGGCGGCAGCAGTAACTGTAACTGCCCCCGCCCCCCGCCCCACTAGCAAATCTGCCAGCAGTGAAGTGTGACCCAGGCTCTTTCTCAGGCATTATAGGAAAACCTTACTCTCCCCTTACACTCACTATGTTCACAGCCCTGATGAAATCCATGTTTGTGTTCTGTGGCATTTATGCTTTGTTTTGATTATTTGGACTTTGTTTGAATACTTTATTTCTCAGGATTCCTAAGCACAAACAATCAGGCACCTTATCAAAACAAAACAAGCCATAAGATTACAAATATAAATATTTAGAACATGTACATAGATAAACAAACATGAAGTGTAATGGATTCTAAACACTAAAATGCTGCTTATTTTAGTTGCAAGTTCTCACAGTGATGTAAGCAATGCATGATCCCATCAGCTTTGGTGAGTCCCAACAATGCCACCTGGAGCTCAGTGCTCCCAGTCTATGCCAATGAGAACCTGCGTGTATTGTCCGATGCAAAGGTTGCCTTGAGTTATTTTACCAGACTAGGAGCCCCTACTTTTAGAGAGTGAGAGAAAGGAAATTTTTTGGTCATCTCTTAGCTTAAACACATTGCTAGAAATAGCCACATATGATATCATGTTAATTCTAACAATGATTCCGAGAATATAAATTCTTATTTCCATTTTTGCCAATGAGAAAACTAAGTCACAAAGCAGGTAACTAACTTTTCTAAGAACACATTGTGGGGGTGAAGATTCAAACCCAGGTCTTGGACCCTTGAGTCTATTTCTTTTCTAATTTGCCAGGCTACTTCAGGTCATCAAAGATCTTCTTATGTAGTTGTACCTGGAATAATATAAACCCTCCCAAGGACATGCAGGGGCAAGTCAACAAGTGAAAGTAAACCATAGCTAAACCTGGAACACCAGACCTGTGACCATGCACACTTGATTCTTGGGGAACAGTCAGAACCCAGCCAAACAGACTGGAGGTCATTCAGGTCTGGGCCGCAGTCCCAGTGGAAACAGGAATGTCGAACGGGAAAACTGATGCAGAAGTCCACGTGTGCATCCAGTGCCCACTGGAGGGGCTGTTTGGGGAGCTCCATGATACTCAGGGTCTACCAGACATGCCAGCTTCACCTCAACAGGCTAATTCAAGATGCCGAAGACTGACCGTAGATATATGCCTATTATTGCAGGATGTTTTGTGTGTGTTAGCACAATCGAGCCACACTACAGCCATGAGGAGGAGGATAGTGGCCACAAGTTAGCCAGGCCAGTTTAGTGGTAAACAGCATGGACTCCAGAACCAACCTGCCTGGGCCTGACTGCTGGCTCCCATTGGCTCTGTTACCCCTGGTCCCAGGAAATTTACTTTCTCTGTGACCAAGATGATTTACAAACTGAGAGTGATAACAATCTTTTTGGATTGTTGAGAGTATAAAAGGGGATAAATGCTGATGGAAGGAGACTTGATTCCAGGTGGTGAACACACAAAATACAATGTACACATGACATGTTATGGAATTGTGCACCTGAAACTTGTATGGTTTTTGCCAACCAGTGTCCCCCCAACACATTCAATTAAACGTAAAAATAAAAATAAAATAAAACAAACAAAAAGGAGTATAAAAAGTCTCAAATAATGCTGAGACCAAGCTAATTGCTAGGCAAGTATTAGGTAAATACAGGGGGAGACTGAATAACTTGCATAAATTCATTCAGGTAATATATGGAGCTAGGACTCAAGTATTGCTGGCATGAGTCCAGAGTCCCTGCCTGTGGCCCAATTTAGATGTCCACCCATAGCCCATGGGCCACATGCAGCCCAGGATGGCTATGAATGTGGCTCAACACAAAATCATAAATTTACTTAAAACCTTGTTTTGCTCATCAGTGTTCATTAGTGTTTGTGTGTTCAATGTGTGGCTGAAGGCAACTCCTCTTATTCCAGGGGGCCCAGAGACACCAAAAGGCTGGACACCCCATAGGTGATATATGTGAACTGGTACCATCAGACAGGGGTTCCTGATCCTGCAAATGAGAGACCTCAAAATCTCTGCCTGTGAGGGTGCTAGGGAGAGCAGATATCATCAACAAGACCCTAAGATTCATCTTTATTTCTCTGTCATCCTATATTGACTACTATCTTAATGAAAATCATGGAGTATTTGACACCAATTTCAGAATCTCCTTTGCCTAAAACTCTTTCTGGTGTCAGCTGGATACTTATAATCTTTAGCTTTGTATCCATTACTGAATTAATCTCCATCAAAATTCAATAATACTTAACTCTCTCTATCTTTGGAGGAGTCAACAGTGGTGGACTTTAGACAGAGTTTTTAGATCAGAATATAAAGAACCCTATTGCATTTGTCTGCACCAATAAACCCTTCTCCATGATAAGAAATATGCCTTACAATTACATCATGAAATGAGATTTTCAAATGGTCATTACAGGTTTTCTTTCTGTACTTCCATAAATCAGGTATTTTAAAAAATAAATATAGCTTTTTCTGTGAAGAAGAAAGTGCTGTTTTGGGAGTTTTTTTTTAATTAGACACAAAACGAATAAAAACAATATATAGCTAGATCTGCTCAGTCTCACCATACATGAGAATGTCAACATTTTGTTTAAACAACAACAAAAAAACCATTTGCCTGTACCAAATCAAGCCAAATTAGGTTGTCTGAGATCTTTTGTCCCATGACTTTGAGTCCTTGGAAAGCAACCCAGGTTAGTCTGTTAGTGTAACTTTCTCTGGATTTCATATGCATAGACACAGCCCTGGTGGGCAGAGACATGATCTGAATTTGAGAGCAGGCATTTCATAGTAGAGGCCACAGCCCGCAGTTCCAAGAGCGAAATCTCTCATGTGTTACTTTTTACAAAACTGCAAACCTGTAAGGATGCCAGTAAGTGAAGTATCTGCAGGAGGGTGTTGGGGCATTTTCTGGAATCAGTTTCTGTGCCTTACTGTTATGAATTTCTCCAAATTAAAAGTGGTATATTTAGTCTGTTTTTCAGCTCAGGGAATACAAAAATTACATTGTAGAGAGATGTAATAGGTAAAGGCAAGGAAATTAAGTAAATACTTTGAAGTGAGCCACCCTGGGTTTGAATATAATCTCAGCCACTAGCTAACTATGTGACTTTAGTCCAGTTATTTAAGTTCTCTGAGCTTTGGGTTCTTCACCTTTCGAAGTACCTCAACTTGTTAATGTCAAGTTTAAGTTAGTAAAGTACCAAGTATATGGTTAGTACCAAGAAATATAAGAAGTACCTGTTAATATTATTGTGCTCACTTCATAGTAGTAGGGATTTTAATTTTAATCAATATGCCATGCACAGTGATAGCATATATATATATATATATATATATATATATATATATATGCTAATTTGTATAAGAATCACAGCCAGAAACCATGATTACATAAATGTTTCTCACTACAGCTTATTAAATGGATTGGAGAAGAGTCTAGAGACATGGAGATCTATCAAGAGGCTATTACACTGAATCGTATGGGGAGTTCACATTAAGATGGTAGCAGTGAAATGGAGAAAGAGAAACTATGTAGGATTGGGCATTTAGAGGACAAATGCTGTAACTGATTGTGTATGGTGGAAAGAAATAGCAAAGACTCTTATAAGAACCCTTGTAAAAATATTTTGTTTTTAGAAAGAGGGGAAGGAAGGGAGAGACAGAGGGAAGGAAACATCAGTCTGAAATAATGATCAACTACCTCTCATGCACCCCCTACTGGGGACCTGACTCACAACCTAGGCATGTGCCTTGACAGGGAATCGAACTGGCGACCCTTTGATTCCCAGGCCAACACTCAATCCACCGAGTCACACCAGTCAGGGCATAAGAACCCTTTCCCTCTAATTTCTCTAACTAAAATCCACTGATGATGAGGCACTGATCTAGCAGAATATTCTAATGAAGAGGTAAGGCTGTAAAAAGACATATTTAAAAATGTGACATGCTAGGTAGCATTTGTCTTCATTCAGCATCAGTAGATATTCCTTGAGTGACTACTAGCTTTCATACAGTGCTAGGCATTTGGTACTAGGTGTACATAATAAAACTTCACCAACTCAGGAAAAAATATCCATGCTTATCTGAACATTTTGGTTAGAAATATCAAAAAAAAAGCTCACCTTAAACTGGCTTTTAAAAGGGACAGTTATTGATGAAATAGTTGAACAATCTAGGGCTTTATACACAGATGGATCTTGGTGCTCAAATGATATATGAAGAATGCACGTGGGTTTTTTTCCCTGTCTTTTGTTCTGCCTTCATGGTGGTTCAATTCCCAGGAAGGTTCTCTGTTCACGGAAAGATGACCACCTGTGGCTGCATGTTGTTATCCTTACTAGTTAAACAATCTCAGTGTAGAAAAAAACTACTTCAACTTCTCACAACCTCTCCATAGTTCCAACAAATATTGTGGATGGAGATATCAGCCCAGTTTGGATTATTATTTCCCTTCTTGACCTAATTACTATGACCTGGGGTGGGCACTAGTGAACTTATTAACTAGAATAAAGGCAAGTGGCTCCAGAAAGAATGATTAAAGTATTATTGATAGAATATGGGAGAATAAATGGAGTGATAAAAATTACAGATGACAACTATACTATCCAAATGATTCAAGCAAGGATTCCTTTTGTTGCAAATCACAGAAATCCATTTCTAAGCCAAAATAGAATTTGTTGTAAGGACCTCATAGAACCCAAGAGGAAGGAGTGCAGCAGGACCTCACATGGAATGGAAATGAGGAAATGAAAATCTATTGGCATTAGAGCTGCCTTGCTACTTCTGTTTTCCCTTCTTCCTCTTCCTCTTCCTCGTCCTCTTCCTTCTTGGGACCTGTGGACAATAACAGTGGTGTGGGGATTGCCTCAGGGAATGGGGGGTACGTGGTGGAGAAGAACAAAGGGGGGGAAAATTGGGTCAACTGTAATAACATAATCAATAAAATACAGTAAAAACTAGAACAAATAAATATAAAAATAAGTAAATAAATTACAAATCAATGTATTTTCAACATAGTTCAAAGGCATGAGATTAGACTTGAGTGAGAGGGTGCATAAGCCTCAATGTATCAGTTTTTATTGCTTGTAACAAATTACCACAAATTTAGGTGCTTCAAGCAATACCCATTCAGTATCTCACATTTCTGTAAGTTGAAAATCTAGGATAATGTGGCTAGATTCATTGTTCAAGGTCTTATGAGGCTAAAATCAAGATATCAGTTGACCACATTCTCATCTTGTGTTCAAGGCCCTTTCCCAGGTTCGTTCTGTTATCGGCAGGTTTCTGTTCCTTGTTATTGTAGGACTGAGGTCCTGATTCTTTACTGGCTCTTAGCTGGGGCCCCTCTCAGCTCCTTAATACAACCTGCATTCCTTCTCACATGACCCCATTCATCTCCAAACCAGCTATAGCATGCTGAATTCTTTTTATACTTCAAATCTCTCTGACTTCTTCTGACACTAGTTAGAGAAAGTTCTCTGCTATAAATTGTGTTATTAGATAAGGCCCATCCATCTGGATAATTTCCCTGTCTCATGATTTACTGTGTCATACAACAACATAATCATGGGATCCCTATATTCACAGGGGATGTAGGCAGAGCATCACTGAAGGGGGAACACTTTAGACATTCTGCCTAATGGGTTCAATATCTTGGACTAGGTGGCCAAGAGATGATTTATGTAAACTAAACTTAACAGGCACATGAAAGAGGATTAGAGATCGCAAATTTCTAGCCAACCACTTTTGGATAAAGACATGGTGGTCTTTTATGGGGTTGGGATACAAGTCATTTTTCTTATGTTTCAGAGCTGAATGTCAATTCCCAACTGATTGTCTGGCATCAAAATGTTTTGATAAGTATCTTCTTGATCAACATCCTTGAAAGTATACATTTTAGGAAGTCTCCAGCTAGCTCACTCTTGAGATGACTGGTACTTCCTAATTGTAAAAAAAGATGCATACGATGAGTAATAAGCAAACAGGACATGTGAAATAGTATGCTGTGACTAATAACATTTCCCAAATTCATTTGTACTAGGCCATTTCCCCACGTGAAATATCTCTTTATCTATCAAGGAAAGGTGGCCAAGAATCCTTAATCAGGAACATGAGTTGAGCAATGAAAGATCTTAGAGGTATCCATGAACCTACAGGAAAGTGTTCTGAAAACTGTTGATAATTTATAACCCAGTTCAGTGTTTACTAATGTGAAAGAAAGGGAGAGGGTTGAAGGGAAGAGAGGCTGATGAAGTTCTTGAGAGGAGTTCCAACAATGTGCAGGAGGCCTGGGAAATATTCTTCACAGAAGTTAGTGCCAGAAAATTCCCACTTCTGAATAATAGGTTTGCTTTTTATTAACAAATATGGAGAGCCATGTAATCATTCATGTTTCTGTTCTGCCTTGGTTGCCAAAACCACAGGACTAATAGGTGTGCATCTCCTCCCTAGTTCCTGAGAGATTTTTTGCCTCTTTGCTCTATCTGGTTGTTTATATCTTTTATTCTTCATTTTGGCTATCCGTATAAATGGCATATAAGTTTTCATATAAATTATTTAAAAGTCTTTGTAGATGTAGGGAAGCTTGTTTTTTTTAATTACAGAAAATACAGTATGTTGCAGTGTGTCACAAAAACTGTAAAATGAAGAATTTAATATCTTAGCTGCAATGGACAAACAGATAGATGTAAAAATATGTAGGGCTTGACAAAGGCAGGGAAAACACCCAAGGAAGCCCAGGAATGGGATAGGGTTGGAGGAAAAGAAATGTATTTTAAGGAAAGAAAATACTGCTTAATATAGTAACCAAATAAAGCCTTTTAACTTGGGAGACTATGTTCACTTTTTTCTTTTTCTTTAATTTTAAAATGTTTTTTTCATTGCAGTTCGCATTCATCCCCATTTTATGTTAATCTCAGGCATACAGCACAGTGGTTAGACAATCACATACTTTACAAAGTGTCCCCCCCCCCCCGATATTTCCAATACCCACCTGGCACGGTACGTATTAATCACAACATTATGGACCACATTTCACATGCTGTACTTTGTAGCCCATAGCTACTTTGTAACTACCAGAGACCGTGTTCACTTCAACCCTCCACTGCTTTTCTGGTGGGTGGCCCAGGCATTCACTGACTTCTTGGGGAATATTGATGAAATGTGTCTCTCTCCTTTTACACAAATTCAAACATTAACATACATATGAAATGATTTCAAAGGATTTTCAAATCTCCTAATGTTGAGACTTAGATTCTTGGTAAGGAACCCTAGTACATAAACAACAATATCCCTCTATATCAATATATTCTGGTTAATTAAAACACAGTTTTACAATTGGTAAAATAAAAAAATGTTTACTGCACAGTATACTACTCAGAGGAAATATTCTTTGAAAATGTCATCACTATGCCTTCACTATCTTAATTATCTTAACTCTTATGTTAGCAGATCCACAAATACAGATAAAAGAATTGGAAAAATTACCAAGTTTCCCTGAATTAGCTCTTTATACGTGACTATATTAGATTGCATAACTATCAACAACTTAATAGCTGCCTTTTTATCATCTCGTTGAGACGAACTCCACTCATTGAAAATACTGTAGGCATATTTTGCCAATGAAGAGAATGGATACAGGTTAAAGTTTCGCCAGGGCCATGCCGGAGGAAGGCAGGCTGCAGCCGGAATACAGGAGACAAAAAGAAACTATGAGGAAGCCAAGGGTTCCGGGTGAGAGTTTCTGAACAAAATGGTGGATGGCATCAAAGGCTAATCGCTCCCAAATCTGCCTCTAGTTCCACGCACACATCCTTGGCTTACTGGTGCTGAATGGAAATAGTTTTTTGAAGGTTTCTTCTAAAGGGATTGTTAGTGAAATCTCAGGGTCAGTGGAAAACTTGCTGCTGCTTTGTTTTCCTCTGGTGCTAAGTAAGCTCCTAGGAAATGTTCCTACTCCACACATTTTCCCCAAATCCCCCTTCTACTAAGTAGCCAGGGACCCTGGGCAGGTTGCTAAATCTCATTTTTTAACAGAAAAAATAAAGACCCATTCAATTATTGCCAGAAATAAATCATGTAACGTGAGGAAATTGCCTGAAACAATAGGTGGAATATACTAGGATGATGACCAATAACTTTAGATTTTTATCTACATCAAGTGGCATGACTTTAGAAAATTGCTGGGAGGAGCAGGCAAGTGGAGAATCTTACCTAAGAAGCTTGAGAAAATGGAAGAGAGAGAGAAAAAAAGAAAGGCCTCTTCTGGTTCTTTTCTTTGCTAGCATCGAAGAAGATAATAATAATGTCCGCCTAGAAACAGAAAAATGTGCAATGATGAATAAAAAATCTTACATAAGGAAGAGTTGTTATTTTTCTTCGAGCCTTCAATGTATACTTGAGAGTGTGTGTAAGTAAAGTGTGTCCTGTGCTTTATACTCTGATGGCCCAGTCTAGAGTGTCTAAGACATAATGTTACAAATCATATTGTCCTAAAGCCACCAGCCATAAAGGACTTTGGGTATGGCCATTATACCCTTGGAAGTTCCGCTTTATTGCTTGGCAAATCTATCATACTGGAATAAAATACATGTTGCATTATACTACTAACTTAAGTTGTTAGGATTACAGACATTAAATTATATTTCACACCAAGTGAGAGACATTCATTAAATAGCTTATTGAGAGACATTACATGGTCTATCAAAACACTGAGTTATAAGCATCTTTGTTGACAATAAAAACAAACTGCATCAGCTTATACCCATTCCCAGTCCTGAATTTCCTACTACCACAAGTGATTTACACTTGCTATCTCTCCTCACCCCAAACTCACCATGTTTATAATCATATTGTTCTTCTCTACTTTCTATTGAGACCAGCGGCAGTCTCTAATCCCAATTTCCTTGTATTTTTAAATGGCACCCACTTTGTTCCAGGCCAAATTGCCCTATGAAATGTGTAAAACTGGGCAGGACCTTCTTACCCTTTGAGGCTATTTGTTTATTTATTTTGCTATTGCTCCCTCCCACTGGGACGTTGCTTTCAGCCAGCTGTCAATTTCTTCCTTTCCTAAATTTTAACTGATACAGTATTTATTCTCCCAGAGGACCAATGAGAGAAAAAACAAAAGAATCATTCTACAAGTGGAAGAATTTTAAGGCTATGCTAAGTGTAACGTATACATATTTACATGGCGGAGTCCTTCCTGACTATTCAAATAACATAGGTCTTGTTACAAACAAGCATGCCTTTATAGTGAAGGACACCTAAAAACATCTAAACAACCTCTGTGCTCTTTCGTTACAACGTTTTCAGTTCCAACTTCCCCAAATCCTGCTGTATCTACATTACCAGCCAATTAAAGAACCTGCAAAGGCTCTCCCATTTTGCATTGCAATTTAAAATTTCTCTGTCAGATACTCAATCTTATCTTACCTGCACAGTCAACTTTTTTTCTACTTTCTGCAGTGTCCAGATTTTAGAGGTCTTAAATTCTGGAGTTATCTACAGAATCAAATTATTAGTGTAGGGACATCATCTAGGATTAGTATTCTATATTTCTTAAAGTTTTTTTACTAGTGAATTAATAAATTAAATCATTAGTGAATGAAATATTGCTGTGCCGGTTCACCCAACTCCACTGATCTCACTCAACCTCATTTCTTGCACCTTTGCCTATGTCATTTCTTGCACCTGGAACCCATACCGCCTTCATCTACACCAGTGATTATGGTGTAGAATCACCTGAAGGACTTGTCAAAACACAGATTGCTTGGCTTCACCCAGAGGTCCTAGTGTCGGTTCCAAGAATTTGCATTTCTAACAAAGTTCCCAAGTGACGTAAGTGACCCTGGCCCTGGCTCTACTTTTTCAGAACATTTATCCAGAGCTCACCCATCCTGAAACATACCTCTATCTGACTTTGTGTATGTGTGTGTGTGATGGGGTCCTCTCATATGACTTGAGTTCATATCAATCATTACTGTTTATAAGTTCTTTAGTTTTCTCTAGAGTGTTTACAAACTCATTACGCATCAGTCTGTTCTCAAAAAATGTGATGCTTTCACATCTTCACCCCAATATGCTGCACATCTCACTTCTTGAAAAGACCATGTGTCTTTGTGACTCTGCGTTATTCCCTTTTCTTAGTTTGCCTTCTAGTTTTATCAACCTAGTGAACCCTAAGATCTCTTAGGTAGAATCATTTTTTTAATTCTTGGTAGTTACCACTCTCCATCCCACCTCTTTGCTCCCATAGACCACTGAACTTATCAATATGGTAGATGGTATCTGAGTAGGTATAATACGTACTTCCCAAAAGCTAGAAACAGATTGTATTTGTTGGTATCTTTAATTCAAGAACAATGACTCACACAAAGTATTTTTGAAATAGTCCCAAGTTTTTGTAAAATATTGCATAATGTAAAATCAAACACAATAAAATGAACTGAAATAGTACCAAAAATGTATTGTAGATAAAACTTCCATACTGAATTGTCACATACAATATTGAAAAATCAATTAGATCAACATAAATGAATCTTCCTATTAGGCAAAACTCTGGATTCTAGTAATAATTTAGGTTAGAAGCATTCCCCAAACACAATGATATATTTATTGTTGTTTCTGTTTATGAAACTGAGCAGAAAGAGGAAGCAAAAAAAGAGAAATATTCCCATTTCATCTAAATTAATTACCTAGATGAGAATTAGTGGGGGAAATATTGGAATATTTAGAATCCTTATATATTACACATGTACACAAAAAAGATCTATAATGTTGCAGTGAGAAATTTTTGAAATTAGCTCTCATGACCTCTTACTAATCATTTCTGCCTTTTAATTTTTTAATTTGTTGGTGAGAGAGAGAGAGACGTTGATTTGTTGTTCCACTTATTCGTGCATTCATTGGTTGATTCCTGTTTGTACCCTCCAAGGCCTTGAACCGGCAACCTTGGCGCATCAGGACAATCAACCCAGCTACTCCGCCAAGGCTCATTTTTGCTTTAAATATGCTTCCAAAAATTTATTTTACTTATTATCCTCAAATCCAAAGATTTGTTTAATTATTAACCTCAAATCCACTAGATATTTTTTTACACTCAACTTTGGGATCAAGGCGTCTTGGTAGGCTCCCTATGAACACAGTCCTCTCCCTCTGTCTCTAGCTTAAACTATAAACCATGTGTAGCTCAATGATGTTTAGTAAAAGATGGCTATGTTTGGATCTGGTGATCAAAATGTATCTTAAAGAACTAAGAATAGAAGGTTTAGAACTACTAGGTTAGAGGGGGTCAATTTGAGGAAGTAATCATTTTGACAGCTGGTGTTATGGCTTGTAGTATGTTTGACAAACTGTTTCTTTTGAAAGTTTTATTGCTCCTGTTGTTATGGCTGTTTCTTTCAGGAAAGGCAGCCTGGAGAATATTTCAGAAAGCGTGCGCTTCATAATTCAAATGATAAATCACCTTATGTAACATTTAGATATCTTCACATTGATGTAGGCAAGTTCTCTGGAAGCAAATATTGCATGTATTGCCTACAGAGATATCTAATTTTCCTTACAGTTGATCCTCACGCATTTATATAATATAGTCCCATGTTTTTAGAGCTATGCTGGTGGTGAGTCAGCCACTTTTGCTGACATGGGAACTAAGCAGGGAGAGACTGACTTTCTCAAGCATAAAGAGAGTTAATGCGAACTATGGAGTCAGAGGATGTAGAAGATTAAAACAAGCTCCGCTTTGCCAAACTTATGTTCCTCAGCATAAGTAGCTACATTCTTGAAGCGAAGCCAATCACTTTCAGATATGCACTTTATTTATGGTGCAGCAACTTCACGATGAAGTATATTACTCTTGTGTATTATTCAGAGACACGTGACTATAAAAGAAAAAAAGAAATGGAAATCAAAAACCAAATCTTGTTGGTTAACTTTGGTAAAAGCCTTGGGTGAAGTTGTTGGTTGAGATCATTTTGCCTTGTGGATAGTATACTGTGTGGCCTAATATGTCCCCCTTTTCAGGTAATTAAGAATTAAGTTTTCTGCGGCTCTTTCTATGGGGCACACCTGGGCCTTTCTCCGCCTCCTTACCCATTTTCCTCGCCCGTCTCTTCCTCCTAAGCTCCAAGGGCCCTTCTTTTGCCTCTGTAACTTGTGTCCTGAGCCCATTTCTTGTATGGCTCACTTCTTCCTCTGTGATTTTCTAAGTAAACTTTTGCTTGCATTTGAAAATAATTGAGTTTTCTAAGTTTTATCTGTCCTTCTGATGAACTAGGTAATACAATTCTGTTCTTAGGTCACAGAGACATGTGTGGTTCAGTTACCAGACACAATATTGCCCTGAGAGAAAGTCCAAGACTTTTATCACCCTGATTTTCAATCAGAATGAAATTACATCCTGTGATAAGGTAGTATAGCTACATAATGTTGGGTAAATTGATGACCATTTCTGAGCCTCAGTTTTCTCCCCCGTAGAAAGAAGGTAATGATACTTGGTCTACAGGATTGTTGAGATAATTCATTGAAAACATGTACAAAGAGATTAGCATAAGGCTGACGTGTAAAAGTTTTCAGTAAGTGGAGCCGTTACTAGCGCTGTGAGAACAATGAGATCTTTGAAGATTTTATTCACAGTACTAGAGCCATCCCATTCTTCCGTGTGGCTATTGATTTCAGTGCTTAAAGTATACTTCAACTTCTCAGTCAACTACCATAAAAGAGACTGCCTCACCTACTTCCAACTGCTTGCAGTGTTGTGACCATTTTAAGGGATATGGCAGCAAATCAAAAAGTTAGTGCTTCCCCAACTTCTTAATTAAAACGCTGCCATTATCTCTTCCAAAGTCATTATTTCCACAGATGCCTCAGCAGTGGAAGGAAAAGTGTACAGTGAAGCTATCTATTAAAACTGTGTGATTGTAACTATTTTCACTCCCAGTGTTTGCTCAGGGGCCAGGTTGTTGTGAACAGATGAACAAAGTAAAAGATCTTTGCTTCTCAAATAGTCATTTTCTCTTTTTATGTTCTCAGCACCTGTTTTTTTGGCACCCGGTATGTGCTGGGCCCAGGGAAATAAAAATGAATCTGAGATCATCTCTACCCTGCAGAAAACATTACATTATTTAATGATATTTATTAGAGCAAAATACTGCAAATATACAAATTTATTTCAGCACAGTACTATGGGGGGGGGAATAATAGAAGAAGGCATCATCTTTTTCTGATAAGCTAGTCGGTAGAGAAGCAGCAATTAAAATCCAGGCAAGTCAGTGATAGCAACCACAAATGAGAAACAAAGTGTAACGAAGGCTCAGAAAGGACCAAGCTTATTTCTATCTTGGATAAATCTGCCAGGCTTAAATTAGGCGAGGCAAACTAACATCGATCTTGAAGGATGAGATTAAGTTAATTCACTCATCCCTCAATCATTTATCAAACCGTTACTATGTACCATGCATGACGGTAAGTATCTGAGATACAGAGAAGGTGAAGCTCTTGTCCTTCAGGAGCTTAGGGTCTAGTCAAGGAAGAGACAGACATGTTAGCAAATAACTGCAGTATTATGGGGATATAATATTAGAATATTAATATAATATAGTATAACAAATATATAACCTGACTGAGGGAGTCCCTGATTCAACCTTGGGTCTATAATCATGTGTGTGTATGTGTGTGTGTGCATGTGCGTGTGTACATAGAAGGAGGATCTGCAAGGTCTTCCCAGAGAAGGTATTTGAGCTAAGGCTCCTTTGAAGAAAAGCAGGATTTTGGAAGGCTGCCTTAGAGACTGGAGGAGGCGCAGGAGCATTCTAGGTGAAGAAGGAAGGAAATGAAATTTCCTTAGGAAACTGCAAAGAGCCTAAAGCATAATATAAGAAGATGAGAAGTGGGGTGTGGGAGTGTGAATGAACATGTGAGTTACAATTTAGACATAAAGAAGAAGAAACTAAAACTCAGGTAAGGACACGTTCATGACAGGTTTGTACTAAGGAACAGAAACTCACGGAGGTGGCCGAGGTTGGCCCAGTGGCTGAACCTACCGTGGGTGAATCTGGGTCAACACAGTGTAGTCTGGTTCATCTATGCCCCGGCGTCAGCCACCCCATTCCCACTCCCAGCTAGCTCTCTTGCAGGTATGCGCCCTCCATTTCAGGAGCCATGAGGCCAATATCTATTGTTATTGCTTGAAATACACTGAAAACATAAGTCTTTACTTAGTTGAAAACTGTTAGCTTTATTTTTGGATATAAATGCTGTAATTTTAGATCTGAAAATCAAGAGACATAAAATAGTGCTCTGTAGGTGGAAGCACACATTAAAGGAATAAGAGACTTGCATTTTTTTTTGAGTAATAGTTCAGGAATGCTTTCTTCCATCTTGAGTTGCTTAGAAGAGTTCATTTTCTTTTTTAATTACTTTATTGTTGTTCAATTGCAGTTGTTTGCATTTTCTCCCCACCACTCCACCCACCCTCTGCCCCCCTCCAAGAAGAGTTAATTTTTTTGGTTCTTAGAGCATTAGATTATTTGCCCATACTTTATTTATTCATTGAATTCACTAATATTCCCCATTGGTAGTATTGCAACTATTTTTATTTTTCCCTTTCTGTTGGATATTTTAAAAACCAAATAAAGCATTGGAGATAAAATTACAAGTTACAGGTGTTATTTGTTTCTCCCCAGGGTAACCAGTAATTTAAGGGATAGCTGAGATAAGACCCCTTTTTTGGTGAACTTTTGGGAATTTGGTAAACTATTTATTATTGTCCCATCCATTTCCCAGGTCACCAGTCTGCCGTACACACTGCTCGGAGAAGCCTGGCTTGGGATGAAAGCAGTGCCATTTTGTCCAGAGTGGAGTGTGTCACCAAGTGTTTGATTAACCAGGGCAGCCAAAAACAAGGTTAACTATTTGGTCAATATTTTACTAGGTTTTTCAGTTATTACCCATTTTATTGTTAATTACTTTATTTTCCTTGTCTTCCCATCTACACAGCTGATGTTTTACGCAAATGGTAGACCAAAGATGACATCATACGTTATCAGAAACTGTACCTAGGCTCATTCCATTAAGGCATGTCAATTGGAGTTAAAAAGAAGGCCATCAGAGCAAGAACCACTAATTAGACTTTTTGAAAACATTGCCAAGTGTCTTTCAAACTGATTTTTTTTTTATAAACTCATGTTGAGATGTGACAGCAAGACAATGGATGAGAACTACACAGCTTTTAGAGTTTGGAGGTAAATGGGGAAAATGCCTCCAAGAGTGGATTTCAGATGGAAAGTACAGAATCAAAGCACAGCTGCATCTATTAATCTTTATTGCTACTTTATTTTGTAACTTTGGATTAGTCATTAAAAATGCCAAAAGAGTCATAAGTCTTCTACAGCCAAACAGAAAATCATATAAAAGGCCAATTTACAAAGCTCTGCTTGGCGGCTTTCCTGAGGAACGAAAGGCTGAAAAATCTGTGGCCTGGGCTTTCTCACTTCAAAGCAACTAACAGGGATTTGGCTTAATCCAATCTTAGACTTGGTCTCCCTAGATCCTAGTCTGTCACTATGCAAGTAAAAAAAAAACCCCACAGTATCTATAAATTCATAGAATGAAATAAAAAAAACAATGAAGCAATGTGAATTTCTAAATTTTTCTACTGAGTAGTGTTTTTGAACTGTAAGTAATATTAGTACATTCAGTTGCAGTAAGCCAAACAACATATAATGATGTAAAGAAAAACTATAGTTTTCCTAGTTCCAGTTCCTTCCTTCCCAAGAGCAGCGAGTATCTAGTGTATATCTATCCACATTTTTCAAAATACATCCTACTATATTAGTGTTCCAAGTCAGATGTTTGCCAACATAATCTATAATTTGAAATTTCTATAGAATGAAGTGATTTTGAATCATTTTATAACAGAATGCTGGGGTTGTCCTTTTTTCTTTTTCTTTTTTTTTACAAATTTAATTTTTTAAAAAAATTATGGCACTTACAGGCTGGCCTCAAATGTCTCTTCCTCTGGGAAGTCATTTTTATGCCATAAACTAGAGTTATAATTAATTCCTGCGAGATTTGGGGGGTTAAATATTGTAAGTTCCTTGTGGCAGAGAGAGCAACTATCATTCCATTGCCAATAGTCTCTGGCCCAGTGCCATACCCTTTTGTGTGATGTACATATAATGATAAGGAATTTGTTCCCTCATTACTGACAGAAAATATTTCATAACTAATTTTGGAACTATAAACTAGTCCTTAAGCACTAAAAGAACAGAACTGTAGGTAGTGCCTGATAGATAAAGTTACTTCATATTAGTGGAATGAAGAATAATATCTCTCTAATCATCCCATGTAGCTGCAGCATTCTTGGCACACACCCTTTAAAAACCATTAGTGGACAGGTGCCCCACAAAGGTGCTAAGACATCCAGTTTACAGGTTTGAGTTTTGCAAAGCCTCTCTGTTTCAGTAACAGTTTGGTATCACTTGACTTTCCCATTCTTTCCTGCTTCTCTTCTTTGAGAAGTTTCTCTTGAGAGTTTGAGAGTTTCTCAAACTTGAGAAAAGTTTGAGAGTTTCTTGAGAGTTTCTCTTTAGCCTCCTTCACCGGGACAGCCTCTAGGAATACAGTATAGCACTCATTGTGGTTTTTTTTTTTTTGACATGCTCTTTTTTGGAACAATCTTATCTAATTCTGTGGTCTTGGTTACTGGTGTGTTGGTGACATCTGTGTCCTTATTTCCAGAGCCCACCATTCTCCTGAGCTCCAGAAAGTATTCCTAACTATTGCTGAATAATCTCACTTTCATGTTATTTAGATGCTTTGAACTCTCAGATACAGGACACTGTCCTCTGTAACATTATACCCCATAAGTGTGCTTCTTGTACTGTATCCTCTATCTCGGTTAATGGCATTGGCAGTTCTATCCAAAAATTAATGCTCATGTTAAATGACTGTCATCTCCCTGGCATATCACCAGTTCCTGTTAGTGCTACTTCTTAAACAGCCCACAGACCCATTCCACACAATTTGTTCCCAAAGCCACTGTGTTGGGTCAGAACCATAAGATCTCTCACATGTATTGTCCATGATCTACAATGTTGATTTAAAAATCTTTTTAAAACAGGATTATGAGAATTTCACCCCCCTACTAGAAAAATATCAGCAACTCCATTGCTTGATTTTGTAGTACTCGGGGACAACATTAAGGTTCAGGAAAAAAATGTTGGCATTTATAAATATATTTGCTCTTTTTTATTATGCAATATTTGATATATACCAAAGAATGTGGCATATATACAAGTTATAGAGTATAATAATAAAATAAATGCTTGTGAACTCACTGACTTGCCTCTTAGAAACTGTTCAGACTCCCACTTACCTTCATGGTCACCTCTCCCATCCTTCCACTGCCACTGACCCGCCCCATCCAAATTATTTTTTTGACCCGCCCCATCCAGTTTATTTTTTCATAATGTACTTACTTTTCACAGGTTTTAGCATATGTATTCATTTTAATATAGTATATTATTGAGTTTGTATATTCTTGAGCTTTAAAAAGTGGTATCACACCGTATTTGCTCTTTATGACTTGCTTTTCACCCAGTGTTACATTTAAAAGAGTCATTCATAGTGTTTCGGGAAGCTAGAGCTCATTAGTTTTTACTGAGGAAGAATATTCCACTGTGAAAATGTATCAAAAGTTATTCATCCACTCTCTTGTTGATGGATATTTGGATTCTTTCCAAGTTTAGCAAATATGGACATTCTACTATGGGTAGTATTGTAAGTTCTCTCAGTGTACATTTAAAATTTTCAGGGATATACCTGGCAGTGGAATTGCTGTATCATACAATAGGCAACATTTAAAACGTAATACATTAGCAGTTATACAAGCACATACTTTATTTTAAAATATATTAAAGATATATCAGGAGTGAGTTCCCACCACGCTATTATTTTTCTAAATAAAAATGCATGATCACAAATGTTTGGAGGTCACTGGTTTATATAATAAAATGTTACTCCCAGACCCAGATCCAAATTCCCTCTTTTATTTCCATCGTTCCTCAGCGAGCCTTGTGCTCCTCCAGCTACAACCTCCATTGCATGGGTATCACTGCGATAGTGCTTATCAAGTGGAGTAGCAGTTATTTGTTTCATGCCAATCTCCTCACCTAAACTTCATAGTCAAGAGCAGGATTGCAGCCTCAGTCACTTTTGTATCTTTAATACCTAGCCCAGTGGTAACATGTAGTAGGCAAAAATTAAATACTTACTCAATGAATGAGCAAATGTAAAATGGCAGCAATACCATGTCCCACAGCTGAGAAGATAAATGAAGAACCACAAGAAAGTTTTGCGTACCCTGGGGGAAAAGCATCACATAAATCCAAGGTAGTAGTGTTTTACAATAGCACTTAATCAATGGTGTTCTACAGACTGAATATCAAAATACATGTGTTACTGTAGAATTAATCAGGAAAGTAAACCCTGTATTTGCTCTTTATCTTCACCTAAGATGCACTAACACCATAGGAAAGCTCTCTTTAGTCTCTAACTCATGTTCTCTTTATTAGCATTCCTAGGAAGAGGAGGAGATTGTATTAGAACAGAAGGTTAACTGACTAGGAATCAGACAGACCAAGATTTGTCCAGTTCTGTCTTTGGCTAGCCATGTGATCTTGCACAAATCACTCAATTTCCCTGACAATGTATATAATAATTAAAAGAGCTATTGCTTATTATTATGTGTCAGGCACAGCAATATGCAATTTATATGAACCATCTCATTTAATAATAGGTAACTCTTACCCCAACTTTAGTAAATAAGGATCAGAGAGATTATACAACTCACTCAAGGTTCTATGGACACGAGTCATTTATCGTCCGTCTCTAGAACCTGTGTTTTTAATCATTATACTGCGCCATTTGGCCCTGGTTTCTTCTCCCAAGGAGATTTGATAGGATCAAATGAGATAATAAATTTCAGAGCATTCTTTACTTTTTAACACTCTACACATTCAACAAATATTAATTAAGCATTTAACACATCCCTTGTTCTTCAGTAGCCACCAAAAATGAAAAAAAATGAATTATATAATCAGCAGCTAGAAGTTCTTGAAATCTCATTTAAAACCGTTTGTAAATGATAATAACTCAATAATGACTACTTTTTATCTAGGATTGGGGTTAGGGTAATCCTCACAAAGGAGATGCCCTTAACACTAATATATAAAGGTTGACTAGACCTTGTCTAGGTAGATACAGTTTTAAAGAAGCTATAAAGATGCAGGAACAGCCAGGTCAAAGATAGAAGCGGTAAGCACTTGACCTGGGAAATGGTGAGTCAGCCAGGATGCCGGGCAGCAGGTAGCGGGAGATGAAGCCAGAAAGAACGGTAAACGAGAGGCAGACTATAAAGGACATTGGAGTTTGGATTATTTTAATGGGCGAGTGGTTATCATAAAAACATTTTGACTGGAAAAGAACTGATATTGACAATAAAAATAGTAAAAATGATGCATTATTTTTATAGCAATAATAATGGAGAGTTTTTACAGAACATTTAATATGTACCAAAAACTATGTTCATACATGACTTATTTACTTAATATTTGGAGTTACCATATGATGCAGGCACCATTTTTACACCATGCACTGTGTGTTTCGCCACAGTCTCACCCTGTTGCAACAGTGGTGACTCCAGAATGTCAACCCAGTAGCAGGTTAAGTACAACAATCCTACTTACTGGTAAGGGTGAGGGGCTAGGGGATCAGCTGAATTTTTGTTTTGTGTCCTGAATTTGCATTTACCTAGAAAACATTATTTCTTCTTAATTTATTTGGGTTGGTTTGAGAAGACGCTGGTAGAGATAAGGAGGGTAAAACCCTCCCTTGCAAAGCTCTCTCAGCATGTCATCACTGCTCTGGAATGTGGAGGAAGCAGGTACATTTCCAGGGCATCTTTACCAACTGTTAGCACCTGCAGCACCCCGGCAGAGCTCATGGGGGACACCAACGGCACTGAAGTGGTTGTGGGAGCATAGTCGGCCCAAACAAACCTCAGGCTTTCAAGCATGGACAAGTCTATTCAGACACGTACTGGCGTGTCTTGAAATCACTGCTGACTACAGCTTCGCATGACTGCCAGCACAGGATAGAACTTGCCATGCGTGTCCCACAGACATAGGAAGTCAGTAGATAGATTTCAACTGCACACATTTTACCACTACCTCAAAACAAACTACAACTTATGGGCCAAAGCAGCCCTTGGTCCAGGTAGAAAAATATTTTGCCAGTAAGAACTACTGAACACACACACACTGCAGGGCAGCTCAGTGTGAGTTTGTTATACTGGAGTTTCTAGCCTCGAGGCTCCTTTTCTCTCTCCACAGTTGCAAATAGGTGTACTGGGTCCTACATTTAATGAATGTTCTTTTTGACAGGCAGGGGATTACTCATCAGAGACCCAAAAACTACCCTTGGGGATATCTTTCCTTTTCCAACTATTTTCCTGGCTGGGGAAGAATTCAGAAATTAGAACAATAGCTTGGACTTAAAGATGAGGCAGATCCTTCACCTGAAGCCCGTACAGATATTTGTTGTTAGCAAGAAATCAGATAAAACAAGTGATGACCCAGATTTCGTGACAAAGAAACGATGTTCTGGGGGTTGACACACTGAGTGCAACAAAGTGTGTGCACATGCACTGAGTGCACACACAGCCACGCACATGTGACACTCCTCCTTTGTACATGCAGGGAGGCGGCAAGGTTTTCTGGACATATCCCTACCTGTTACTAATCAAGCTCTTTGAGGGCAACAGTTTTCTGGGTTTTTTTTTCATTGATTGTACTTAGTATTTACAACATAATAGATTCTTAGTAAAATTTCTTACACTCATTTTTCAAAAATATATACTGAGCATGTCATGTTTATTTACAATTTAAATGAACGATTGAATGAACTAGTGTCAGACTAAAACAGCAAGTGAAGCATTTTAAAAACAGCAATCCGTGTAACTTAACTTTATCAGCTTCTTAAATAGTCTCATCTACCAGCAGTTTATTTGTAAGAGTTATTTTTGTTAGAATATGTGTGAAGCCAACAACATATACAGCTCACCAGAATCCTTTGTTTCTCGTTTGCGCTTTTCGTCCTCCTCCACTAACCACAGTTGATGGTTCATAATAAAGTGCAAACCACAAGTGCCAAATTCAGGATTCCCGTTTCAAAAGGGAGAACAGGAACTAACATTTACTTTCTTTTTAGGATGTGCTATGCTCTTTCACAAGTTATTTCACTCCGTCCTTAAAATAACTATTTAAGTAATGCCATTATCCTTGTTTTATATCTATGAAGAAACTAAGTTCATATTCTATTAAGAAAGAGAGGCAGCACTTTTTTTTGTGTTCCTGTATGTGTCTTCCCCTCTTGACTAGGGTTGTTGGAAAAGGCTTTCTTAATCGAAAAGCAGTCTCAACCCTTGGTCTTCTATCTATATCTAAAATTCTCATATTATTATGTTCCAGGCTGTAGTATTAATATTGTAGGTCAACTTGCAAATGCAGTGTGGGAGAGTAACAAAGTAAACCACACTTAATTATTAATATAGTGGTTCAAATTGGCGTCTTTTTAGCAAGCAGGACCTTCACAAAGTAAAACCCTGCTCAGAATTATTTTGAAGCCCTGTCCAGTGGCAGGGAGACCTGGACCTGGAGTCCTGAACCGCTAAGTCACAGGAAGAGTAGAAATCTCCCCAGTCTTCCATTTCCTCCAGCCCACCGAGAAGGCTGTCATTAAAAACACTAAATGGATCAAAGGGCAGGACAGGCATGGATGATGAGCTTAGAAGAAAATGAACGACAAATCTCTAAAGTTTCCCCAGAGACTCTCCAGAGACTCTTTCTTGAACATTCACCTCACATTTGTTTGAGAAATTTGTGGCAGAGAAATGACAGAGAAATTGAGCCAATTGTCAGGATTCATCAGGCTCTCAGCCCTGGGAACTGCCACAATCAACAGTACTTCTGCAAAGCACAAGGAAGTGACTGAGCCCGCCCTGTCCCAGTAAGGCCCAGGCAGGGCTCCTTCCTCATTGGTGCAGACACATCTTTCCACCTTAGGTCGGTGGAACTCAAAACTTTTGGTGAGATATTTAATCATCACTTTGTGGCTGTGATAACTGGGTACTCCCTGAACCCTCTATAATTCTTTTTATGAAAAACAAAGTCTTAAACAGTACAAACAAAACTTTCCTAGCTTCTAATTATTTTCCTCTCTACTACACAGAGTATAAGATAGTACTTCCATTAAATGCAGATTCAGAGTCTATAACTATGTTCTATGTCCATCTTCTTTTATCCCTCAGCTACAGCAAAACTCAAAATTAACAGAAAAGCTTTTTTGTTCTTCAGAAGCAGATTATAAATGCCTATTAAACTGCCTGGATTTTAGTCGCTGTGAATGACATGGCAGGCGGACGATTTGATGCCTGAATCAAAGTAATATCCAGCCATTTAAATGATACAAATAGACAGTCGCTTAAAATCTAAACGGTCTACTGCCTAGGTAAATATGCTTTTTAAGATAGGTTTTTCACTCCTTGTGTTTACTGACCAGCTGCATCTAAATATTTTACCTCCTCTCAGATTACAGGAGGGAAAAGCGTTCCATGACGAGGCCTAAGCACTAGGAACAATCAAGGAAGAGACTGTTTGTAGCATGACCCAAAAGGCTGTCATCTAAACGTACAGACCAGGAAATTTCTTTTTAGGAAATGAAAGAACTGGCAAGATTATTGCTTTGTCACCACTTCAGAACTTGGGATCTCTTTGGATTGATTTAGATCTCTGCAGACTATGTTGCAGTGCAGAGTTGAGGCTGTGGTTCAAATTGTTAGAGATTTCTTAAATTGCTACATGCCTGGCAGGGGTGGGGGGCTGCAAAGAGTGGTGTGGAACCCATGTTTTACAGATGGCCTACGTGAAGCCAATGAAATGTCATTCCAAATGAGCCTAGGGAGCGGCCTAGGATCTGTGATGTTATTCTACTTGCTGAAAACCACAGCTGCCATCTGTACCTCTGGATAAATGTCCAAGAAACTATGCATATTTCCTAGACATGGATATTTTAGGCTTAAATGTAATAGCAACTTGCCCTAAGTCTCTGCTTCAATGTGTTTGAGCATGAGTATCCTATGTATTTGGAAGGGACATCTACCTATGTATTAGATATCATCATTTGCTTCAGAAACTACAGTAAGAAATGTACTACGACTGGGAAGCCTATTTGTTCATGTTTAAAACTCAGCCATAGGATTAGTATTCCAGTGCTCTCAGAGGGTGCAGGACTGTCTATGTTAATGTTTTCTCATTCTGGCTGAAGATACAGAGGCCCAGAGTTTTGAAGGGACTTGTCCCAAATTGCTTGCCAAGTTTGAGTAAAGTCACATCAGGTTTGAGACTTCTGATCCTTAGTTTTTATGACTCAAAGTCCAGAATCATCAATGCATAATCAAAGTACTTAAGGTGGTTGAGAGAAAAGGTAAATTCTTGTTTGGGAACAAAGCGAGCAGTTCCCAAATTAGGTTGGCTTTGACTTTTGGCAGAAATGGGGTGAATGAACAACTGTATTTGGGGCTCTTAATAATTGTTAACACAATTGCTAACGCAGAATAACTGTTAGGTTTATTCTGATTTTAGAGATTGTTACCAAGCTGGCAAAAGGTAATCAAACTCTCCAAACTGTCTAAACTGATACAGTCTGACCCCCAAATCAGTGTTCTTAACCAATACACTACACTTGTACCCTCATCTCTTTCTCCAGTTATTTCATAACAACACTCATCTCCTTTAAAGAATTCATGATTCCTAACTACTACACTGCTTTTCCAAACTCTCCATTCATTCGTATGTGCATTAACTCATTTTTTTCAGCAAGCACATGGAAGTTATCACAAACCAGAACACAAAGATGTGTAAGACAGTTTCTCTCCTCTCTAGAGTTCATAGGCTCGTGGGGAAACATAGTTTGCAACACAAAATAACAAGTCAAAAGTCTAAGATTGAAATTAACTCACCTGTGAGGATCATCTGCAAGTTCTGTGGTTTTTCTCTAGGAAAGCAAATTACGTGTGCTTTTATGTATATGCTTCATACACTAAGTTTGCAAGATCGACAGAATGGACAGAGGCTCCAAAGAGGCCCAAATGATGTCAGTAAATACCAAGGCCATCCTGTCCTGCCCACCATGGCCACTTCCTCATAGGTTCCTAACACACAATGGGAGTGCAACGCATATTTTTTTGACTGAAAGGCTGAATATAGCTCGTCAATGAGAAAATTGAGCCTTAACCTCAGGGGTCCTAATCGTGAGCCCAGTGTTTATTCTATTGTATTCTTTTCCAGTGAATATTACCTCTCTCTGCTCTTTCAAACAGAACGGTCTCATATATTTGAGAAAAAGCATTCCAGTTAGTTAATGTCTATGAAGCTATTGCCCAATATATTAACAAATTTTAAAAAGCCTCTGCTTGAGCAGAAGATGATTGGTTCTCTAGGTGTTGTACCTCAACTGAATAGTAACTTTTCTCAGAGGGTCCACCACACGTATCAAAGCTGTGATCACATGGTTCCCTTGCACAATACCTGTCTTGGGAGTTCTAATAGTAAGGAGCTAGAGAGGTGGCACTTTCTAATGGAAAAAAGCCCAATATTTTCATCATTAAGTTATGGACATTATAAAATTAGTAGTTATAATGATGTCAAAAATGATGATAATAATGAGGTTAAGAATAACAACAAGAAAAAATGACTACCATTTATTACAATCCTACTGCGTTCGGGCAGTGTGCCAAATGATTTGCCCGTGTTATCTCAAGCCAACCCAAATAATTCAATGACAAGGAAATGAGAATGTTGTCAACTCCAGATCACAGGTAATGGAGGCACAGTGGCTTCCATTAACTCCAAATATTCAATAAATATGATTCATCTTTGAAGGATGTGTGAATTCTCTGTATTAGTCACAGCTATATCCATTAATCCCTCCCCCCTGCAAACACTTATGTAATATTAGACAGAACACAGGTGTCTCAAGAGTAACAAAGGACAAACTAGCAGGGATTAAATAAAATATTGAAGTTAATTAAACAAAATATGAAGACCATAGGATGCTTCCCAACTCATTCTATAAAGCTGGCTTTACTGTGATACAAAATTCAGGGAGAAAAACATATCCTACTACTATCTTCCTACTACTATCAGCTTCCCATCTACTACTCATTAGTAGCCTTCGTCTACTATCTTCTTGCTCTGAGATTCTCCATGTGCAGCATTTGTCTTGATATTTAACATAACTTTTCCACTCCTTTCATTATGTCCACATGATAGCCAGTGGGAAAAAGCAGAGAGAAGTGGAAGTTAAATTGTTTCTTTTACAGGCATACACAGGACTTTCAACACTCACTTCTGCTGACATGCTGTTGAACTGAGCTACGTGACCGCAACTTACAGAAGCCAGGAGATTTAATCTTTTAACTACACTCTCAGGTACCAGCTAAAATATAGCATTGCCACCATTAAGGAATATAGACTCTAGAAATCCCTAACGCACAAAATATAAACATCTACAAAATTCCACTTAAGCCAATCCAATAAATAAGATATTGATTATATGACAGTTTTTAAAGATCAAAGGCCAGAAACATTTTCTACTTTGTTTTTCTGTTATAAGATGGAAGGAGCTAGGTATTACATTGAGGAAGAAAGAGTCTCCTGGATCCTGCAATCAGAGTTCAAAGCTGTGTAGATGCTCAGAAGATGGGAAAATGGCATATGATTGTGTAGCATTTGCAATTATGTTCTCTCCAAAGGAACACCCCAAATCACTGAAACCCTGAGTTCCTTCATCTGTGGCCAGCCAGGTACATCAATATTTCTTTGAGTCTGCACAATGTGTTCAGTTTACAATTAAACATCAGAGCAATTTTTGGTATTACTATAATATATTTCCTAAGAAATGCTTCTTTTCTCTGATCATCATAATGAAGATTTAGGATCATGAATGTATTAAAAAATTTATAGTCATGCTGCAAAAAGTAAGGAGTCTCTTTTTCTCCATGAAATTTTCTTAATGAAAGAGAGATGAAGGTAATCTATGGAAACATGTGTTTGATGAAGGCAGAAATTTCATGAGTGTGTGTGACTGAGTGTGACAGAAAAGTTAGAAGATAGGTATTAAAAAAGAACACAGTGAGCCCTGGTGGAGTAGCTTAGTTAGTTAGAGCATGTCCCAACACCGAGGTTGCTGGTTCAATCCCTGGTCAGGGCACATGCAAGAAGCAAACAATGAATACGTAAGTGGAGCAACAAATCAATGTCTCTCTCTCTCTCTTTCTCAAATCAATAAAACAAGTACAGTGAGTCATAAAGTCTAAATTATTATATGCAAGTGCCTCTAACCTAGCTGGTTAGATTGTCTGTCTATTGTTCTACCAGCCTGATATTTTCTTCAGCATAAGCACAGTTGGGTTGCAATTTAGAATCATTAATGTTACATCTTGGACATAATTTTTGGTGGCTTTTGTGATAGCTAGTTAGGACGTTACTGCCAATGCACAATTTATGACTTTTTAAAAACCAGAACCTGATTGATTCGTTTCTTCTATTTTGTAAATGTGACCTGTTTACAAGCATTCTCAGCAGACAGGGTGGTTGAAGTATTTTTAAAAAGTCTGATGTCTTTTAGATCCTTGTATTTCTCCGGGCAAACTTCTGTTCTGAATCTTTAAGGTATTTGTTCAAAACCACAGTCAAACACTTCCAGCCCTCATTCACTATCCTGGGTGTCACTGGTGGACATGGCATGTGTTGAAGATGAGCTGACAGATCCCACAGCTGTGACACTATCAGTCAGTCGTGTGGCTGTCGGCAAAGCACGAGAGTTTGGCAGTGCAAAAGACAGGCGATAATTTTGAGTGTGGGATATTCTTTAGGATAAAAACTGCAGACCCTTATTTTCCTAGAGAAATGTTTCCCTTGTACTATTTTTAGTGCCTTACAGTATCAGTAAGATTGCAATCATGTTGAAATTGTTATTTATTAGCACTTACTACTACTAATAATAGGTAATAATTATTGAGTGCCTGCTAAAATGCCAGGCAGTGTATTAATTGCTTTACATGAATTATCTCAAATGATCCTCACATTAATTCTGTGAAGCTGCACTATTTTAATGTGTTTATAGATGAAGAGATTGTATTCACAGTTGATAAGTGATAAATTGAGCCCTTCAATTCAGTCCTCTGATTTTTAAATATATTTTAGCCTATTTTTAAGTTTTTAAAAATTTTTGACTATGGTTCACATTCAATATCATTCTGTACAAGTTTCAGATGTGCAATAAAGCAGCCAGAAAAATCACACACTTTACAGAGTGGTCCCCTGGCAGCTTCAAGCACCCACCTGGCCCCACAGGTATTCATCATGACATTACTGATGATATCCACACCCCTATGACTACTCTGTAACTACCAATCCGTGCTGCTTAATCCCTTCACATCATATTTTCACCCAGCCTCCCCAACCCCTCCCCTCTGACCATGGTCAGTCTGTTCTTTGTACCTATGAGTCTATTTCTACTGTGTTTATTTCCTTATTTTGTTCATTAGATTCCACATATAAGTAAAATCACATGGGCTTTTTTCTCTGACTTATTTCACTTAGCATACTGCTCTCCAGGTCCATCATGCTATCAAAAAAGTGAGATTTCATTTTTTTAATGGCTGAACCCTCTGATTCTTAATGGACATATTTCCTTACCAAACCTTCTGCATTAAGAGAGAATTTAAAAGATTAATACTCTTTACAAAAGCCTTCTTTAACATGAGATATTTTTTCCTTACAATAAAGTATGTGGCACATATGACATTCAAAGCTTTTTTAAGCCTACAACTAAACATCTTTGTCAAGTAGCTAATGGTGAACCTGAATATTTTATTTCACTTGTGAATTAATGTATCTACAGACTATCTGATACTAATCTCTTTCCAGTTTCATTTCCTGCCAACTCTACAATTAAACTGTGTAGTTATCTAACATCCTGTGAGCATCCACACTTCTGGACCTTCAAATATGCTCTGTCAGGAATAACCATCTTCTTCATTCACTCATTTGTGAGCACCTTTTATGGAACCTTCTGAGACTCTCAGGCAGAATGTCTTGCTCTTCCTCTGTGATCTTATGTCAGTTCATACATATCTTGATTACATAATATTCTAGTATTGTGTAATCAATACTAAAGAGTATTAAAAGTGTGATATAGCCCTGGCTGGTGTAGCTCAGTGGATTGAGTGCAGACCTGCAAACCAAAGAGTTGCTGGTTTGATTCCTAGTTAGAGCACATTCCTGAGTTGCAGGTCAGGTCACCCATAGGTATTGCACAAGAGGCAACCACACAATGATGTTTCTCTCTCTCTCTTTCTACTTTCCTTCCTCTCTCTCTAAAAGTAAATAAATAAAATCTTTTTAAAAAGCATAATACATACTTATGTTGAAGAATTAAAACAATCAAAATCTGGTTTACAATGGCATACCTCTCGTGCTTCACACAGGCCCTTCCAAAGACAATAGCTATTCCTATGAGAGTTGACACACTGAGAAACAAGTGCACATAGCTCTTCATGTTCTTGCAATTTTGGAAGCCTGACAAACGCAATGTTCTGCATTGTGGGGGTGTTCCACCCACAGGACCCCCAGTCACCACCAATGAGAATAAGTCTACCAAGACATAATCTGCTTGGGGAGGAAAGGTGGCCGATCTCTCAAAGGAGAAGGGCCAAGAGCCTTTTCCTCAATGGGCTTTTATTGGGTTCATTTTGCACAGGAATACAGGTAAAGCTCATTAATCTTTGTCAGGCAGTGAGGATCAAGCAATAGATAACATACAAAGAACTGTGAGGGCTTATTCTGACTCAGGGTCTGTTACCAAAGGGGCTACAAAACTTTGGGAAGCAAACTAATTTCCTACTCAGACCCTTATCATTTAATTGAGAGCACTCTTAGCAAAGCGGATTTCACAGGATTTTATGTATTCTTTCTTAGGCCTGATTGCTGGGGGGGAACTGCCCTTTCCAGCACAGAGCTGCACTGCCCTATGTCATTGTTTCAGTCTTAAGTCAGGCAGGGGAAGTAAGGCAGCCAAAATATTAGGAGACTTTCTGAAGACAGAATGAGGACTCAGGTCCTTGGAAAGCCAAGGGGTGAGTGTCCATCATCCCCTTTTGCTATAGCCCCTCAAGTTCTTCCCTGGGGGCCCCTGTGATCATGCCTGTCTTAGGTTGTCCCTCCCTTGAGGAACCCTAACTGTCATTGGCTAACTTATCATGCACTGGGGGCCAGACAGGGTGAAGTAAAAGGGGCAGAGGCGGTGCCCCTGCCAAGGAAATAAGCTTTGTCTCTTTAGTGTCTTATGGTCTGAAGGTCACTCACTCAGCATTAGCCATGGAGGGGTTACTACAGCTTCTGAAACCAAGCAGGACAGTTCCCAGCACTGCACCTTATCTGTTTATTTTACATAACAATATTTTGGACTTCTTTCTATAGTAGTATAAACTTTATTATTCTTAATAGCTCTAAATATTTTAATACAATATACCATAATTTACTTAATCATCCCCCTGTGATGGACATTTGAACTATTCATAGCCATTACAAATGATGTGCAGTAATAATCTTGTTTCTATATTTACACAGAGTGAATAAGAGAATGGGCCTTGACATCACATTTCCTGGGTTTGGACCCTGGTTTTGTACTATTAGCTCTTATAGTCTTAATCAAGTTAATTAACCTCTGTATGCTTCAGTTTCCTCATATGTAAATGGGAATTTGATAATAATTTCATAGGGCTTTTCTGAAGGTTGATTGAGCTACTACCTGAAAAGAGCTTTAATGTCTAATATATAGAAACATGTCTAATATATAGTAAACATTCAGTGACATTTACTACTATTAGTATAAAGAACATATGTCTTTAAGCATGTGTTTGAGTTGATAAATCTTGGGTATAATTCCTGGGGCAAAGGGTATGTGCATTAACAATTTTTACAGATATCCATCTTAATTAGGTTCCTTTAAAATCAGATTCTGAGATAAGGATCCAAATACAAAACTGAATAGGGGAGTGGGAGAGTGATACAGGGAAGGTAATGTAGCCTAAAATAAATGTATTATCAAGCCCATCACCACTTTGGGCACTTGAAGTTCAGTCCTGCTGAAACTGTAGGAGCCAATATTGACATCAGCTTCAGAGTTACCCACTAGTCAGAGGGTGAGGGGGCCAGCTATCGGGACAGACTTGTGCCTTGACCGAGGAGTCTGAGGGCCACTGTACAATCCTGGGAGCAGGATGATTTTGTCATCTCGATGTGCTGGGAATGCTCTCAAACCTTAGTTATAAATGCTTCTCCCCTCAGGGTCACGCCTTGACTGTTCCCCTGTGTTCCACTGCCTGGGAGGTATTAAGACCCCCACATTTCTGGCCTATTTCATAGGTGGACACAACAGGTCTTATTGGTCAGAGGAGGAAAGAAATGCCGGTGCTGACTGTTGTAAGCCGGGCCAGCATACACTAATATGTGTATGGCCAGCAAGGGAGAGAGGGGTAGGGTTAGAGTACCAAGAGCATGTTACCTGCAGTTGAACCAGCCCCATACAGACCATCTACATGTGTTCAGAAACATTTTAATACTCAACGTTTTATGCATTGTAGTGAGAATTTCTCCATCATTACTGTCTTTCATGACCCCTCTTGCATGGAGCTATGTGGCACAGCAGTCTATTTTCAGCTCATGAGATATATTGAGCCAACCAGGCTGTGAATCAGACCTGGGTTTTGTTGTTTGCTGACAACTAGTTGAGGGAACCCTTTGTGAAGTCATAGGTATGACCTGAGGAAGAGACATTTGGCTTAATGAGTTAGGTAATATGGAGGGCTGAGCTGCCAGTTCATGTAATTTAGTTACTTGTTCCCTCCAGACATGTTTATGTTTGATCACAAATGTCCCATTTGTTTGATGGATTACTGCTGTGCACATCCCACCTAAGGACCTGGAGGGTCAGCCAATAACCAGCTCACAATAAGCAGCTTCCGTGACATAGTCCCTTGATGTCCCATGATCGAACTTAGTTTCTAGTAGTCCCACAGCAAACTGGGAGCTTCTTTTTGAATGATAAATACTTTTTTGAAACTTTCTGGCTTTTGCATCAGGTTCTCAGTGATAACTGAGCCTGTCGTTTTGTTTTTCTCAGCATACTTATAACACTAACAGCCACGAGCCAACTTCACTCTCCTTATAATTCCCACTCTTCCATCGTCCCTCATATTCTAAAGCTAGTTCATGAGCCAGTGCATGCCCTTCTTCTCATATCCCAACCCATGTTAGTAGGTGCTTATGACATTTGGAATCAGGCCATCACACACCAAAATATAGTGACATGGAGACACAGCCAAGATGCCAACAGTTTCTGCTATAATATTACTAACTTTTCACTTCACATTACCACAAACGATAGGTAAGACGGCTGTCTTTATGTGTCTGCACTACCTCAGTGTATTATCTAATGTTTGGTCTCTACTAATCTTGGCTTTTAAAAAATGGGACCTTGTTGTTTTATGTGCATTTCTTTATTGTGAGGTTTCATATATATTTTTTACATGTATGACAGCCATTGTTTCAGTATGAAAAATCCATAGGCAATCCATTTTTTACATGCTTTGTTCACTTTTCTGTCTGGTTGTTGGTTTCTTTTCTAGTGATTTATCAAAACTTTCTCTATAAGAAGGAAACCAGCCTTTTGTCAAGTTCCTTGAAAATTCTGTTCCATTTTCATATTTATACTTTTTTAGTTGCTTATGATATTTTTCCTGAGAAAAATTTCTTTTATATAGCTATGTGTTTTAATCTTTTATTTAATGCTCCTGTGTTTAATTGCTTGCTTATAAAAATCTCATTACTAAACATTTAAAATAATTCTGATGTTCTCTACTTATTTTAATTGTTGTATTTTAATTATTTGTTTATGTTTTTATCTCTTTTTCTAGACTTTAACATCCTGAAAGCATAATTTCCAGGACATATAAAACATTAAATTAATGACAGTTTCTTCCCTTCCTCATCCTCTTTCTATCTTATATATCTTTCTAACCACAGTACCTACCAAGGTACTGGGTATATAGTACATGCTCAATCAATTCTTGCTCACTGCAAGAATGAACAAATTAAGTGGACTTAAATAAATTTCATCTTCGAGAACGGTTTTAGATTTGCAGAAATATTGTGAAGCTCGTACAGAGAGTGTCCATACCTCGCTCTCAGTTTCCCCTGTTAGTAAAAGCTTTAAATTGGTATGGCACATTTGTTACAATTAATGAACTGATTATTGATATGTTATAATCAACTGAAATTCATACTTTATCCAGATTTTCTTGGTTTTTACCTACAGCCCTGTTTCTGTTCCAGAATCCCATCTAGGCCATCACATTATATTTAGTCATCATTTCTCCTTAACTTCTTTTAGACTGTGACTGTTTTTCAAAATGTTCCTTGTTTCTGATAATGCTAACAGGTTTTAAGCGTATTAGTCAGGCATTTTGTGGAATTTTCCTCTGTTAGGAATTGTCTGATGTTTTACTTGAGATTGAACTGGGATTATGGGTTTGTGAGAGAAAGACTGCAGAAGTGAAATGCCATTTTCATAACACCATGTTAAGAGCACATTCTATCAACATGATTTATCACTGTTGATGTTGCCCTTGTTCAGCTTACTGAGGTAGCATTTGTAACTGTGAAGTCACTCTTTGTGATGGTTAATTTTATGCATCAGCTTGACTGGGCTAAAAGGATGTTTAGATAGCTGGTAAGACATTATTTACGTGTGTGTCTGTGAAGCTGTTTCCAGAAGAGATCAGCATTTCAATCATTAGGCTGAGTAAAGGCCTGCCAGTGTCAGTGTGGGTGAGCACCATCCATTCTGTTCAGAGCCCAGACAGAAGGAAAAGGCAGAAGGGAAAATTCTCCCTCCCTTTTTGAGCTGGGACATGTGCCTTCTTCTGCCCTTGGACATCAGACCTTGTGGTTTTGCAGCCTTTGGACTCCGGGATTACACCAGCAGGCCCCCAGTTCTCAGGCCTTTGGTCTTAGACTCAGAGTTACACCATTGGCCCCCTGGCTCTCAGGCCTTCAGCCTTGGGCTGAATTACATTACCAGCTTTCCTGGTTCTCCAGTTTTCAGATGGCAGATTGTTAGACTTCGCCTTTATAACCACATGAACCAATTCCTGTAATAGACATCCTCTTATACAGTGATATAGATCTATTTCTACATGTGCCTATTTTATTTCATCTTTTTCTCTGGATAACTCTAATACACATTTTTTCTCCTTTCTATACTGCACTCTGGGAGAGAGTCATTATACAAAGTCCACATTTAAGGAGTGGGAAGTTATGCTCCACTTCTTTGAGGGCGAAGGATCTGTGTACTTGGAGTTCTTCTCCATGGGGCATTTGTCTGTTCTCCTTCATTTATTTATTTATTCAATTATTTGGTTACATCAGTATAGATGTGTGGGTATTTGTTTTATGCTTTGGGTTACAATCTGGCATTATTTATTTCGCTGCTCAAAATATTTCTCCTTTGGCCATTGGGAGCTCTTTCAGTTGGCTGCTGTATCCCACATGCATCTCTCACGATTGTGTTTTGTTTTGTTTTTTATTCTTTCTCACCTTCTGCCACTCCAAAATGTTCGAGGCTCATTTGACGTACTTCCTGGCCCAGTGCTAGGATCAACATTTTCTCGGAGAAGTCCTGGTTCCTTTTATTAGAGAACAGCGTTGGGAAGGAAGATCTGGGCTCCAGATGTGCGTGCCTCTTCCTGCCAGGGCTGGACCTACTTTTTGAGCAGATAGCCAAAACCGATACAACACTGTTTACTTAATAAATAAATGTCTGACAAATTTACAATATGCTGCATTGTGCTTCAATTATGAGTTTAGCCTGACAGAAATAACCTCTGGCAAACAATATTTCTTGAACAGGTTTTTACAGAACTTAGCATTCTATTTTTAGCTGCATTTACAAATGAAAAGTTCGCATCCCCCAGGTTGTTACACTACATCCAGTGATGGCATACAGTGTTTTAGAGCTTTATAAGTGTGTGCTGAAACTGTACATTTCTAAGAGAAAGAAGCATCTTTCTGAGATTCAGTGGCTCTGAGTCTTTCAGACTTAGTGAATGAAGATAAAAATGCCATGTCAGACCCTGACATGCCTTGCAATGTACAGAAGATTTTCTATAACTAAAATAAAAATAACCCTAGAAGCCGTGACTCTTACCCCATCTTGTTACCAATTTTTCAACATCTCCATTATTGGTACACAGAGTGACGTTTGGTCAATACAGGTGACCACACATTCAATGACCATAAATGTCCTTGACGGAAAAAATGCTGTCTTGTGACTCTAATCTATTCTGACTTGCCAAGCACAGGAAACATTTAGTACTTTCCTAGGACATTGATTCATGAGGAAACACTTGGCTTCACAGTTAATGTGAATTATTATAACCTCTGGGAGCCTATTAAGTTTATAAGATACCAGTTCTATATAATGATTGCATTTATTGGTGTCTGCATTCACAACCCAAGAGCCACATCTCCATTTGGCTTCACTTCAGTTTGAGAAATGCAACTTGGAGCTAATCTTTGGCAATGCAGGTCCTGGGCTAAATGCAGCTCTCTCCTCCCTTTCTTTTTTTTTTGGTTTTCCTTTTGGCTTCATTAATGTAAAAGGGATAGTGGAAGTCAAACTAACCTGAACTGATTATCCCATTTATACACACCTTTAATTCAACCCTTATAAGAGCAGTAAGAGGTAAGCGCCACCCCACATATTTTAAAACTAAGGACATAGCTTTGAAGACATTGAGTAACTGGTGTAAGATCACACAATTTATAAAGTTATACAAAATTTATGCCCAGATAATTTGACTGCAGAGCTTCCCTTTTCTCCCTCCAGCAAGGGCTCTCAGAACTGGTAGTATGTACCAGAGTAATTTAAGATGATTTTTTGAAATATTGATACCCAGGCTCACTCTAAGAGATTCTGGTTTAATAATTCTGGGGAACAATCTAGACCTCAGGAAGCTTTAAAATCTCCCCGGCTGATACTAATATGCAATCAGGTCTGCACCAATGCATCACACCACTCTCATAATTATGCCCAACACTTAAGCAGAATCCTTAGAGTTTTTAAAATTTTTTTTAAAATACATAGTTTGTATAATCCTTAAACCAGTCAGGGATTATTGTGCCCATTTTATAGAATAAGAAACAAAGACTCAAGGAATTTAAAAATCTTAGTTGACATCAGAGAGTAATAGCCGGAACCCAAGAAATCTTGAAGAGGGCCACCCTACTGTTTTCACCCTTATTTGGAATGTCCTCATCTTGGTTCCTTTTGGATTCCTCCCCGGTTTCCACCTCTCCTGTCCTAGAGTTAGTTGGACGCCCTCTGAAGCTATCAGCTATGTGTGGGTAGACAGAAGGGGTGGCTGTGAGGACCACAGTTCATTACTAAAGCAACATAGGTTAGTAGTAGAAACAGAGTTGAAGGTGGAACTTTGACACCTTAAGAAAAGCGATTTTGTTTCTTTGAAGCTTAGATTCAACAATAAAATGGAGGAAATAATAATACTACCTTACGGTTTTACCATAAAAATAAGATAAGACAATGTGTATAAAAAGGATTTATAAATTGAAAGGTATTATACTTTGTTAGCCATAGCTAGTTTATTTGTAATGACAAATTTGGAAATGTTGTATTAGTTTTCCAGAGTTTCAATAACAAGTTATCACAAGCTTGGTGATTTAAAATTACAGAAAACTATTCTCTCTGACTTCTGGAGATTAGAAGTCTGAAATTAAGGTGCCAACCCACCTCCGAAGGTTCTGAGACTCCTGTCCCAGCTTCTAATGGCTGTTGGCATTCCTGGGGTGCCTTGGCTTGCAGCCACACAGTCATTTCTGCCTTTGTCTTCCCATCACTTCCTCTTCTATGTCTGTTTCAAATATTCCTCTAGCTTTCTCTTATAAGGGTATTTTCACTGGGTTCAGATCTACCATAATTTTCTCATATTAAAATATTTAATTTAATGACATCTGCAAAAACACTTTTTTTCCAAATAAGGTGATACTCATAGGTTTCAGAAATTAGGATATGGGCATATATTTTTCTTTTTTTTTGGGGGGTGCACCATTCAATACCTGCAGATATTACAAGTATTTCTCTTTCCTTAAAATCAATATGCCACCCTCTGTTTTATTAACTGCTACTTGACAGTAAATTTAAGTGCCAAGTACTTTTATATGGTGGTAGGAAACCATTCTGTGTGGCGTGGGCCCAGTTCTCAGTGGAAAGCAAGGTCCAATGCACAGGACCCATGCCCACAAATAGGTTCTCCAGTGGGGAGTCAGGCCTGCACTGTCCCTAGACCGTTTTGAGGTTTGCTTTTGCTAAAACTTCCTCACCCTGAATTGAGACAGAAAGTGCTTACTGTAACTTCCTAAAATCCATGCTAAACCTTCCAAGGATGAGTGTAACCAGTGCAACCACTTTTCCCTGTTCATTTGCAAATATCCTTCTTCTGTGATGTGACTAGTGGCATTGGTTCCTTTGTTTCCTGTAAAAGGTAACCGCCTAAAGCAACGTGTGCATAGTAAATGAGGACCATCATGTAATGTGTGTGTGTGGCGGGGGGGGGGGAGAAATAAAGGCCTGTCATGGCAAAGGCCGTGGCTTTTTCTCCCCTTGAGAGAAAAGCCATGCTGTCCCTTTTCCTCCACAGGACTCGGCAGTCCGTGTGAATTTCTCATGCCTCATCCACAATGTGGCGGACCCCATGAGCCGGGGTCTGCATCATATGGTAAATAAGGTCTCCAGTCCACAATCAGCTCTGCTTCATTTCCTAAAAAACTACACAGAAATTTCTACCATTTCCCAAGTATTCCCCACTAACTTCTACCCCTGTTTGTTCATGTATGCCATACCTGTTGCTTACTTTCCCTCTCTTTCTGGATTTCATCACTGGTTTTCATCCTCTTCTGTGAAGTATTTACTAAATACTGAAAAGAATAACTCTTGTTCTTTTCTTTCCATTCTGCTATATTTCTTGGCTTTCTACCTTTGATTCTAGTGCATACTGCTGGTTGAATTTCACCATTGCATGAGGGGGACCCCCAAAACCTGGAATTTATTAAAAAAATTGTGTATTTTTCTTACATATCTAAACTTCAGTCACCTCCAAAGTACTCTCCATTTGATGCAATACACCTATTGAGACTTTTTTCCACTTCTCAAAACAGTTTTTGAGCTCATCAATTTTGATACCTTTTAGTGCTTCTATTATTTTTTGTTTCATCTCTTCTACATGGCAAAACACTTTCCTTCGAAAAATTTTTTTCATCTGGGAAAACAACAACAACAAAAAAAGTCACCTGAGGTGAAATCAGGTGAATATGAAGGGCGGGGCCCAGGGATCATGCTGTTTTGTGTCAAAAACTGCTGAACACTCAGCGCAGTGTGGGCGGGTGCACTCATAAATCATCCATAATGAAGTGGGCAAACAAGTCGAAAGAGTCTTCAAAAAAATTCTCTGAAGCCTAAAATAGCCTCTCACAGTGACACCAGCTGGTACACTGATACAGATGGGTTCCTTGAACACTCATTTAGCAGGAGAAGCCTGTATCATAAGTGGCCTTCCCTTCCAAAATTATCCAGAAGATAATTTCATTTTGGGGGTCCTCCCTCTTAGTTGAGCACTTGTTTGCTTTTCCACTAGACTGACTTTGTTTTGGTTATATCTTCAGGATATAGATAGTGATATTCATTGTTGTACCACCCACTGTATGACAGAGATGGTGACTTTCATTGTTGTACTGCCCACTGTATGATAGAGATGGTGACTTTCATTGTGTATTTCCCACTGTAGAACACGTGGTAAGTTCTAGAAAAAGCTTGGTGAACCACAGGGAATGACTGAGCCCTGCTTTCAGGTCCCTCCAGTCTACTGCTGTGTGGGGCAGCTAAGTAAGGGCCCTGGTGACTTACTCTCCTTTCAGTGTGCAAATTCTACTGAAACATGTCTTAGTCTCTACTTGGGCATGCTATTGTCAGTATTTAGAATTTAATTTATTGACCCCTCATTTCCCTTTTTCAATTTGTTACATTTTTGTGGTGGTTAATTGATGTATGTTCTAGAATTTTATTCTGTGAAAGTACTTTTTCTCAAATGGCAATCATTGCATTTGATAATGAGTCTATAGATTTACTCTGGATGGTAACTGACATTCCTTCCATCATCTTACCTTAGTTAACACTGTGTGAGGGAATAGAGGGCATGTAGAGTCTGGGTGGGTCTCCATTCTCTCCTCAGATCTCAGCTCTGTGCTTTAATTAGGTGTTACCTTTTTGAAGTTTCATATATCTGCTTTTTTCTTTCCTTTTTCCTATCCTTTTTGTGGCTAACTCCCTTTTCAGTCTTGAATTCAAAGTCCAACATTAGGCTTCAGAAAGTGTCAATAATAGATTGAATGTTGTCCCATTTCCGGAACATTGCCAGTGCTGTGTATGGTAGGTATACACTTTCCTCCATGCTTTTTAAAAAGTTTTCCTTTTGAAGTGAATACTTTTCTCAGACTCTCCTATACTAAATAGACATATCTACATCCTTCCTGGACCATAAATTCTTTTAGGTAGAAACTGCCTGTCGTTCATCTCTGTGACAGTGCCTGCACAGTGTCTGGCACATAATAGGTAGTCAAAAAAGGTAGATAAGTTAATGAAAGCAAATATCTGTCTTGGGAGTTGGCAAAACATCAACAGACAATGGGAATGTCTGATTTCTCTTTCCAAGTGTTATACTTACTCAATTTTGTGCTGACATTTTATTGAAATAACCTGTCTTTATTTTTTTCCAAGAAAACATCTAGAGAAGTTCAAAGAAACTCTTGGTTGAAATCGACACATTTCCAATTCCTGCTCTGGATGACACACGTCCATCCTATAGCAATAATGAAGACTGCTGTTCTCCCAGGCCTACTTTGGGGATTTAAACTTCACTCAAGTCTATAGGGATTTACATAACAAGACAGAAGGCCACCACACTCTAAAAGCAATCTTCATCAAAGACCAATCTCCCAGTGTCCTGAGTTTCAGCTGTAGCATGTAAGCCTCTAAACTTAGAGGAGCAAGATGTCCAGAAACATCTCAGAAAAGATTTGTAAATCTTTTCCCAGAGGGTTAGGTATTGGTGCCATCCATAGGTCACTATTTCTCTCAAGAAGAACCCATGCAAGACTCACAAAACTATAATTCCTGATACATAATTTTACAGTGTGTCTACATTATTTCTATTTGGTTTTTCCCACTGGTCCAAAATACACTTGCAATAAATAGTCAAATATCAATACAATCAAGTCCAGATTACTACTCACTTGGGTTTATACAAGATACATTTGGTTTGGTATTCCAATCACCTCCTAGTACAAGCCTGACATTCTTCACATAGTACTAAAATCCCTATGGCAGGGGTCCTCTGAAGGCTATTCTTGCATTTTTTACTCCTCCTCTAGTGCCTTAAAATAGAAATGCAGAGCTGCAAGGTAATCCTTATACTAATATATGCACCAAACCACACACATTACATTTTGTGTCTCACCTCAGACCGGAAACAGGATCTTAAAGATAAATGCTTACCACATTGTGTTCACAGTCTCTTCCCTCCCTCAATTCATCACTTATATACAATTGCAATATAAAATTGTCAACAAAAGGTACATAATAGCACTTTCAAGTAGTCTCTGGTTGTTCAATCTACATTTCCCATCACACAGTTAAAGCTGTGGACAGTCATTGATTGCTACGCAGAACAAAGGCCGGCACTCAGAACAACACAAAGCAGCCATCCTTCAAGGCCCAGCCATGTTGTACACATAGCAGAGGACACCCTCCTCCCCATCAGTGCCAGCAGCCTGCCTGCCCACAGGGAAGGAAATACTTATTGTCCGTGATAAGAGGGTGGGGTTTGGCAGTGATCCAAGAGAGACACAGGGACAGAGGCCTGTCAGATAAGACATAAAATTAAAGTTAATCTGAAACAGGCTTTGTGTCTAAGGAAACATGCTAAAGAAAATTAGGGAGAAAATTGGTAGCTGCAGGTTATTTTTGCAACCCAAGGCTACACCTCCAGGGGAGATGTGGCTGCCACTGAGACATGGGGGAGGTGTCCTCAAAGTCCCTACTGCTCAAAGATCACTTCAAACGTACTTAAAACGCCCACCATTGCAGGCACTGCACCTAGAAAGTTTGTCGAAATGTGGAAGAGTGTAAAACAGAACATTGAAAGATGTAGTGCAATTACACCCCCCAAAATACTTGGTGTGGACTTTACGTATTTTCTCTCCCAGGTTATTTTTTCAACTTTGTTTGTCCCCTCCAGTCTTTCATCTACATCCCTCAGTTTAGGTCCATAGCAGTTTTCCACAGGTGTTATTGAAATAACCTTACAACATGATTTTTGTTTCTAACAGCCCCCTGCGACTTATCCTTTACACCACTGCTAGTATAAACCCAGATTAGGCCCTGTTAGTTCCCTGACTAAAACTCTAAAATTCCCAGTTGTCTGCAGGATAATGTCCAGGCAGAAGCATAAAAACCCTTTCTAATCTGGCCTGTGCTTATCTCTTCCTGCCCTTCAACCCCTCAGAACTTCATGTACTGGCTCCAAAGCAGAGTAATCCTCCAGGTCTCTGTCTTCTCTCATGGGACTATCCTTTAGCTTACCAGACACCCCTCCTCTTCCAAGTCTCATCAATTTCCACTTTCCCTTTGAGACTCAGTATGGGTGCCATTTCCTCAGGAAGCCTTCTCTTGCCATAACTGTTTTATATGTACTGTGGCTTACCATTGCATCTGGTTTCCTCTCTTCATCACAACTAATCACATTGCGTCCCAACTGTGGGTATAATTATCTGTGTTCCCCACTAGATAGCAAACAACATGAAGGCAATGGCCGTAGCCCCAGGATGCAGCACCACATGGTCCGTACAGAGCACGTGTTTAGTAAACGTTCCTTCAGTAAATCCACATGCTTGGAAATCTTCACTTATATTTTATCTTTTGACCTTTTCAGCAGGAAAACCCAACCCTGTCCTTTTCTGCAGGAATGGTCCAATTCTTAGAACAGTCTTTAAGTATCAGGCTAAGAAAGGTAAAGATTATTGTATCAGATAATTCAAGGAGAGAGAGAAAGTAGAGATGAGAAGTGGATGATGAAAAGAGAGGTAGTTAAGAGACGGAAAGAAATGGAGATTTTAAGACATTTATAAGAATGCTATAATGAAGTAGATCTCATTTTATTTGAAGTTCTACAGGGGAAAGGGAATTATGTAATATATTCACTATTCTATGTGCTTTCATGCATTAACTCATTTAATCCTCAAAAACACTCCAGGAAATATGTACTACTCATTTTACAGATAAGAAAACTGAGGCACACCTGGCTGGTGTAGCTTAGTGGATTGAGCACGGGCCTGTGAACCAGAGTATCATGGTTCAATTCCCAGTCAGGGCACATGCCTGGGTTGCAGGTCAGTTCCCAGCAGGGGACACACGAGAGGCAACCACACACTGATATTTCTCTCCTTCTCTCCTTCCCTTCCCCTCTAAAGATAAATATATAAAATCTTTAAAAAGAAAAGAAAAGAAAACTGAGGTACAGAGAAATAATTGCCCAAGACACATAGCTACTAAGTAGTACAATGATATTATAAACCTAAGCAGTCATAAACCAACAGACACTATGCTTATAACCACACCAGTATACTTAGTTTTTTATTAATGATAAAGTTAGAATGCAGAAGGGTAAATATTTAAATAAGTTACAGCAGTTCACAGACTCTGGTGGCAGATTGACAGTCAGGGAAGGCTTCACTCGGGAGGTAAAGAATGACCACCAAGTCTTAGAGGAGTAGGGATTGACCAAGGAGGCATGACGTGTAATGCATTTTAGGGAGAGAAAATGATGTTTGTAACAATGATGAGGATGTGAAAAAGACTCTGCCATCTTGGTCTGGAGCTGTATTTACAGCTGTATGTCAAGTGAAAGGGAGAATAGGAGAACCAACACTGGCCGCAGTGTGGGTTGCCTGAGTCTGTACCTCAGTAGGGTTAGCCTAGGCTTCCCAGCAGGCTTTGATGAGACCAGAGTATCTCTCACATGAGTGAGCCTGGCCTCAACCTCAGCTGGGCACTTGTAAGATCCCAGGACTGAGATGCTTAGGAGACACCATAGAAACGTCCACAGACAGCATCTTACTACTACCCCCCTTTTCATATCAATGAGGGCATGGAAGTTCAAATAGATTAAGTTATACAACCAAGTCTGTACAGCTCCTTAGCAGCAGAGTTAGGACTAGACTAGGAGGTGCAGTACTTTCCTTAGAAGAGGTGGTGATCTTTCAGGGTGGTAAAACTCAAATACAAAAACATACTGGCATCAAAAACTACACAGCATTTCAATAAATGAAAAACAGGTAAACAGAAGCTGCGCAATTTAAACCTAAGGGCTGAAGTGCTGGCTAAAGATGGAAACCAGGAAGTCTGACAGGCTTCCTGGAGCAGGTTAGATTTTAACCAGGTTTTGTGAGGTGAGGGACCCTGGCTGGAGGCAAGGAAGGTCTGGGAGAAAAGAGCTCCTGAGGGGCATTTCTTATGATACCATGGTGTGTATATACCAGTTTGGTGTGTTTTATGAGCAGGCAGCTTGATACAATGGAGAGAGCAGAGACGTGAGCATCAATTAGAACTGAAGTCGAGCTGTTCCATTCATCAGCCATTGAGATCATGGACAAGTTCAGTTTTTTTAGTTCAAGCGTTCTTATCCATGAAATGAGGTAGAATTTCTTATTATTATAAATATAGAGTCCATTTGTGAAAAATTAATACACAAGAGGAATACCCCTGGGTCTCCTTTTTCTTTACTATTTATTAACTAAATGTATGAATTAATAAATGAGTGGGTGAATGCCCAGTTAGATATTTTCAAACCCATCTGGGCAATGGCAATATGGCACTAGTGAATTCAAGTACAATGTGGAAAAACATCGCTCACTGTCTCTAATCACCTCTTGTGTATCTTGCCTAGGAGGAGGAGAAAGGAAAGCAGAAAGAGTTCCCGAGACCAATGAGGGAGGAGGGCTGTTTGATGAACCAACTAGAAAAGGAAGCAGGTGTTCCACAGACTCCTGAGAACTTATTTCTAACCTTATGAGAAACACGTACCCTTATCAGGCCCGTGGTCAGAGAAGTGTTTGGTCCTTATATTCTACATGAAGAGCGCCTGGAGTTTTATTTCTATTCACACTTCAGGGGAAAATATTCAACAACCATGTTTAGGGCTTCCAGCCATGCAGTGAGATATTTTCTCAGCTTTGGCCCTGAAACACCTAAACCTTGCTCCTGCTTATGCTCTGCCATTTCAAGAAGAATTGGGAAGGCTCTGATCCTACAGACACACTGATGACTAATCAGAAAACTTGAAAAGGGGCTTCCACAGTGTAAAATATCATAAAAACTCAGGGTTGGATGGGACTTTAAGATCATTCAGTATAATATTTCCAGGTTTGGGGATCATAAGAACTAATAAAATTACAGAGAGCAAAACAAAATGAAAACAAAAACAAGGAATTAACCTGGGTTGGCTGTGTTTTCTAGTTTTCTAGAGCTGCCATGACAAATTACCACAAACTAGAAGGCTTAAGCAACAGATATTTCTGGACTCACAATTCTAGAGGCTAGAAGTCTGAGATCAAGGTGTCGGCACATTTGTTTTTTCTGGGGTCTGATGTTATCTCTCTTAGTCTCTGGGGGTTTGCTGTCATTCTTTGGCACTCTTTGCCTTGTCAATGGTATTCTCCCAATGTCTCTACTCCATCTTCCCTTTGTTCAAATTTCCTTGTGTCCAAACTTCCTCCTTTTATAAAGAAACAGTCATTGGGTAGGGCTCACTCCAGTGCAGTCATCTTAACTTCATCATCTGAAAAAACTATTTCCAAATAAGGTCACAGTCACAGGAACTTGGGATTAAGAATTCAACATCTTTTGGTGGGACAAAATCCAACCCATAATGCACAATTTAGTTAAGGAAGAACATTTTAAAAAAACCCTGCAGCCTACTATTTTCATCATTTCATCAGGAAAAAAAGATATTTTGGCATCAGAAATTTTAGTAATGTTATCATCTCACTGCAAAGGGCTGCCTTTCCCAAAAAGAACAGCTGTACCCTTACACCAAACAATATGAGAGCAGAGACTGCATTGCTTTTACTTCCTAGACTTGCTCTGGGTTGAGCAGGATTTTGTCACAGATCAGTGGGGATCTATGGAAAATGTTTCCTTGGTACACTTGGCCTAGAACACCTGCTTGACCACTGATGAAACCCCCCCGTATGCAAACAAAACAGACTAACCAGAGGTTGCACTGTCCAGTTGACATCATAATTCTGATTCTGAAATTATGTGTGACCTAGTTCCTTTCCCATTTTCTGTATTTTCTTGCTCATGTGTGTTATGTGCTGTTTCTATGCGACTTATTTTTATAAAATCTCACTCCAGGAATGGAGCAGAGCATTCTAAAACATGTTTGTAGCCCCTTAAATCCAAATTTCAGCTTTATGTTGCCCAACCTGGTTTATATAGCGATGTTGACTTAATTGGCCTTACCTTGAATTTTGTGCAAATGATTTTGAGATTGCATGGAAGAGGCGTATCCCTATTGAAAGATAATGATTGGTCATAACAACCAGTTGAATTCTAAGACCACTCTTCTCTTGTTTGGGAGCAGGGACAAGTTTGTTTGCACCTTCAAAATACTAACAGCATTGACCTTGAATTCTTGGAGTTGGTATTCATGTCCAGCAATTGACTTGCCTAGAAAGACGTATACACAGAGAGGGTAGATTATTAATTGTGAAGCAATTTTGGGAAAATTCAAAAGGGTGGGTAAAGATCATGGTTATATGTCATTTGGTCATTTCTCCTGCATGTCATTTCATTTTTTCAGAATTCTATTCTTTCACTACTGGTGCTTTGAAAGTAGTCAGAGTTGAAATATCAAGAGAAACCTCTATAAGAGAAAAATAAGGGACTTTTAGGAGTCGTGCTGTGGGTGAAAAGGTTGGGCAGGTGACTTGACCTCTGGCACTTCATAGCTGCATGATCTAGGGCACAACGTTTACACTTCTTGAGTCTCAGTTTCATCATTTATAGAATGGAATTAATAGCATGTGTTCCACGGGTACTTGTAAGGATTTGTGTATCTCTGGTGGGGGAAGGGGTGGTGTGCCGGGAAGACTTTCAAGAAGCAGAGTAATCTTAATGTACTTTTGCTTAAAGATGACACTTCATCCAAGTGCCACTGGAATTGTGCTTTATGCTAGCATTTATTTTTAAAAAATCTTATTTTCATCCCTGCATTGAGTAATTATGCAACACATTATTTGAAAGAAATGATGAGTTCACCTTCGACAAGAGTAGAATATAAGCAAATACATGTCACGGCAGACAACTGGAGGAACGCTGAAATGTCAAGCTGTTCAAGGTCTCATAAGAAACTGGGAATTGAATGTACATTTCTGGCAGACTTTCAGGCTAAAATTGCCACTTGGTATTTAACAGAGTTAAACTGATGAATATCACAAAACTATGTAAGAAATCAAACTTATCAAGCCCTTCAAAAAGTTGCTTCCATTCTGACCAGAAGCAAAATGTGCTTCTTAGCATATGTAATTTTATTCTAGAATAAGGCAAATGATGTGCATCTATTTTACTCCTAAATATGGATTAACATTTTTTATTGGAAGAATGAAATTGTTGGATTAAAGAAATATTAAATAGGATTTGAAGAATGTAGAAGATATAATAAAATTTAAGGGAAGATACCAACAAATGAACTTTCCTGTTGCTTTTATTCCCAACACAAATATACTTTTTAAAAAATAATTAATTTATTTTAAAATTTATATTGAATTTATCGGGGTAACATTGGTTAATAAAGTTATATAGGTTTTGGGTGTATGATGCTATGATACATCATCTGTACACTATATTGTGTGCTCACCACCCAAAGTCAAGTCTCCTTCCATCACCGTTTATCTTCCCGTTACCCTCTTCTTCCTTCCCTCATCCTCTTTCCCTCTAGTAATCACCATACTGTTGTCTGCGTATTTTTTTTCTTTGCTTAAACACTTCACTTTTTTCACCCAAAACAAATGTATTTTGACCGAAACATTTAGATAATTTCATTTTGGGAGGAGTTTTCAAAGAAATTTTTTCTGACTCATTTCAACATCTCGTATAACAAAACCCTGTCCATTCACAGGAAAGTCTTGATATTCAGGATAAAGTTTTAGTCATGTTAAAGGTATTTCACATTCCTGCATGAACACACTGACAAATGTACATAAGGAGCTGGATTCTAGTTAAAATAATGGTTTCTCTCTATGATCTTGTTGTCTAACAAGACGAGGCGGATACATGTTGGAGAAATTGATGGTGAGGTGGCTCATGAGGAAATTACAATGCCACAGAAAGGCTGCTGCAATGCCATCAACCGTGTGCTCGGCAGAGCAACCAAGACCCTACGCCACAATTCCAGCTCTTTGGCCTTGTTGAGACATCTTTCTTCACACCTCTGTTCCACAGCAGAAACAAGAGACCACGTGCTGTGGAGAAGGCATCAGGCTGCTCTAGATTGACATCTCAGTGCTGCCACTTCCTTAGCTGGGTGACTAGACAAGAGTCTAGTCAGTGGGTCTAGTCAGTTAGTGTCTCGGAGCCCCAGCTTCCTCTGTACCAGCGGGAAACCAGTCTCTCTCTCGTGGGGATCACTATGGAAATTAAGTCTGATAATGTAAGGTGCCTGGCGCATAATGAGTCGCTCTCCTCACACGGCACGAGGAGGACAATGATCTTGGAAAGTTTGGATTTGGAACTAATAGGCTACATCCAATTTGAGTTGTTTTGTTTTTGTTCTTAGCTTAGCTCTAGTTTGTACTCAGTAGTGATTGAGCAAAAATGAAGCAGTGAACTTTGTGTCTGCTGTCAGGAGCCAATCATTTAACCACAGAAAGCACATAGATAAAATACTATTTGATATACATTTCAAGATCCTCTGTGGATATGGTATTATGTTATTTGCTGGAAAGATGCAAAGGTAAACTAAAAAATGTTTCTACTGTTATGGAGGTTACCATTAGTGGAAGAGAAAGACAGAGAGCAAGGTCATGTTTGCGCGTAGAGGGCCTGGTATGATTTATATGAGTATATGAACACTGTAGACACACTTTCGCTCCTAATGGTTTTTCTCTATGCACTTATCTGAGGTGGTTGTACCTGGGGTCCACCGTGTTAAATAGATGTCAGCAGGTGGCGGCCACTGCTTACTAAACCTCTGCTCTGTGTCAGGCTCCGTGCTGAGCACTTTGAATACACTATCTTGTTCAAACCCCAGAACAAACCTGTGATGTTTACAGATGAAGAAACAGAGACTTAGACAGGTTCAGGAATATGCTTCAGAGCAACAGCTAGCAAGTGACAGAATTGGAACTGAAAGGCAGGCCTGTCTGCCTCCAGTCATTTCTCCCCTGCAATTCTGTGCTTTACTAACTCACCTGTACGTATTTCGCCCTAGAGTGCTCCCAAATACTCACTCATAGATCGATTATAAGTAAATAAGTTGCTAGTGTAGAGGAAGCCCTTTTAAAAAGGGCTCAGACCTATTTTGAATTTTCCCATCCCAGATGAGTGGGATTTTACAACAAAGGTTGTGTTGACTCTTTTGCATTTTCACTTTGCAGTGCAATCTCAAATGTCTTTTCCCAAGACTCATAGAATATGTTTCTTTTACTTGGTCCTTCATATTATATAAAGCATTTGCCAAACATTGTTAGGACCTTGTGGGATCTGAGTTGATGATCTCACACTGGCATCATTTTGTAATCCTCCTTTCCTTGGGCTATGAGTAAGGTTTCAAGGAAGACCTTGCTATTTTTATGATTATTATTTTTAGAGAAAAAGAATGCTATGGAAGTCTACAAGTTCTAAAATAAACATAATGGATCAAGAGCACAGTTCCAGCCCTGAGGGGGTGTCTTATTTAAACCATAGCGAATGTGTGGAAATATTATGGAATCAACCTTGTTTCCGTACCCTCGAGCACTGCAGAGATCCTTAGTTGTCTTCATATTTGAAAACTGGAGGAACTTTTGCTTGTTTATTGTTCTTTCTTAATATCCACTTTTTATCAGTGAGCGAGAGAACCTCTACAAAGAGTAGCAAGACATGAGGAAGTGAGCAGTGTTAGAAGTGTTAAGCCTTTAAAAGTCATTGAAATGTCTCTGGCTGCTTTATTAATATCTAACAGTAAGTCTGAGGATGCCATCTCCAGTTGTGGATGAATGTGTTTATATGAAATGAGAATTACAGGAAATGCATTCCAAAATCAGATATAAATAAGTTTTGGATTGTAGTTCCCTTATTCTTTCATTAAACAATCACTAATTGAGTGCCTGTGTGATGAATGAGTTCCCTGCTTTCTAGAAGCTCATTGTCTAGGCTCATAAACAGACAAAGATGGAGCGGGGTAGGTTTTATAACAGTGGATTGTGAAATTGAAAGGTGTACCACTTAATCCAACCAGGTAGGGAGTAAGTCAGGGAAGCCCAGCCTGGAGAAGAAAAAGATGAGTAGAGTCACCAGGGCAAAGGAGCATGCTCTGGAGAAGATAGTGTGGAAAAAAAAAAAAAAAAAACACAAAGAAAGTAAGAGAGTTTATAATTAGGTAAGGAAGAATCAAAACAAGACAAAAACTTTTTTTTGTATATATAATTGGGGGGTTCTCCTGCAGATAACTCCAGAAGTAAAACTAGAAAGAAAACAAGCCCTGGCTGGTGTAGCTCAGTGGATTGAGCACAGGCCTGTGAAGCAAAGGGTCGCTGGTTCGATTCCCAGTCAGGGCACATGTCTGGGTTGCGGGCCGGGTCCCCAGTAGGGGGCACATGAGAGAACCACACATTGATGTTTCTCTCCCACTCTTTCTCCTTCCCTTCCCCTCTCTCTAAAAATAAATAAAATATTAAAAAAAAAAAAGAAAAACAAGAGCCTCATTTTGAAGGACTGTTTAGGCCAAACTAAGGATGTTGAGCTTTGTCCTAAGAAGAGTGAGTGATTGAAAGATTATTAGTAAGGCTGTGATAAAAAACAATTTTCTCTCGTAGCCACAAGAGGAGAGCAGGCTGTTACAGTATGAAACAATAGTGCCTGTGAGAATAGGTACATAAGTGATAAAACTGGTAAGTAATTGGCTTGGAAAAGACTAGGTGGATGGTAGTACCATTTACCAAGNAACTGGAGGAACTTTTGCTTGTTTATTGTTCTTTCTTAATATCCACTTTTTATCAGTGAGCGAGAGAACCTCTACAAAGAGTAGCAAGACATGAGGAAGTGAGCAGTGTTAGAAGTGTTAAGCCTTTAAAAGTCATTGAAATGTCTCTGGCTGCTTTATTAATATCTAACAGTAAGTCTGAGGATGCCATCTCCAGTTGTGGATGAATGTGTTTATATGAAATGAGAATTACAGGAAATGCATTCCAAAATCAGATATAAATAAGTTTTGGATTCTAGTTCCCTTATTCTTTCATTAAACAATCACTAATTGAGTGCCTGTGTGATGAATGAGTTCCCTGCTTTCTAGAAGCTCATTGTCTAGGCTCATAAACAGACAAAGATGGAGCAGGGTAGGTTTTATAACAGTGGATTGTGAAATTGAAAGGTGTACCACTTAATCCAACCAGGTAGGGAGTAAGTCAGGGAAGCCCAGCCTGGAGAAGATAAAGATGAGTAGAAGTCACTGTAGCAAAGGAGCATGCTCCGGAGAAGATAGTGTGCCCCCCCCAAAAAAAAACCCACAAAGAAAGTAAGAGAGTTTATAATTCAGTAAGGAAGAATCAAAACAAGACAAAAACTGTTTTTTGGATATATAATTGGGGGGGTTCTCTTGCAGATAACTCCAGAAGTAAAACTAGAGAGAAAAACAAGCCCTGGCTGGTGTAGCTCAGTGGATTGAGCACAGGCCTGTGAAGCAAAGGGTCGCTGGTTCGATTCCCAGTCAGGGCACATGCCTGGGTTGCGGGCGGGTCCGCAGTAGGGGACACATGAGAGACAACCACACATTGATGTTTCTCTCCCACTCTTTCTCCTTCCCTTCCCCTCTCTCTAAAAATAAATAAAATATTAAAAAAAAAGAAAAACAAGAGCCTCATTTTGAAGGACTGTTTAGGCCAAACTAAGGATGTTGAGCTTTGTCCTAAGAAGAGTGAGTGATTTAAAGATTATTAGTAGGGCTGTGATAAAAAACGATTTTCTCTCGTAGCCACAAGAGGAGAGCAGGCTGTTACAGTATGAAACAACAGTGCCTGTGAGAATAGGTACATAAGTGATAAAACTGGTAAGATAAAGTAATTGGCTTGGAAAAGACTAGATGGATGGTAGTGCCATTTACCATACTGTGTGCAAGAGGAAACCTGGAAGAGGTGGTATTCAACATGGATTGTAGCATGAGTTAATGGGCATACATTTTGTGTTCCGACTATTTTTTAGGCTTATTTTTCTTATCCTCCGCTCTTTCATAGACGTTAGAAGACTGATTTGGAGGGATCGTGTTGAATATCAAATCTACTACTTGCTGGATTTCTGATCTTAAAAAGACCCCATACTCTCTACAAGCCTCAGTATCCTCATTGGCAAAGTGATGATAAGAATACTTGTATCACAGGGCTGTCGTAAGTAAGGGATAAAAGAGGAGATGCACTAAGTGCCTGACACAAAGTGAGTGCTGAGTGAGTGCCGGTTGTCATTACAGCTGTTGCTCCTGTCCATTGAATGCGCACTGAGTGCAGGGTCCACGTTTCACTCAGCGTTGCAGGGGTCCCCGTGGGCCTTTTCTGGCAGTCTGTACACCGCCTGTCAAGAAGTAATTGTTGAATTGAGCTGAACTGAAATGATAGAACAAATCAGATGAAGCTGCTGAAAATGAAGCAAGATTCATGCATATTTAATGCGCAATGTCAGGTAAATTAGTCTCACAGTAAAAGTCAAGAGTGATATTTGGGGATGAAGGACAGGGAAAAAGCAATGGTATTAATTAATTAAAGCAGAATGGAATTCCTCAGAGTAAAGAAAGCAAACTAGCCCAAGGGAAGCTGCTGAAAAAGCGGAGCTCACAGGCACGCGGGACTTCCAAGCTTGCAGTCTGACGTTCTTCCTTTTTAGCTCAAGGTTTTACAAAGTCATCATCGCGACTGCTACTATAGAAATCTCATAACATATTACCACTTCAAGAAGAAAAATATAAGCCATAAACCTTAAAGAATTGTATGGTAGCCTAAACTAGAAACCTAATCTGAACGCTGACTATATTGTTCAATTGGCATCATGATTCTTGTCTTATTTTTCATGGTCACTTTGTTTTTTGGATGTGAGCCATGTTCATCTTTATATATAAACAGAAAAGTAAAATAATTGTTTTTGCATGTTCAAACTAAACTTGTCCAACGGAGAAATAAAATAATTATATTTATTATTAACAGAGCATAATGTATAAACCGACTCGATGGAACACAACCTTAAGTGGCAATTATTTTGCTGTACTGAATTTATATGTTTTGGAGTTAATTTACATGTTGCTGGGGTATGATTTAGTGTTTATCTTAGCTCTAGTAGGTCAGCAGCATGTAAATCTAAGCCAAGATGGTGAGGAAAGGGGAGAAAACACTTCTTGAACACCAGATAAATTCAGTGACTGTCAAGCACTGAATTTGCTAACAAGCCTTCCAGACAGGCAGTGCACTAGGCCCACTCTGTCCCAGAGAGTAGGCACGTTGTAAACACGCTGCTTTAGAAGCACAAGTGTGCCAGGCAGAGGAAAGGGAAGGCATCCCTAAGGAAGAAGTATCTTTTTTCATTCGCACGAATATGTGGGTAAATTATGCTATATTCTATGCTCTGCATTGTCTTTCTACCAGGAAAAAAAATCTCCAAGTACACAAACCAAGGTCTAGTTTCTTCCTACAGACCAGCATGTATCTCTTTCCCAGCATCTTCAATAAATATAAGTCTGGGAGGTTGACTGGGAAATGAGAATCAACCAACATAGATATGCGTTGGTGCTCCTGAACTTCCCAACCCCTCTCTGTGATTTTTCTCTAGGAATCTATTGTTATACCTGTAAATGGTCTTTTCTCACAGGCTTTGGATCTGCCTGAGATCCTAAGAGTCTCTCTCCCTGGTGCTCTTCTTGCCTGTGAGACGTCCCCTGCAACACAACCATGCCTGCTGCTCTTCCGACTCAGTCAGGAGGTTTGTTGGGGCTGTTCTCTGCCTCCCAGAAACGCAGCTTGGAGAAAAGCCAGGGCACTGATTGCCAGCATACACAGTGCAGTTCTTCTAATTGTAAAAGAGCCAACACCCACAGCTTTGCATGCTTTGATTTCTTCCCCAATGAGAGATATAGTGTGGCTGCTTCCTTGCTTTCCAGTCAGAATAAACTGATTTGAAGATGGCTTTTTTCACCCTTATTTTGAGTTACTCAGAGAGTTCAAAATAAAATCTTTTATCCAAACACAGCTGAAGAAAAAATATTTCTCTGTTCTTGTTTACGTATTAGTCGATAGTTGGTGTTTAAATATGAGTTTTAGCATATCACGAAGCCTAACATAACCACCCAGTTAGAAAATGATACAAATTAGGCAGCTCACATATAAAACAGATTTTAAAAATCTTTATATTTTCTAATGTTCCACAGAGACAATATCAAAAGTTTGGAAATTTACAAACAGAGAGAACTTACATACGTACTTCACTGGAAAATAAGTATCAAGAATGATAAGCAAAATCTATCATATAGAGAACCTGAAGTTGAACTGAAAGGAAGCCAACCTCAGTTAGATTCTTGGATTTAGAAATAAGAGACTCACTTCCTGCCTCTCCTACCTCACCACACACACACACAGATGCTGTTCAACAGGGATAACATATACGCATTTGGGTTAAAAAATAATTATAATAATTATGACCAACTACATGGAGAATGATATGCAAAATATCTTGGAGAACAAAGCCAACCATAACCTGAAGCATTAGCATCTAAAACTCTATACCAAGTCATGCGTGAAAAGTGCCAGGAAGGAATATATTTGCTGAATTCTCTGCTTGGTCCCCTTTACATTGCAGTGTCCTGTAGAATTGTAACGGAAATGAAAAAAGACCTGAAGTGTCACTAGCATCTATATAAATGTCATTTCTCCCTCTCAGATGGTCTGCAGCACTCGCTCACCATTAACATGAAAGGGACTCCTAACACCAAGCCTTCTCTTTATGCCCACAGTGAAAATTATAAACTACTTTCCCACGACTTCCAGATTCTTCATTATATGTCCTGACCATCTTCTCAGTTTCATCGTCAGGGCAGTCATTCTCACATCCCCTATGCTCCAGCTTTCCCCAGTGTTAAGTCAGTCTTCTTCTTCCTCCTCAGTAGTACGGAGAAGTATTTAAAAACTTGGACTCTGGATTCAGACAAATCTGTATCCAAGGCCCAGCTCTGCCACACCCCCAGAGTATTAATCATGGCAAGGTGTGTCATTCACTAAGGATTGAAGGGATTCAACAAAATTTTATTAAGACTCTAGCACGTGCCAGGCTTTGTGCTGTGCATTGCGTTTGGAGTAAGAAAGTTTCTGTTCCCATTAGACCTTAATTTTAGTTAGAGAGACAGAAAATGCATGACAAGTGTTGTGATGAAAAGTGAAGGAGGACAGGGCCCTAGAGAGTGATGTGGGTGTGGATAGGAGAGAGGGCTGTGCTTTCCATGGGCTCGTGAAGGAAAGCTGCTCTGAGAAGATGACATTTAAACAGAGACCTGAAGGAATGAGGAAGTGAGGCCAGGCCATATCTGGGAGACAGGGCTCCACACATGGGCAAGGGAGCATTTCTGGTGTATCTGAGAGAAGCAAAGAGAAGACATGGCTGTAGTGTGATGAATTCAGGAGACAGTGATAGAAAATAAAGTCATGGAAGAGTTGAGAGAAAAATCATGTAGGATTTTGAAAGCTCGGTTAAGAATCTTGGGTCTTAAAGCAAGTGAAATGGGAAGCTGTTGGAAAGTTTGTTGAGTGCTGACTTTATCTGATTTGTGTTTTTAAAAGATTGCAAAGAGGCCAGCTGTATGGCAATGGCAGAAGCAGAGAGACCAGTTTAAAGCTTTCTGCAAAAGTCTGAGAGAGGGAGATGAAAAGAACCTGTTTGGAGCAGTGGGAAAGATGATGAGATGTGGTAGGATGACTTCGGAGTCCTCTTCTGGAATTCCTTCCCACGGTTGAATTCCTGATTGCCTGAAGTTGTCGTGAGGATTATATGGGGTTTATTAGTGTAAAAGGCTTAGGGCAATTCTCAGCACATAGAAAGTGGTTGGCAAAATAGGGTTGTTTTAATTATCAAGCTCAGCCAAACATATCATCTCTTTGAAGGCTCCCTCACCCTTTGCTTCCACCCATCTTCATCACCAGCACACTCCCTCTCTCCACTTGGCTTGCACTGCATATTGCATATACCATTATAGCAGCATTTATTATCATGTGTCTTCATACTGTTGTTATGCTTTCGTTTTCTCAGCTAGACTGTGAGCTTGATGAAGTAGGTGACTATGACTTATTCTTTGTTCTCAGAGCTTAACACAGTGCCTGACACATCAAAGTTTCTAAATGCATGTTTGTTGAATGAATGACTGGATGAATAAGCTGAAAGCTTACTTGTTTCATGAAGTTTTTTAATTAACCTTCATCTATACCAGTCATATGACATAAAATGTATCACTCAACCTATATTATTTTCTATACAAATTATTAAGTTTTTGCATGTTTATCTTGTTTTTAACTGGGTTATAAGGTCTTATGGAAAGGGAATTGTATCTTTTATTCTTTGTATGTCTCAGAGTATTATCAATACATCAATCAGTTATTGTATTATTTTAAAAAGCTTAATTAATACATGCATGTGGAGGCAACTTTGCCAGCAAGTCCTCCCATCTGCCACGGATAAAAGTAACACTACCAAGACATGATCTGCTTGGGAAGGAGAGGTGGCCAATCTCTCAGAGGAGAAAGGCCAAGAGCCCCTTCCTCAATGTCTTTTATTGGGTTTTAATACACAGGAATATAGGCGGTAAGGATCAAACAGTAGATAACATTTCAAAGAAATCTGAGGTCTTAGTCTGAGTCAGTGTCTATCAGGAAAGGGGGTTGCAGAAACTTTAGGAGACATACTCATTTCCTCCTTGGACCCTTATCATATGAATGAAAGCACTCTTAGCAAAGCAGGCTTCACAGGACTTTTAGGAACTCTTTCTTATGCCCAATCACCCCGGATCCCGCTCTAGCTGGGCAATGGGCTGCACCACCTCCCCCATCACAGGTTTTCAGGCTTAGTGGATTAGAGCCAGGAGGCACTTCTCCCAGAGGACATGGGGACTCAGGCTATGTCAGAATAGCCAGGGGGCAAGGGTCCATCACTCCCTCTTTGTTGCAGCCCCTCGAGTCCTTTCATAATGGGCTCCCAAGTGATGGTGTCTGGCTTAGGTTGCCCCTCCTCTGAGGGGTCGCACTTGTCTCTGACTAACCTGTAGGGGACTGGTTTGTCTTGGCCTGGCAAATGTGACTCAACTCTGTATGGAAAACCTACAGAAGCGAAGTGGTAGGCAGGAGCCAGATCTTCAAACCGAGTTTTCCCGTGGGAATCAGGCCTACAAAATGCTTACAGATTGTTATAGCTTGCACTTGCTAAAACTCTCTCACCCTGATCTAAAGCAACAGATGTGCATTGTCTATCTTCAAGGTAATTTCCAAAGCCTGTGTGAGTTCTCCCAAGGACAGAGCTACTCAGCTCATTGCCATGCCACTCTGCACATTATTTTTATTTTCTTGATTGTACCTAGAATGTAGACAATAATATTCTATGTGATAGATAATAAATCTTTCTTTGATGTAAGACCCCAAGAAAATAATAAAAGCCTGTTTGGCAAGGGTCAGGGTGCTCCCCTCTTGAGGGAGTGGCCGAGGCACCATAGGCACTCTCCCCTTGAGAGAGCAGCCATGCCTGTTCCCTTTTTCCACACAGGATTGTTGTTGCCTGTGCATTGATTCTTGTCATAAGCCACAAGAGGCGGACTCTGCTGGCTAGGGTCTGCTACACTAACCGACCATTCAGTGGGGACAGGGGGATGAAGCAGAAGCAGCACTTGCTGCGAGAGACAAGCTTTTTCTCCTAAGTGGCTTGCATTCTGGAGGTCGCTCACTCAGGCTTAGTCATGGGGGGCAGTTACAACTCCTGAAACTAGGCAGAGCAGTTCCCAACACATGCACGAGTGGACTTAAAATTATTTGAGAGAAATCATATTACACATTTTTGATGGACTGAGTGAAAGATGATGTTAGAATACAATTCCTATTGCAGGAGCAAAAGCCAGAGAAATTTTAGAATGCTCTCAGAATAATGCAGGATAATCAGATCCCAGTATCATTTCAGTGCTCAAAACTTTCATAAAAACTTAGCTCATCGTTGCCTACTAAAGGGAGGAATAGGAAGAGTCTAGAATAAGACAGCTTTGGGCTCTAGTGTTTTCAGAAAAAAATGTCATGGCAATAGTTAGACAAAAGAATGAAAGATATGCAGAATTCAAGGGGATGTCTTTTTACTATCTAGATGAGCTCCTGCCCCAATACAGAAAGAATATAACAAATAGAAAGGAACTTCCTGTAGGTAGGAAGACATTTAAGTATCTCAGCCAGCAAATGATGGAAAACTCTATTGAGGACTGTAGCAGCCTGAAGGTGTTTAAGATTTCCCATGAATGGACAGAAGCATTAGGAACGTATAACTTGAATTTGAGGAACACAGGTGAAAAGACTACCCAAGTCGGACAGTATATTAGTATTTTATTGCTTTGTACCAAATTACCATAAGTTTTACAGCTTAAAACAAAACAAATTTATAGCCTCATAGTTCCTCTGGGGGCAGTCTGCATCTGAGTTAGCTGGATCCTCTGCTCAAGGTCTCATCGGACTGAACCTAAGGTGCCATCCAGGGCTGTGATCGTATCTCTGAAGGTTAAGGGTCCTTTTCCAAAGCCAGCAGGAAGATGCTGCCATGGTTTTTGTCTTTTTTAAGGCTCATCTGACTAGATCAGAATCACCCCAGGCATTGATTTACATTCCACTTACTCAAATTCTTTCCATCTGGAAATTCATTACATTTGGGAAATCCCTTTTGCCATACATCATAGCAATTAAAGGAGAAATAGCCCATCATGTTCACAAGTGTTACCCACACTTGAGAAGCAATGACTACATAGGTTGTGTATTCCAGGCAGCAGAAATCTTGCAGGCCACCTTGGAATGCGGTCTGCTGCAGAGAACAATGAGTTAGGTAAACAGGGCTGTGTGTCTAACAGCACTGTAAATAAGTTTCCAGTCATTTCTGATTGGTAATTAAGTTTTTTTCACAAGAGAAAAATAGCCAAATTTGGTATATACATATATATGAGAATTGCTCATATATGAGAGTAATTCTAATCTTCAAGAAACCTCAGTAAACCTCATTCCAAGTTAAAATGAATAACTGAGCCATTGTTTTAGACTTATAATTTCAGATTTAAAGCGTACTTGGAACAGTTAAGAGAACCTAAAGTTCATCGTATCTGTAAATTTAATTTATTTGATTTAAAAGAGTTATCTAAATTCTTGGGAAGTTTAAGTCTCTTTATTGATGTACTTAAAAAGTAAGTAAAAATATATTACATTAATAAATGTGGCTAAATACTCAAGAAATTTAATTAAGTAGTAAACTCTCCCTTAAAAGTAATTATGAATATATTGATAAAATTTATAAACTAACACACAAGCTTAAGGAACACAAGGGTTTCAAATCAACTAAATACAAATTTTGCACCCAAATAACCTTGAATAGCTTTTTTCTGGACATAAAAACACTCTCAAGAACATAAAAGTACTGATATATGTATAAGAAATTTTAACTCTGCTATTTTTTACAATCTTTGTCAAGTCATTTAACTTCTCTTAGTCTCAGGTTTTCATCTGCAATATGAGGGTCAGCGTATCAAGTTACAGGGCTGCTCTCTAAGGAGTAAATGAGGTATTTTGCATAAAGTGTCCATCACATGTTCGTATATAAATAATGAGAGCTTAGAGAGAAAAAACACCTTGGTTCTTTTCTTAAACAAAAGAGTAGAGGCCTTGTTTACAGTCCGTCCATCCCATGGACACTTTCAATTTCATCCTCCATACATCCTCTTACATACAATTAGTTTGTTACTTTTCTAGGCACAATGTTTACAGGATTCATATCAATGCTCAAGGCAGTACCGTGTACTGGCTCAAACCCCAGAAGAGGTTGACCACATCCTTCAGATCTTCATCAAAATTGACTGCAGGAAAGCAATGCAAACCAATCTCTCATTTAAGTCCTTAAAATTTGAGGCAAGGGCTTCTGATCAAGGTGGTGGCATAAGAAGACATGGCTCACTTCTTCACACAACCACATCAAAATTACAGCTAAAGCATAGAACAACATCACTCACAACTTTCAGAAATCGAATTGAATGGAAATCTGACAACTACAGAATTAAAGAAACTACTTCCATCCAGATTGGTAGGAGGGGCACAGACACGGAATGGGCTGGTCCCCCACCCACATGTGGTGGATAAAAATTCAGGAGACATATCTCAGGAGCAAGGAGCCCAGCCCCACATCAGGCCCACCACCCCAGGGTTCCAGTGCCAGGGAGATGAGTCCCATAACTTCGGGCTGCAAAAACCAGCAGAGATTGAGTCGGTGGAAGAAACTTCTGGAACCCCAAGCAGTTCCTCTTAAAGAACCCATACATAGACTCACCTACTCAGACTCACTCCCTCTAAACTTCAGCACTGGGGTAGCATCTTGAAAGGCATGAGTGGCATACAGGGAGAAACTGAGATATCTGGCATCAAGTTGAGCAGAGGCAATTGTCCCTTTTCTAAACCCTCCCCTCACAGAACCAGCAAGGTGCTGCCATATCTGAGACTCTATCAAACTGGCTAACACTGTTTGACTGGCCATGGAGATCCCTAGTGACTGTGCCTCACCCAACTCACAGGCCCACCCAAGCTGCTTCTCCATAGGAATATCTGGTCTTGGCTCCTGATTCAAAACTTCCTAAATCGTCTCAAATAAGCAACAGTTGGTCTCAGTGAGTCCCAGTCCCAGCACTAGTAGCAGCCAGCCTAGATTCACAGCTGGGCTTTGCCTGGAAACCTCCAAGCCCAGCATAAGTAGCAGCCATCTCCGATTGCTTTGTAGTTCAGGCAGGGTAGAGGTGGGGCCTCATCTTGGCCTGTATCACCCGGGAAATCCCAGGGCCAGCACACCCAGTGGAGAGCTACACAGGATGTCAGAATACCACCACCCTGTGCCTGTACAGCTGATCCTCTACAGAAGGCAGAGGCTGGTGGCAAGTGTTCACAGTCAATCCCTATAATCCCAATCCCTGGCCTGGGTAAATCCCTCCCATTGATCTGCCAACAGTAGCCAGGGCAAAACTACAAGAGGAGGATGTACTCAGCCCACACACAGGGTGTACCTCTAGTACATAGCTAGGGTGAAAGGGGAGGCTGTGCCATTGGACCATACAGAACTCCACAAATTACATTAGGCCACACTACCAAGACATGGAGTCAAAAGCAGCTCAACCTAATACATATAAACAAACACAGGGAGGCTGCTAAAACAAGGAGACAAAGAAACATGGCCCAAATGAAAGAACAGATCAAAACTCCAGAAAAAGAGCTGGAATGGAGATAAGCAATTTATCAGCTGTGTAGTGCAAAACACAGTTTTTAAGGATGCTCAAAGAAATTAGTGAGGACCTCAGCAGCATAAAAAAGACCCAGTCAGAGATGAATAATACACTAATTGAAATAAAGAACAATTACAGGAAATCAACAGGAGGGTGGATATCAAATCAACAATTTGGAACGTAAGGAAGCAAAAACAATCAGAACAACAAGAATAAAAAAGTAAAGTAACTGAGGATAGTGTAAGCGGCCTCTGGGACAACTTCAAAAGGTCCAACATTCACATGATAGGGGTGCCAGAACAAGAAGACGAAGAGCAAGAAACTGCAAATCTGTTTGAACAAATAATGAAAGAAAACTTCCCTAATTGGTGAAGGAAACAGACATGCAAGTCCAAGAAGCAGAGAGAGTCCCAAACAAGAGATGCAAAAAGGCCCACTCCAAGACACATCATAATTAAAATGTCAAAGGTTAAAGATAAAGCAAGAATCTTAAAAGCAGCAAGAGAAAAGAAATTAGTTACTTACAGGGGAGTTCCCATAAGACTGCCAGTTGATTTCCCAAAAGAAACTTTGCAGGCTAGAAGGGATTTGCAAGAAATACCCACATCCATGAAGAGCAAGGACCTACAACCAACACTGCTTTACCCAGCAAAGCTATCATTTAGAATCAAAGAGCAAGTAAAGAGCTCCCTAGACAAGAAAACACTAAAGGAGTTCATCATCACCAAACCATTATCACATGAAATGTTAAAGGCACTTATTCAAGAAAAAGAAGAAGATCAAAGATATGAACAATAATAGGGCAAAAAATATCTATCTATCAACAATGGAAGCTAAAAAACAAACTAAGCAAACAAGAACAGAGACAGAATCGTGGATACAGAGAGCATTTTGATGGTTGCCAGTTGTGTGGTGGGTGTGAGGGAATGGGTGAAGAGGTGAGGGGATTAAGAAGTCAGATAGGTAGCTACAGAATAGACATGGGGATGTAAAGTACAGTATAAGAAATGGAGTAGCCAAAGAACTTATACATATGACCCATGGACATGAACAATGGTGTGGGAGTTGTGGGGGATGCTAGGTAGAGGGGTGCAAAGGGGGTAAAATCAGGACAACTGTAATTCCATAATCAATAAAATATAATTTTTAAAAATTTTGAGGCACAGAAGACAGGAAGTGTCAGTCTCCAAGAACTTTATGCAACCAAACAAGTGTTTTTGTGCCAAGATCTGTAGCCAAATTACTGTAATGGGATTCAGAACATTAGGGGAAGGGACAAGTTGGCATTCCCTCTAGGCTAATAGTCTCCTGGTGAAATGTCACTGGATTTGTGTCAGAAGGAGCAGAGGAATGCAATCTTGTCTGGATATAGTGCAAATAGAGAACCCAGAAGAGGGTGGACCCATTCACTCTACAGGACTTACAATGTATTGTGGTTAATAGAGACAAATCTACTTTCTTCAAGTTCCTGTATTTGGAGACTGAAAATGCTGTGTAAAGTGAATTATTCTGAGAAATTATAAAAATCTTCAATTGTGTTTAATTTCTTTTAAAAATGCATCTGATTTTTTAAATTGATAATTCTGGAAGGGAACAAACACAAATACAGAAAACTGTGTGTGAGAAAGAGACAGACAGAGAGGGGCAAAGGAGAAAAAGGAACAGAGAGTCTCAGAGAAAGGAAACGGAGAGGGACAGGTTCAGAGAGAAGCTTCACGATAAGACCCAGAAGACCCAGGCACAGAAAAACAAGCATGAAAGATGATACTAAAACACAAAGAGGGCCGACACTGAAAACTAATGACACAATAACAGTAGACTGGGAAAATATGATTTTGAAAGACCCAAGGACCCAGCCAGAGGACCAGGGGAGAAAATCGGAAAAAAGAAAAAAGATAACACAGGGCAACATTCAATTTAGTAAATATGTATTGTGTGACCTTGGGGAACATAGCAACCTAATGGAACTTAAGTGGAAGTAAATTCAATTCTCCAGTTCTGAAGGGTGGGGAAGATTAAGTCTGTGGAGCTGCCTTGGGGCTCAGGAGGTGTGAGTGCATGCAGACCCATACTGTGCTCTGCTTCTAGAAGGTTGGCCCCCAGGGCCGTTCTCTGCCTCCTTGGGTGGGCCTGCAGCTCTGTTTTCCTCGGTCCCATGGAGGAAAAACAAGTGCAAGGAAAGATAAAAAAAAATATATATATATATATACTTATCTATATATATGTATCAATGTATCTGTCTATATCAATATTTATATCTACATATCTATGTCTTACAAGTTTTACTTAGTAGCAACACCATATGTCTCAATCAAACATAAAAATCTACAATCTAGGTAGTTAAAAAAAGAGAAATGTTAAAAAAATTTTAAACGCTGAATCGGAGACCACTTTTGTTAGTGTCAACAGGAGTGCTCATGTCCTCACTCATATGATAATGTGAAACAGTTTTAAAACAAATATTACTATTTTAAAAATCTCAGAACAGAAAACATTTCTTAGGAATATCAAAGTATGCAGACACACATCTGATCAAAATGTCTCTCTGATGCACCTGGAGAAAAAGAAATGTAGTTTGTTATGTGACTCACAGTGCTCACAAGATAAAAATAAACCAGGGGTGCCCTGGCTGGTGTAGCTCAGTGGATTGAGTGCAGGCCTGTGAACCAGAAGATTGCGGTTCAATTCCCAGTCAGGGCACATGCCTGGGTTGCAGGCCAGTTCCCAGCAGGGGACACACGAGAGGCAACCATACATTGACATTTTTCTCCCTCTCTCCTTCCCTTCCCCTCTAAAGATAAATAGATAAAAAATTTTAAATATAAATAAGTGAATAAATAAACCAGGGGTTTAGAAAAATGACTGGCATCAAGTTCTATAAAATAGACTTGCAAGGGAAAGACACAATCGTGTCAACTCATTACACCTCACCAGTGAATCCACACCCCTTCAGACCAACCCATCTGATACAAGTAGAAGGACACACATGGCAGAATACTTTTATGAGAACACCAGCTTTCCTTTATTCTTCCTATATTTCCCTACCTCACAGCTGGAACTGAAGCTTTTGCTGGTCTCCAGGACTTTTGCAGGGTGGAAACGGAAGAGGTGTAAAGCAAAGGTTTCTTTGTGTCATGCAAAAGTAAGACGTTCTTAAAGAAACTAAGCTGCTATTATCATGAGAATGGAGGTAAAGAGAGTAACTTTGAGAAACTTGGAAAGAGGGAGCCATGTCTCCCAGACCAAAAAGAGGATTGAAGTCAAGGTCCACGCATTGCTCAGTAGTAAAAATAACACTCCAGGGAGGCGGCACATAGCCGTGGGGATGTCTCTTTGATGTAGCAGGAGAGCGGTACCCTAGGCACTGGAGTTCTAACCTCTACCAAAGATCCATTGCCTCAAAGTGAGATGGAGCAGAAGAGTAGCCAGGTCAGGCGGATCAGATCACAGCTTCCAGAACAGGAAGAATCTCTGTTGGACCAATGACCAGTGGCTGCCTCTCATGACGTGGCACTACTTACAACTAACTCCAGGACCTCAGCACAACTTCATGGTGTGGTGAGTACCAACGGTGACTGTGACTGAGTTTTATACCACCCCAGCAAAAGGCTTAGACAACAACTTTATAAACTAGGTATCTCTTATGTACTTGTGTTTGTGGTCTGAACCTCATGCCTGCTACTCAGACTTTGACAAGATATGGAGCTAGGGCTAAGTAACCCTTGGGTACCTGACTTACTTTCTCTAAGTCTCAGTTCTCTCATCTTAAACATGAGATAAAAATAGAAATCAATTCATAAGTTACTCTAAGTAGTGATAATTAATTAGATGCTAAGATTCAGTGCCTGGAACATAACAAATGTTCATTAATGGTTGTTACTTTTGTTTAGTTGGAAAAATGAGTCTATTCTAAGCGAGACAAAATTTTGACAGGAAGCTTTCAGCCATTGCACGAACACAAGCACTTCAGAGAGGGAAACGTCACCAGTTTTGCACACTGTTTACAAGATAAAAATAAAACACTAGTTCTCCAAAAGAAATACCACTATCCCTTGCAGGAAGAACAAGATGAGAATGTGGCCAAGGAAAACACCAACTATCTCTGACAACATGACCGACATGGGGCCATGCCCATTCAGATCACCAAGTCTAACAAACCTCAAAATTACGGGAAGAACAACAAAAGCAATTCAAAGAGCTTAATATGGCAATAACTTTTTAAAAATCAACTAGCAACCTTCTCCTCCCTTCCTCCAACGCGACCACAGCTGAGGGTAAAGATATTTTTAATTCTCTGGGTGACCAACTGAAACAAACTTGACAAGCAGGCTGGTAAACTTGATAAAAGTATCTTAATATGACAGATATACTTCTCAAATGGAATGTGGGAAGGAGGAACATACTTTAATTTTTGATAAGCTAAAATAGCACTTTTAAATGGAATGGCCTTCCCATAAAGATTTGGCAGTAGAGTCGCTTCAGGTCAGATAAGCCTCCGGCGATTTGGTAGGAAATCAGGTTTGCATTCACATTAGAAACCTTAGTGTGACCTCAGAGTCTCCTCATTCTTCCTCTAACCTGCCCAAATCATTTGGAACTAATCGCTGGTCTCAGTTCAGGTCCGTTGCCCAGTGGCCTGTGGTATAAAAATCTTATTTAACATTTCAACAGACATTATTTGAGCCTTTGACTTGAACCCTGCACCACAAACACATAGGCAGACACAGTCCCTGTTGTCAGCCCCATCTCAAAACCCTGTCACGGCCATCCCCCAGCTTTGCTCACCCAGTCCTGCCCACCACCTGAGCTGCTTCCTGTGGTTTAAGCACCCCCAAGTGCGGTGGCCTGCTACTTTTGCCCCCCTGAATGGCTATCGCACAGCTATGACTCAGGGTTTCTGAGCTCTTGAGGTTTAGCTTCTCTCCCAATAATTTGAACTCAAGCATGAGTTTCCTCTAAAGATTCTATTTCGTAAGATAAGGCTTCCACTTCGGCGTCCATATGACTTCTTGTTCTAGACGTCCTTATGGTTCTCTCCATCTATCCTAGAGGGGGTCTGCCTTGTTTTGGGCAGCCCTGCCTCACTAGAAATAAAGTTATTCAGAGCACAGCCTTGGTGGCTGTGATTCTGCCACCTGTAGACAGGCTTCCCTACTGATACCCTCTGGGACTTTTAAATTCCACTTGTTTCTTACTTTGTGCCCGCCTTCAGGGAACTCTGCTACAAAAAAGTTAAACCATGCAAACTGCAAGGATGGATACTTTAGCAATTGGTGTTTGTTGAATGAGGGAATAAAACATGTAGTCATTCATTCAAAATATTTAACGAATTCTGGCTGTGTCAGACCCTGGGTGAAATGCTAGCGTTATGGAGACAGGAAAACGTAGACTCTATCATCAAGGAGTGCACAGCCTCAAAGAGAAAACACAGAAATGTCAAACAATTATAAGTGACGTAGTGGACATATTAAAAAACACAACGGGGACATGGCCAGGGAGAGCCAAAGTTTGATTGTGAGGGTTAGGGTGGGTGTCACAGAGGAAGTGAGGTTGGAGTGGAGTTGTAAAGGTGAAATAGGAGTATACTGTAGAGACAAAACAGCCAACAGGTGAAGTGGGGGTGAGTGGGGGTACGGAGATTCCAGGAAGAAGAAACACCATATACAAAGGCCTGGTATATAAGACATCATGGTACATCTAAGGTATGATATGCTTTGGCTTTTAAATTCATCATGGTACATCTAAGGTATGATATGCTTTGACTTTTAAATTCTAGGGCCCAAATGGCAAATCCAATTAAACTTGAGGGCCTACTGGCTCCTGCCTGTCACAGTATTTAGTAAAGTCTATTACAGTCAAGAGAGGGAGGACTGTGACACAAATGCTATCTATTTGCAACCTAAACAGAGACAATCTTGAACCACTCAAGGGATTTGTTAATCTGCAGAATGATGTACCTAGAAGTTCCTATCTTGCCACCCAAGCTGGGAGAGCTTTTTCAGGGTTTAGCCTGGCCTTGTGGGCATATCTATGACAATGAAAGGTCCTCTATCTTTCTAGCTATTTTAGTTACAGGTGAAAAACCTAAGATTCTGAACTGTGATACCTACCCTTGAGGAGAAAATATAAAACTGGAGGAAAGGAATAAGCAAATAAAAATATAAATAGTGTAATAAATTAAAGGCAACTTCTTAAAACATACAGAAGACAGAAGAGCAAAATCTGCCTGAATGGTTGGAAAATTCTCCATCAAGTAGAGCGTAAAAAAGTCCTGCATGACAAGTGGAAGTCTGAGAGATGGAGGAGGGGACTGTAGGGCGAGGAAACAGCATGAGCTAAAAGCATGTGATGTGTGCAAGTAGCGTCTATTTAGCACATGGCAAAAGCGTTTGGTACAGCCAAGGTATTGGAGGACCAGGCCCAGGGGCAGACACACAGTTTCAGAGTCAGGTTGGGCCATGCACAGGGCTTTGTACTATATGCTAAGAGGTGACTTGAGTAGAGCTGGTTCCTAGGCTCACCTGATAAAATAAGGAGAACATGTAAGTTAGAGAGCATGGAGGGAGAGAAAGTAGTTAAAAATCTGTAGAGGCACTCATAGCAGAGCCAGAAATAAGAGGATCCACCTTGTGTCCTGCTGCCTGGGGGGAAATACAGAAGCCTGGGTTTGAGTTCTGATGCCTTTACCAAGAGCCCCGACCCTGTGTCAGGCTGAGGGAGCACCTGAAGTCTGTAGAGCTGCTGGTGCCCTCTAGTGGTAGCCCACTGGCTGGCTAGAAGACCGGAACCATCCAATTCCTCTTTCATTTCCCAAGTACCACCGTCCGTGTGCTGGCTTCTGTGACAGCTGCTGGAACCCCAGATCTTCAAAACACTGATTTTTCACTCAGGAAGCTCACAGTTTAGAATGCGAGACACAGAGATAGACACATCAGAATAACAGTGTGTGGTCAGTGCGCCTCCCCGCAAAACCGTGCATAAGAGGGAGTTCCTTTCCAAGAGGAATGATTAAATGTTGGGCCTTGGGGGCTTTGATTGTGATTGATGTCTGGGCTGGCAGTGTACTTCCTAGAACATGAGATTGGGCTCTGAAAGACTAGGACGAGGCGATTAATAGGAGATGAGCCTTCCAGGGACAGAGGTCTTCTCGGGTTATTTGCAGACGTGCAAGTAGCTGCACATTCCAGGAACATCAACCAGGAATTGGAGCGAGGTAGATTTTGCAGTGGCCCTTTCTGAGGGAGTCCTAATGGTACCCAGTGTTTCCCAAAGAGTTCCATTCAGCAAACATTTACTAAGCATCTTCTAGAGACAATGTGATATGAAATAAAATACTGTTGTATCCCTCAGGGTACTTACAAGTCAATTGCATTATGACAGATGTTCAGACAGATGTGAAGGGATCATTTCTAGACGTTACAAGTTATACACAAGCAGCAGTTGGCGGCAAAGGAAAAGAGGCATTTGCATTGAAAGGAGCGGTTAAGGAAGCCTTTACAAAATAGGAAGCACTTGACTTGAACACTGAAAAACAAATGTGTAGGAATAAGCCTGCCCGAGGCACTGTGGAGGGGGTGGGAGACAGGAAGATTCTGCCTCCATTGTTCGACACAGCACTGGGCAATGTCTTCTTGCCACTCTGCTCAGGCTTGTACCTTCCTCCACTGAATCCTCTTCTTAACCATCCTGGCTGGGATCGCCCCCCACAAAACACTGTACTCGGCCCTCTGATACTTGCTTTGTTTCCCCTTGGTGACTTCATGTATACCCATGGCTTCCACTTGCAAGCTTCAGATGTTTTACTCAGTGGGAACTTCACATTATTGGATACATCACTTTTTACCCAGAAAGTCAGACTATCCCTAATGGGACTGGGATATCCCAAATGAATCCCACCATCTTCACCCTCTGAAGTCCTCTCCTCCCTTGGATGGTTGTCTCACCCACCCTTCAGTGGCCTGGTTTTCATAAGTCAAACACCTTAAAAGGACTCCAACTTACTCCCTTTCTTTCCCCAATGTCCAGTACCTCTTGAAGTTATGTCACACTTATAAATCCTATTCTTTCTCTGTTTACTGCCTTAATTCAGTCCTTTATAATGTATTGTTAGTGGCTTCCTAATCTCTCTCTGCTGCTAGCTCACCTCCTCAGTCCATCCTGCTTTGTGACTGCTACGGTGGTATTTCTTTTTTAAAAAATCTATTTTATTGATTATGCTATTACAGTCATTCCAATTCCTGCCCTTTATTCCCCTCCACACTGCACACCCTCTCCCACCCACATTTCCCCACTTTAGTTCATGTCCATGTGTCATAAGTTCTTTAGCTTCTGCATTTCCCACACTATTCTTGCCCTCCCCTGTCTATTTTCTACCTACCTACTCATTCTCTGTACCTTTCCCCCTCTCTCCTCCTCCCACTCCCCTGTTGCTAACCCTCCATGTGATCTCTTTTTCTGTGGTTCTGTTCCTGTTCTAGTTGTTTGCTTAGTTTGTTTTCATTTTTGTTTCAGGTGTCGTTGTTCATAATTGTCAGTTTGCTATCATTTTACTATATATGTTTTTTATCTTCTTTTTCTTAGATAAGTCCCTTTATAATTTCACATGATAAAGGCTTGGTGAATTTGACCTTATCTGAGCAGCACTTTATCTGCCCTTCCATTCTATTTTTTTATTTTTTTGACACTGAAATACCATTTTAATAAAATTCTGCTTGAGAACCAATAGGATAAGCATGCAAAGATGTACATGCAAGGTTCTTCATTGAAGCACTGCTTCTAAGAGCCAAAGTTGGAAGCACACTAAAAGTTCATTAAAATGGATGGCTTAAGTAAACTATATTTCACCCATACAGAGTAACACTATGTTAGAATTATAGATGATGATGTACAACCCCCTTGACATGGCAAGTTGCAAAGAAAATTAACAAAACAGTATTACTGGATGTATAGATTTAGGTGGTGTGCGTGCACACGTCTGCAAGTGTACACACTGTTGGTGCTCATGTGCGCACAGCCATTCTATTTTTTTAAATATACTTTATTGATTATACCATTACAGTTGTTCTATTCCTCCCTTCATTCCCCTCCACCCTGCACACCCCCTCCGCCACCGTCCCCCCCTTTAGTTTATGACCATGTGTCTTAAGGTCTTTAGATTCTATATTTCCCCTACTAGTCTTGCCCTCCTCCCTATCTATTTTCTACCTACTGTCTATGCTATTTTCTGTACCTTCTCCCCCCTTCTCCTCCTTCCACTCCCCTGTTGCTAACCCTCCATGTGTTCTTCATTTCAATGGTTCTGCCCCTGATCTAGCAGTCCTCTTAGTTTGCTTTTGTTTTTGGTATGGTTGTTAATAACTGTAAGTTTGCTGTCTTTTCACTGTTCATATTTTTCATCTTCTTTTTCTTAGATAAGCCCCTTTAACATTTCATATAATAAGGGCTTGGTGATGATGAACTCCTTGAATCTGACCTTATCTGAGAAGCACTTTATCTGCCCTTCCATTCTAAATTTCATTTAGACCTTGGATGTAGATCTTTGGATTTTGTGACTTGGATGGAATACTTCCTTCCAGCTCCTTCTTGCCTGTAAGGTCTCTTTTGAGAAATCCGCTGACAGTCTAATGGGAACTCCTTTGTAGGTGACTGTCTCCTTATGTCTTGCTGCTTCTAGGATTCTCTCCTTCATTTTAATCTTGGCTAATGTAATTATGATGTGCCTCGGTGTGTTCCTCCTTGGGTCCAACTTCTTTGGGACCCTCTGAGCTTCCTGAATTTCCTGGAAGTCTATTTCCTTTGCCAGATTGGGGAAGTTCTCCTTCATTATTTGTTCAAGTAAGTTTTCCACTTGCTGCTCTTCCTTTTCCTCTTCTGGTACCCCTATAATTTGGATGTCGGAACATTTAAAGATGTCCTGGAAGTTCCTAAGCCTCTCCTCATTTTTTTTAATTCTTGTTTCTTCTTATCTGTTTGGTTGTTTCTTTCTCCCTTCTGGTCCACCTCATTGATTTGAGTCCCAGTTTCCTACTCATCACTATTATTTCCCTATGCATTTTCCTTTATTTTACTTAGCATAGCCTTCATTTGTTCATCTAATTTGGGACCAAATTCAACCAATTCTGTGAGCATCCTGATCACCAGTGCTTTGAACTATGCATCTGATAGGTTGCTATCTCTTTGTTGCTTAGTTGTATTTGCTGTGGAGCTTTGATCTGTTCTTCTGTTTGGGCCATTTTTTTGTCTTGTCCCACCTGTTACATATGAGGTTCAGAACCTTAGGTGTTCACCAGGGTGGGGCAACCCAGTTGCTGGGTTGTGACGCTGCATGTGGGGGTGGGGTCCGAGAGGGAACAATGGCGCTTGCTCCACTCTCTGCCAGATTTCAGTCCCTTCTGCCACTTCCCCCAAGCAAATTGGGCCATTCTGGTGCTTATTCTCATGTGGGTGGGCTTGTATATGTTCTAGGACCCTGTGGGTCTCTCCAGCAAAATCTCCTGTGAGGCTGGGAGTCTCTCTCAGCACCTCAACCTCCACAGCTGTTTTCAATCGGTGTTTTGAGGCTTAATTTCCTGGCTTTGGGACCCTGGGATGCACAGTCTGTCTAGCTCCCCAATTTCACCTAGTTTATCTATGTGGGAATGTGGGACCACCCAGTCAGCGAGCTGCCTCGCATGCAGTGCCCCGCTTCACAATCACCACCTCGCTGGGTCTCTGCCTTTTGCCACCAGGCACCCAGGATCTGCCAGCTGCTGTCTGTGCGCCCAGGGTTCACCCGCTGCCATCTCGCATGCCCAGGGTGCCTTGCATGCCTGGAGCCACTGCTTGTTGTGTCTTGACCAGCTGCCCAACTCCATCCTGCCTACCCGTCTGGATGAATGCATCTGTTTTATCTCCTTGGTTGTCCTACTTCTATACAGTTCAATTTTCTGTCAGTTCTGGTTGCTATTTTGTTTCTAAATTGTTGTTGTCCTTATTTTGGTTGTGTGAGGAGGTACAGTGTCTCCCTATGCCTCCATCTTGGCCAGAAGTCCCCTGAGGTGGTATTTCTAATAAACAGGTCTGATCTCGCATCATTTGCCCCTCTACCCCTCCTGCTTGAAATGCTTCCATGTTCCCTACAGCCTTCACAATCAGGTCTCAGCTCCTTACAGGTGGTACAAGAGCCTCTCCTACTGATTTCTCTAGCCTCATTTGTCTCCTCTGCTTTCAGAAATTCTCTAGAAATTCTAAACAGGTTGCGAATCTTCCAGAACATTATGCTGTTTCATACTTTCCGGCCTTGAAATGCTGCCACCTAGAATACTCTTCCTATCACTCTTCCCACATGGGAAACTCCACCCCTTAGAGTTCAGTTCCATGTCACTTCCTCCCAGTGAGCCTTCCTTGACCCTCCCTTTTGGATAGATAACAACTTTCTTCCAAGAGCTACTCTGGACCAAGTATGTGCATCTATTATTATGTATTTTGTGATGATCTGCCTGCCCATCTGTACCACACTCCAGGCTTGAATAGCAGTTTACCCAAGTAATTAAGAAAGTGGAAACAAATCCCAGCTCTGCCACTTATCAGAGTGAACCTGGGCAAGTTATTTATCTCTAGTCTTAGTTTTCTCATCTATTAAATGGGATGATGATAGATAATAGACAGCCTTATAAAGTTGCTGTCAGGTTAATGTATATCAAACATTTTGTGCCTGGCATATAGTAAATCTTATATAACATTAGTTATTTGATCATAAATGTGATATATATATAAAATAGGAGAATATTGTTATGTTTCATGTTGTGCCACAGCTCCCTTAAGCTATCTTCATTCTTTTTTGAGTTTTTTTTTCATTTTGCTGCTCTGTCTGTATTTTTTTTCTACCTCATCTTCCAACTCACTGATTCGATTGATTTTCTGCTTCATCTAGCCTGCTTTTAATTCCTTCTAGTGTATTCTTCATTTCAGATATTGTATCCTTCATTTCCTTCTGGTTCTTATTTATAATTTCTCTGTCCTTTTTCATGTTGATATAATTCTCACTAAGTTCCTTGTAGGTCCCATAAGTTCCTTGTAGTTGCCACTGAGTTCCTTGAGCATCCTTATAACCATTACTTTGAACTCTATGTCTGATAGATTGCTTGCCTCAACTTCATTAAACACTCTTTCTGGAGATTCTTTCTTTCCTTTCAATTGCAGCTTTTTCTTTATCTCCCCATTTTAGGTGACTCTTTATCTGTTTCTACATTTTAGATTGATCTGCTTTGACTCTCTGTCTTCATGGGGTGGCCTTCTTTGGTAGGAGACCTGTGGGACTCTGAACCAGACTCCTTGACCTCCTGAGCCGGATGCTCCCGGGATACCCCTTACGTGGGCTCTATTGTGGTAACTGGAGAAAGTTAACCTAGTCTTGAAGGTCAGGAACTTGCCTTTAGACAGGAAATTTCTGTGATATATGAAATACTGAAAGTCTTACTTTAGATAACTAAAATAAGATGGTAGAAGCTGTGGCAGACAGCACCCAGTAGAGGAAAGAGCACACACAAAGCCCAGAGTCAGGAAGAAATTTGGCACACCTAGATTTTGTTCCTTGTGTCTGACGTATTGCTGTGTATGGTACCCAATTTATGTACAGAATAACCCTCCACAGACCTCTAGGATTAAACTTTCTAATGTTGGTTTCCTTCTCAGAAACCTTCCACGATTCTCTATTGCCTACTTAATGACATATTAATTCCTTAGTTGTTTTTCATGACCCAATATAATATGGGCTCCAATAATGGTTCAGTTTTATCTCCTATAAATCATCTACTAAGCAATAAACATTATGAACTGTGTGATATTCCCCACACATTTCTTATTTATTCCTATTTCTCCACCTTTACTCAGGTTGATATTGTTACCAAAATGCTTTCTTCTCCATTCGCATCCATGCTCGTTTTTCCACACAATATTCACTTGTTCTGTGTGTGATGTGCTTTGCTGCTTTATTTTGTAATCTATCTTACTTTAATCTACTTCAGTTTTTTAAAACACACAAGTTGGAACTTACCAAAGTGATTTCACAGCCCACAGTAGATCTTAACCCACAGTCCAAGATATTGTCCCAAAGGCCTTAATGATTTTTCTAAGTTATACAATTCTTGAGTGAGGTTGACTTTGGTACATTCTAAGTTTTCTTCCAGCAGTAGAGTCCTCTAACTCAGTTACATCTTGATTATTGCACATCTTTATTCTCTGGAGACATGGTCAATGGAGGAACAAATCATACAGAGGATACTAGGCAAGGCATCCTGAGGATACTGGGAATGCATCTTAATTTGTAGATGTCATACTTTGATGTTTCAATCCTGACAGTGTTCTGAACTAAAGTCCCTAATCGTATTGAGCTGTTCCAGAGCACATATTATACAAAGACGAACATGGTAGGGAGGGGTCTTCATTCTAGCTATAGCTGGTAACACAGAAACAAAAACCTCTATTAGCAAGTAAATCCATGGCAATCAGCTGTAAATGTAACTCATTTATGTAGTAAATTTACCTTTGCAGATTGATTTGCTGTATATTTCCCAAGAAAAATGTGTGAATCTTGGGTATGAGGTCTGTTTGGCAAAAAGCCCAGCCATAGTTAATATAGTGAGAACAGTTTGTGCAACACTGGTATAACTTGGCAGCTGAGGAGAGTGGAATGGAATGAGCATGTGTAAACAGTGATGATTTCACTGTACTAATCAGTGGGGGTGGTAGATGCCACTAAGTGAGCACCTGTACTGCGTGGCTGTCACATTCAAAATGACTGAATGAATAGAGCAATGAATCTGCATCTAATTTTGCCTTAAACTTAAACATTCCTCTGCAGAAACTATTTAGAAGTTTCAGAAGGTCGCAGCTACAGGCAACTGGTGATTGGCAGCTTCATCATGACTACATGGCCTCTCATGCATGACATCTCGTGCAGAGTTTTTTTTCAAAACATCAACTTACCCAGGTAACTCAGCACCCCCACAGCCCAGATTTGGCATCCTGTGACTTCTGGCTTTTCCCAAAACTAAAATCACCTTTGAAAGGGAAGAGATTTTAGACTGTAAGTGAGATTCAGGAAAATATGACAGAGCAGCTTATGATGACTGGGAGAACGGTATGAGGTCCCAATGTGCCTACTTTGAATAGGGCTGAGGTGTCATTGTCCTATGTACAATGTTTTTTGTATCTTGTATTTTCATCAATAAATGTCTCTGTTTTTTCATAGCACATGGCTAGATACTTTCTGGACAGACCTTGTAATAATCACTCTTCAAAAAAGGTATTGTTCACAATTGTTTTTATATCTTGAGTAAACTTTTAGTGGAGAATTTCAGTATTTCTTTCATTTTAGATTTTCCAGTGTCAACACATAGGCCAACTTACCATCTTGTTAATATGCTTCAAATCTTTATCCCCAGCTCAGATTGCTTTCCTATGTTTCATTTTTTTCTATCTCCTACTGCCAACTGAATCTGGCTATCACAATGTTTCCCAGATGCCTAAACTCATCAATCTAAAAGTGAATTCATTGCCATCACCCTAAATCAAATCAGCTTCCCCTTCCTCACCCAATCTTACATGGATTAAAGAATGTCACACCATCTTTCCATGTAAGCCAGAAAACACTGGCATTAGGTGTGATTCCTCCTTTTTCAACTAATGCGCCACTAGTTTTTCTTGATGTTACATGTATGTTCTCAGATCCATAATTCTCATCAACCTCCCTGCCTCCACTGGTGCCCAAACCTCCAAAATGGCCCTCCTGCCATCTTTCTAGGCACATTTCACAAAGTGGCCCATCTATCATGTCATTCTCCAAGTGAAAGCTATGCTATTAACTACTATTCCCTTCAGGAGAGAGTCCAATACAAAGTAACAGAAATTGCTTACAAAGACGTCTCATCTTTCCTCTTCTAACCTTTCCTGTTTCATTTTCACCTTCTTTCTTCATTCCTTTCACTTTTTCTCCTTTCATAAATAAAGTCTCTTTTATTGAAAAATGACCTTTATGCCTCAAACACTTCTTTTTCTTTTTTTGGTCTGGAAAATCCTCCCTTTTTATTGGAGAGCTCTTACCCTCCCTTCAAGTCACGTCTTGAATATTTCATGGAAAATATTCCTGGCTCCATCTAAGTCCAGGGTTGGGGCACCTCCCTTAGTACCCTGTAGCTCATTATTATGCTGTAATGAAACCACCCATTGATTTTAGTCTGATAGTGTCAGCACGAGAACTATTTAACATCATATCTTTATTGCCTAGGACACGATAGGTATATAATTAATATTTCTACGCATGATCTTAGCCAAAAGGCCGAGAAGCGATAATTAATTTTCTAGAGTGAATAAATAATATCTGATTTGCTCTCTGCAATGATAATGGGACTTGCCTATGGAAGGGCCCTACAGTGTGTGGCTTTGCTGGTGATTCGGGAGAGAAGTCTTTCCAACAATGGAGTGAAGTATCAGAAAACTGCTTTGACTGTAAATTTAAATCATGGTCTCCAAACAGCTCATCAGTAATATAATTTATTTTAAAAACAATGCCCATTTGTTTTCATTGTCTTACTTCACAAACTCAGGAGGAGGTTATTTTTGGCTTCTTAAACTATCTACATTTCAAGTAATCTCTTGTCTTAAAGAATTAAATTTTACTTCTTACCAAACTCACTCTGTCACTATCTAGGTCCTCAGATCACTGGGGCTTTTACCAATTTCACTCACTTACTCTCTTTCACCTATTTCTCATTGATTGCACACCTACTAAGTGCCAGGTACTAGAAATACTAGATGGGTGAGATGTTATTCCTCTCCTCAAGGCCCAGCTTGCTCAGGGCTGGGAGGGAGGAAGGAAGCAGATGTGATATTAAATACCTTCCAAGCTTACACAAGCATGAATTTAATCAAAAGATTCCACAAGAGCATAAAAAATGTTAGGAAATGGGAAAGTTTTTGCTTTAGGTATGAAAAAGCAAAATAAGCTTTATGAGTAATAAATATTCTGAGAGAACCTATAGGGAACAGCAGATATTATAAGGAGATTACATATGGAACTGTAAAGATTCTCAGTGCATTAGTTCACATTAAGCCTGTGCTATTTGCATCAGTGCTATTTTTTTTAAAAAGATTATGTTTACTTATTTTTAGAGAAAGGGAAAGGGAGGGAGAAAGAGAAAGAAAGAAAGAAACATCAATGTGTGGTTGTCTCTCATGTGCCCCTTACTAGGAACCTGGCCGGTAACCCAGGCATGTGCCTTGACTAGGAATCTAAATGGTGACACTTTGGTTCATAGGTTGGCACTCAATCCACTGAGCCACACCAGCCAGGATGAGTTAATGCTATCTGAGCCAGTTAGCTTTTTACTGAATTCTATTCATTCCTGAAAAGCAAATAGTCTGAAATTTCTGGAAGAGTATAGAAATTTCTTTAAAGACACATAGGCAAAATAACCAAAGTAATAAGAATCTGTGGTTAGTCACAGGTGGTCAACACTTACAGCTTATAACAATTATTAAAATGTGAATGTCAGTGGTGAGCCTACTAATGCTAATACCAGAAAAGTAGAAATGTATTCTTAAGAATTTTTAACTCAAGTAAAATTTGGAATAGGCCAACCTATTCTGAACAGAGTGATTCTGCAATTTCCACAAGCCAAAAACTCTTCAAAATACACTTCTTGGGTTCTTGCATAAATATTTAGAGACTCATTTAATAATTATCTTGCTGTTCCCTTAACATATGTGTTGTATGATACCTTACACTTTTGCTGTTCCTTTTGACTGGAATAGCCTTCAGCTTCTCAGGTGCCTGTTAAGCTCAAATATCTCTTCCTCTGTGAAGTGCCATGACAGAATCAATTGAATTCTCTCAGGCTGAATTAACTTCTCAGCACCCTGAGTGCTTTTTCTGAGAAGTAATTTATGGGATTACCCAGGAAGAGTATGTATGGGAATTCAGCATCAGAATACATGTGTCTCACCCAGTGGGCGCTGTGTGGTAGGCCAGGAAGAGCGAGAGGCAGCAACAAGAACTTACCGAGGTCTCAGTTCTGCTCACACCAACTCTGGTGGTTACCCTCATCAACAACACCAACAGGCAGCGGAGGGAAACACAAAGACTGATCATCTGGGTATGATTGACACCTAGTAATCTAATAAAGTTTCAACCTAAGCCATTCTATTCAAATACCAAATGCAAATAAACTAATCATTCTAATACCTTAGTAAAACTTTAACAGTAATTTTATTTATTTCTTTAGCATTTTTCAATAAGTTAAGGTGGTTTCATTACTGTTTTGTTCTGTTAATAACTCTGTGAAATAACTAACAGGTATTTCTCTGTTACTGTTGAAAAAGCAAAAAGTTGGCTTGGTTCATTCAGATACAGATAGGACACAGGCTCCTTCACTTCAGGACATCATGAGAAGGGGGTTTTATAGCCCTTCTTTATCAGCAGGAACATTAAACACTTTATATTTCAGTTTTAATTCTCATCACAATCTTTTTAGAATAGATTTTGTTGTCTTCAATTTTTTTGATATAAAATATGAGGTTCAAAGAGATTAAATAAACTCCCTCAAGTCACTGGTAAACATTGTCTGTCTAACCCCACAAGCCCTGGGGTTTTTAGGACCCTCGCCCCTTTCACTGCGCCTCCCCCTTTCTCCGCTGAGGTCCAGAGTCAAATGTATTTATTAATAACAGAAGAAATACATCTACAGAAAAGAAGCTTTAGTGTATGATTGAATGTTAGAAAGTTTGTCTTAGAAAAAAGTGATCATTTTCAATCTTTTAAGTTTGCATATATCTTCATTATACTTACTGGTAAATTTTAAAAAACGTTTCAAAATAATGCATTTATCTTACCTTTGTTTCCTTTTTTTCTATATCCTTTCTGGAGTTGATACTAAAGAGCAGTGAAATGAGCAAAAACCACATTGCACAGAAATAGGAAAGAAAACGAGGTTGTAATTTGTGGAAATCCCTCAATAAGTCACTGCCTCTGTCACCCCATCTCACTGTTGGGGAGGCGAACCAAAAAGGGGTTCAGGGAACTTTCAAGGGTTGCAGAGTTCAAAATCTGCTGAGAAAACAGACCATCTATTCTTGTACCATTCATTGTTTTAGATGGCAATCTTCAATGCCAGCATATTGTAGTAAAAATAAAAAATTGTGTTTAATACAGCAATAAAGAGAATACATCAGCTGAAGTTGTCAGCAATGAACTCTGGATTGAACGTGACTGTTTTCTTCTAGTAGAACAGCTATGGTCATGGATTATTTGCGAAGGGCTTTTCATGTGGATGATATAAATTACACAAATAAAACCAAGACTACGAATATGTGCACAGTTTATGCCATGTTAAAGTTGCAGCTAAACAATGTTTCCACTGAGTTTCAGGACCAACATTCTCCCATTAGAACGTGATGCATTTGTTCATTAAAATTGAAAGGCTGAAGGGCATCTTTTTAGAAGACTTGCTGAATTGCCATCTAAACTGGATAACAGTAGCAATAAAACAAGTTTTGTGTTCTCTCTTTTTTTTCACACATTTATATTAATGTCAGCAGATGTAAGAAGCAATTTATAAATGCATAAACCAATCTACAAGTGGCCTCAAGAAAGCAAGCTGTTCCTAGGGAAAAGAGACCTTTAGGATTATTCCAAATCAAATAAACTCAATATATTTTCATATTTTAATAATAAACACTATTGCATCAGTCAGTATGCTGTCACAGTGAGCAATATGACAATGCATTATAAAATGTCCCATAGTCTCTTTTAACTCCACATAAACCTCATATTCACTGATTTTATCTCCTTTTCCTTGTGCTTCCTCCCCAACCCCTACATGTCCTTACTCCTCTCCTTACCACTAAAATTCTCTGGTCAACCATTTTAACCAGCTACTTGAGCACACCCTTGACTTCTTTTCTATGTTTTGGGTTTTTTCCCCTCGTGCTTAGCAGAACTGGCAGGTTGCACAGGTGTATGTACTTGTCAAAAACATCCAATTGTCCCCTAGCTGGTGTGGCTCAGTGGACTGAGTGCCAGCCTCCCCATGGGGGGGGGCTCATGAGAGGCAGCCACACATTGATGTTTCTCTCCCTTTTTTCTCCCTCCCTTCCCCTGTGCCTAAAAATAAATAAATATAATGATTTAAAAATCAAATTGTACACATAAGAGTTATGCACTTCATTGCATGAAATTGTATCCTTAAAAAACTTTAAACAATTATTGACCTCTAGTGAATAAATTTGTTTTTTGCAATGATACTGGTTAGCAATTTTAAAATTTACTTAAACAAATGAGTAAATATAAGGAAGGTAATGGGGGTAGTATTCCAAAGAGGAGTTATAAATACTCAAAGAAGAAACATTGATATTGGATTGAAATGTAGAGGAAAAAGACATTTGCAGATGAATGAAAACCGAATCTCTCAACAGCAGAACATAGACTAAAATAATGGCTAAGGGAAGTCTTTGTTATAGAACAATAAAAAGAAGAAAGAAAATCTGTGGGTGAATACAAAAGACTTTCCTTGAGTGTTCTAAATTTTGTTTAATAGTTGAAACAAAAAGTATGGTATTCTTTGATGTGGATGAGAAAATGTATGTAGAGGAAATGTTTAAGACAATTACACTATAAATGAATGAAAGTAAAGGGACTTAAAGAGAGGCAAATTTTCTGCATTTGATTTCAACACCAGTAGATCTTTCTGGTGAGGGAAGAATTCTCTATCTTGATTGCGGGAGCTGTTACAGTTAATCTACACACATGATAAAATGATATAGATCTGTACACAACACTGTACCAACATAAATTTTGTGTTGTACTATAATTAATACAAGAGGAAACCATTGGGAGAAAGTGGATGAAAATTACCCAGAAAATTTTGGTTGTTCAACTTCTTATAAATCTATAATTATTTAAAAATAAACAGTAAATAATAGGCTTTTAAAAAGTCATTGAAGGTCAGATTTAGAAACTTCTAACTATGAGAAAATGTAAATGCACAATAAAGAGTTGCTGTAAAGTTATACAATGTTTCCCCAGTGATTGTTTTTTTGATAGTGATTTGTGACCCATTTTATTTAGGAAGTTTAGTTCTGTTCAGATATTGATGGTATTATCACTTTCTGCTCTTTTTGTGTCTTTAATAATAACACTGTAAAAGCTTATGAATCATCTTGCTTGGGTCATGACTATAGCTGATTTTTTAAAATTATTTCCTAAAGAAAAATTCTTTATTATTTAACAATCAGAGCATTGCAGCAGATACCTTGGAAGTCTGTAAGCATTTCTTTTCTGTTTCAGGAGAGTGGAAAGGAACCATCATCAGAGTCTCAGAATCTATCAGTGGTACAACTAGACGGTGACATAAAACTGTGATAGCGAATTATACCCAGGCCTTATTACCTGTCTGTGTCTGATTTTCTCATCTACAATAAAAAAAATCCTTCCTGCCCTTCCAATCTATAGTAGATACTTTCATAATTCCTACAAAGCCTAGTCAACTCCTATGGGAACCGATTTCACCTCCCTCCCCCATGTGGCCCTGTCACAACAGACAGGACTGGTGCAGGATTCTCTTTCCTGTGCTGATTTGGAACTGGGATCCACGGACTCAAATTAGGTTAAGCTCCAATGATCCTGATTCGTATGACCATTCTCTTCCTCAATCATGAAATATTCCAAACACACCAAAATGCCCATCGCAGCCCACCAAATGAACAGGTGCTACTACTGTGACACATAGTTACAGATTTCCTCTTTTCTTAAAAAATTAGGAAAGTTTTGACATAGTTACAAATTTTTAAAAAAGTGCAGAATGTACCAATTGTCAAAATAAAACAATTACCAAGATTTTGTCACATTCATGTAACTAATTTTTAATTCACTTCTAAGTAGTGCTAAAAACACATAACATAAAATTTACCATCTTAACCATTTTTAAGTCTGTAACTCAGTAGTGTTATCTATGATCATAAAGTTGATGCCCTTTGAAGATTTTCTCCTTCTTTCAGCCCCTGAAAACTATAATTAAGCTTTCTGTTTCTATGATACATGATACACATGATTATATCATGTATAATATCACATATTATAGATACATGATATAAATGAAGCCACCAACCTTTGTTCTATTATAACTGGGTTATTACACTTGCATACTGTACTCAAGGTTCACCCACATTGCAGCATGTAACAGGATTTCCTTCTTTTTTAACACTGAATACTTTTCAAGTGTATGTATTTACTACATTTTTTACACATTCACTGGCTGATGAACATCTTGGTTACTATGAATACTGCGTCAATAAATATGGTTGTACAAATATATCTTTGAGATTCTTCTTTCAGTTCAAATATATATACAAATAGCTGGGATTGTTGGATTGTATGGTGGTTGTATTTTAAATTTTTTGAGGAACCTCTGTACTATTTTTATAATGATTTTTATAGTGGTTGCTCTGTTCTACATTTCCATCAATAGCATGCAAGGCTTCCACTACATCCACATTCTCACCAACACTTGTAATTTTCTATTTTTATGATAGTAGCCATCTTAGTGGGTGTGAGGTAATATTACATTGTAGCTTTGATTTTCATTTCAGTAAAACTGATGAAGCTGGGAATTTTTTTCATATGCTTGTTGGCCATCTTTTTTGGGGAAATGTCCATTAAAGTTTTTCCCATTTTTTAATTTTTAAAATTTTAAAAATATATTTTATTGATTATGCTATTACAGTTGTCCCATTTTCCCCCTTCACTCCCCTCCACCCTGCACACCCTCTCCCACCCACATTCCCAACTTTAGTTCATGTCCATGTGTCATACTTATAAGTTCTTCAGTTTATACTATTTCCCACACTATACTTGCCCTCCCCCTGTCTATTTTCTACCTACCATCATCTATGTGACTGATTCTCTGTATCTTCTCCCCCTCTCTCCCACACCCATTTCCCTGTTGCTAACCCTCCATGTGATCTCTATTTCTGTGGTTCTGTTCCTGTTCTAGTTGTTTGCTTAGTTTGTTTTTGTTTTTGTTTCAGGTGTGGTTGTTCATAATTGTGAGTTTGCTATCATTTTACTATATATGTTTTTTATCTTCTTTTTCTTAGATAAGTTCCTTTAACATTTCATATAATAAAGGCTTGGTGGTGATGAACTCCTTGAACCTGACCTTATCTGAGAAGCACTTTATCTGTCCTTCCATTCTAAATGAAAGTTTTGCTGGATAGAGCAATTTTGGATGTAGGTCCTTGCCTTTCATGACTTGGAATACTTCTTTCCAGCCCCTTCTTGCCTGTAAGGTCTCTTTTGAGAAATCAGCTGACAGTCTGATGGGAACTCCTTTGTAGGTAACTGTCTCCTTATCTCTCACTGCTTCTAGGATTCTCTCCTTCATTTTAATCTTGACTAATGTAATTATGATGTGCCTTAGTGTGTTCCTCCTTGGGCCCACCTTCTTTGGGACTCTCTGAGCTTCCTGAACTTCCTGGAAGTCTATTTCTTTTGCCAGATTGGGGAAGTTCTCCTTCATTATTTGTTCAACTAAGTTTTCCACTTGTTGCTCTTCCTCTTCCTCTTCTGGTACTCCTATAATTCAGATGTTGGAACATTTAAAGATGTCCTGGAAGTTCCTAGGCCTCTCCTTATTGTTTTCAGTTCTTATTTCTTCCTTCTTATTTGTTTGGTTGTTTCTTTCTTCCTTCTGATCCACTCCATTGATCTGAGTCCCAGGTTTCTTCCCATCACTATTGGTTCCCTGTGCATTTTCCTCTATTTTGCTTAGCGTAGCCTTCATTTGTTCATCTAATTTATGACCAAATACAACTAATTCTGTGAGTATCCTGATCACCAGTGCTTTGAACTGCGCATCTGATAGGCTGGCTACCTCTTCGTTGCTTAGTTATATTTGCTGTGGAGCTTTAATCTGTTCTTCTGTTTGGGCCATTTTTTTTTTTGTCTTGTTGCACCTGTTACATAGTAAGAGGCAGAGCCTTAGGTGTTCACCAGGGTGGGGCAACCCACATCATTGCTTTGTGACATTGTTTGTGGAGGAGGGTCTGAGAGGGAACAATGGTGCTTCCTCTACTCTCTGCCGGATTTCAGTCCCTTCTCCCACTTCCCATGAGCAAATTGGGCCCTTCTGGTGCTGGTTCCCATGTGGATGGGCTTGTGCACATTCTAGGACCCTGTGGGTCTCTCCAGCGAAATCTCCTGTGAGGCTGGGAGTCTCTCTTAGAGTCTCTCAGCTGGGTCTGCCAGCTGCCATTTGCCATGAGTCCTCTTCATCCGACTGCCTGACTCTGCTCCTTTTACCGGTCTGGATGAGCATTTCTTCTTTAACTCATTGGTTGTCGAACTTCCATACAGTTCAGTTTTCTGTCAGTATTGGTTGTTTTTTTGTTTCTAAATTTTTGTTGCTCTAATTTGGGTTGTTCAAGGAGGCACAGTGTGTCTACCTATGCCTCCATCTTGGCCAGAAGTCGTTTTTCCCTATTTTTAAATCCAGTTGGTTTTTTGTTGTCATTTTTGTTATAGGAGTCCTCTGTATATTTTGGGTGTAACCCCTTGTCAGATGTGTGATTTGCAAATGTTTTCTCACATTTGAAGGTTGCCTGTGTTGATGCACAAAAGTTTCTTGATTTCTTATAGTTTGTTCATTTTTGCTTCTGTGCTTTTGGTGTCACTCCAAGAAATCATTGCCAAGTCTAATGTCATGAAGCTTCTTCCCCGTGTCCTTATCTAGCAGTTTTATAGTTTCTGGTCTTATGTTTAGGTCTTTAATTCATTTTTAAGTTAATTTCCAGTATATGATATACAATAATGGTCCAAGTTTATTCTTTTGCATGTGGATATACAGTTATCCCAGTACCATTTGTTGAAAGGATTATTTCCCCCATTGTGTGGTCTCAGCACTTTTGTTGAAGATCATTTAACCATATGCACATTGGTTTATTTCTGGGATCTCAATTTTATTCCATTGGGCTATATGCTTGTTTTTATGCCAATATAACACTGTTTTGATTATTATATTTTTGTATAACTTAACCTGTTTTTAAAACAACTTTTCCCTTTTTTCCTTTCTGGTATATTTTATAGCAATTATCAGGCAGCATAATTTTACCCTTATATGATTCAGTATGGGTATCTAAAAATTATGAACATTTTCTTACAAAGTCACAATGTCATTATCATTCAGAATAAAATTGGCAATATATCTTTGGTATAACCTCACATCTAGTCCAAAATCAAATCTATTAAATGTCTCAAAAATAAGTTTTTAACAAATATATATATATTTATTTTAATAATGTTTTAATTCTCATTTGAGGATATTTGTATTGATTTTAGAGAGGGAGGCAAGGAGAGAGAGAAAGAGAGATGTTGATGTGAGAGAGAAACATCAATCAGTTGTTTCCTGTAGGTGCCTGGACCGGGGATCAGACCCAAAATCCAGGTATGTGCACTGGTTGGATAGTGAACACACACCTTTTGGTGAATAGGACTTGATGCTCCAACCAACTGAGCCACCCGCCAGAGCATCTCAAAAATATATATCTTTAAAGATTTTATTTATTTATCTTTAGAAAGGAAGGGAAAGAGAGAGGGAGAAAAATATCAATGTATGGTTGCCTCTCATGCGTCCCCCACTGGGAGCTGACCTGCAACCCAGGCATGTGCCCTAACTGGGAACCGAACCATGGTTGTTTGGTTTGCAGGCCCGTGCTCAATCCTCAAAAATATTTTTATTGGTTTGTTTTAATCAGGTTCTAAACAAGGTCCTCACTTTAATTTAATTACATCTCTTAAATACTTTATGATTCAGAGAAGTCTTTTCCCCCTTTCCTTCAGACTCTGTCTTGTAGAAGTTGGATTACTTTCCCTATATAACATCTCACAATCTGGATTTCCCTGTTTACCTCCTTGCTTTGTCATTTAACTCATAAATGAAGTTCACTAGTGGCTTAATTGTACGGTCACTTAACTATAAATTAAAATTAGCTCAGAACTTTAATTTATTCATGCCTACATGTAGTTTTTAAACCACATTTGCATATGGAAGACTCTGGGGACTTTTGCCAGTTTCAATGGTCATTCTCAGATATGTTTTCCCAAGCTTCCACCCAGAATACATAGGGTCCTTTTCCCTTAGAAGTGAATGTTCGCTGGCAAATTTTTTGAACCCTGGGTTTGTGGAGTATGTAAGTTGTCCCCATTAATTTTTCACTATTCCTGCCATGCAACTTCGATCATGTTCTTGTTCTACAACTATAGGTGATTTATCATTTGTGTTCCTAATCTAAAGTTTATAGAAATGTCTTCCTTCTAATTGTATTTAGATGTGGTTAAATCAATTTCTCATTTGCTATCCTGATTGATTTGTTTACTTTTCATGAGGACTTGTTGGAGTATTAAAAACCTACCTTGCTGCCAAGATCACATCACTGAAGTTCCTCAACTTTCCTTTTGCAAATGGAAGAAAAATTGAAAAACACCAACTCCCAACTCATTTCATTTCACTTTCTGTCCTGTTCCCACCCTAAAAAATAACCCCTATCCAGAAGTTGTTATGTTCTATTGTCATGCATATTTTTGTGCTTTTACTGCATGTATACCTATGCATTAAATTTGTATCCTATTGTTGTGTCTGAGTTTAGAGTATTTACATATATGTTTTTATATTATATAAATGATTTGCTGCTTGGCTTTCTTCACTAAAAATTATATTATTTGAGATTTATCCATATTAAAACATGAGCTCTAGATCATTAATTTTAACAACTGTATACTATTTCAGGGTTTAGAGAAAGCATAATTTGTTTTTCAGTCCCCTGCTGAGGGAGAATTTTTTTATTTCACCATGATAAGCAGCACTGTGAAAAAAGCTCCTGTGCGCATGTTTATACCCATCTGCATGAGGTTCTCCAAGGTAAATATCTGGGACTGAGAGTGCTGGATCAAAGGGTACATGCATCTTCTTAAGCCCACATGTACAAGAGTTTCCCCCATGTGTATCTGTGCCAACATTTTTTCTGTGGCAGAATTTTAGCAAAGATTCTGTTAACTTAGCTTTTCTGATCATTTTGGATGTTAAATCTTGGTCACAATTATGTACAAGGTCTTAATAACTCAGGTATTTCTCCAAAAAACACCAGATAGGCTTTACCATTCTCCTTACAGGATGGATCCTTCCATTAAACCGAATCATAACTCATTAGGAGTCAGAGGTTTCTGAACAGTGTGGTTCGGATGCCCAGGAAAGGGAAGCTTTCTGCCCAAGGTGGTTTATGTCTTCTACCTAGAGGCAGGGTTGCTAATGACCTGTAGCCACTAGCTCACTCTGAGGATCTTGACTTCATATGAAAGTTTCAGGTTGTACTTCTGCACTTAGCAACAGACTCCAGGCTCAGTCTCTGCATCTCAGCACCATCAGGGCATTAGCTGCCAGGTAACCCTGGTTAACGCATTTGCCTGTCGTTCATTGTTCACTATTCCAGTTTCAGCTCATTCTTCTTTCCTCCTTTTTCTTCTTTCTCCTTTTTCCTCCTTTTTCTTTTTCCTTTGCCACTGGAGATTTTTCTTACTGCCACTTTAGCCATGAATACGTTTAAAAGGTATGTGTGCAATACTTAAGCCACAATCTAGTTGTGTTGTACTGCGGGGAGAGGATACTCAGTGTTTCTAGTTAATTATACAGTCATTTTTGAAGAGCTATTCTGAGTTGGGAATCATATTTCTTTTGTTTGTAACACTGTAATGAAATTGACCAGAAGGAGGCCTACTTTTTCCGACATTACTGGGTTTTCCATCTCTTTCCCACAGCCGCACAAACTTAAGGCAGGAAGTTAACTGTGTGGGCCCAGGATCCTTTCTCTACCACGCCCTCTAAAAACTGGTTGTATTTTTTTCTATTCTTTCCGTGAATATGCTTACCACTGCTTTCATCTACAAACTTCCCCAATCAGTCAGTGGATTCAACTTTGGTCTTGTTGTATTACATTTTACACAGATATTTTATATATTTTATCTGAAGCAAGATAGAGCATGACTCACTAAATAAGTGTGTGTGCAGAAAACTGTAACCTTAAAATTTTAATTATTTTTTAGCATAATTAGAGAGAAGGTCAGGTACAGGTAGTAAAAGAATTTATCAGAAAGCAGAGCCCTGGCTGGTGTAGCTCAGTGGATTGAGCGCGGGCCTGCGAACCACACAATCGCAGTTCGATTCCCAGTCAGGGCACATGCCTGGGTTGCAGGCCAGTTCCCCGTTCCCGGTTCCCGGCAGGGGACACATGAGAGGCAACCATACACACTGATATTTCTGCCCTGGCTGGTGTAGCTCAGTGGATTGAGCGTGGAACTTCGAACCAGACAATTGCAGTTCAATTCCCAGTCAGGGCACATGCCTGGGTTGCAGGCCAGTTCCCTGCAGGCCAACACCCAGCAGGGGACGCACGAAAGGCAACCATACATTGATGTNATTTTAATTATTTTTTAGCATAATTAGAGAGAAGGTCAGGTACAGGTAGTAAAAGAATTTATCAGAAAGCAGAAAACATGTGTCTTCAGGGAAAAAAGAATTACAAATCTCAGGCAGATCAGGAATAAAAATTCATAGCATAAATATCCACATTTCATGCAGGTGGGATTAAAGTACAAGGCTATTGTAGGTAGATCTAAACCTTTGGAATCAGAGGGGACTGCTGGCAGGGGTTTTGTTATTGGGTGTCTCAGCTGACTGCTCCCAGAATCCTCCAGCTGTTGCATGCTGGAAAGAAGAAGCAGGTGTTATCAGATGACTGCTCAGGAATATGACCTAAAGGTGACACCAATGGGACACAGAGACTGGTCATATGGCTCTCTTTGGTGCATTGTTTCAAATAGTTGTCTGCAACTCTTGATGTCTGTGATCTGTACCTAGGTCACCTTCAACAATTGCTCTTTCTGTAAACAGGGAAAGTAATGCTGGGAAACAGGCAAACGAAAATAAACAAGTGGGAGACGCAGTCACTTCCGGCCCTGTTAGCCAATATGACACTACTTGCTAATCCTAGAGTCAAGTTTAGTAATCCTTAGATATTTCTTGCTTACAAATTGAACCTCAAAATAATGAATATTAGTAAGGTTGGAGAGTATAGCTGAAAGAGTTCAGGATTTGAAGGGATCAAGTCTTAGCCCCATTATCTAATAGCTTTGTAGCCTTGGTCTTATAACCTATCTAGATGTTATTCAATTTGTAAAATGGTGATTAAAATAGCGACCTCAACAGATTAATGTATAGATGAAATAAGAGAATATAAGGTGCCAGGCAAATGGTAGATGATGAGTATTTACTGGCTCCTTTTTCATCATCCACCCAAGAGTTAGGGTTGGGCGTTGGAAGACATTCACATGCTCAGATTGGGAATCAATTCCTCCATCCACACTAACCCTCCTTGTTATTGTTCAAACATAGCAGACATTGTCCTGCCTTAACACATTGGATCTGGTTGGTCCCTTTCCCTGAATCTTCTCCCAATTATGCACATGAGCTGACTCTTTTATCTTCTGAAGCTCTTTGCTCAATGTCTCCTTCTCATTGCAGCTTATTCTGAAGACCTCATTTAAAATTGCAGTGTACATACATGTCCTTCCTCTTTGCTTCCCCATTCCTGTACTACTGATTCTTCTCACCATAATCCTCTGCTTTTCTTTGAACACAATTTCATATTCTGGCACTTCATAAAATTTAATTTTAATTTTTATTGTTATTCTCTGCCTTTCTTCATGAGAATGTATACTCCATAAAGGCTACCACCTTTGTTTAATTTAATGACATACCCTGAGCACCTGTTTCCTGGTATGCCACTAGGGCACAATAAATACAGAGTGGGACAAAAGTCGGTTTACAGTTGTTTGTATGGAAAATAATACAATAATTAATAAATAATATAAGAATAAGCACTGTTGTTTTGGTACTTACAACTGTAAACCTACCTTGTATTTCTGAGTGAATACATGCAGGTGTTTCATACTACATCAGACTGAAGGATTTCCCCAGGCATGAACTGTGCCCTGAACTACCATTCTTTTTTTTCTCACCTCCACATCCTCAGAGCCTAGAATGTAGGAAGTATAAAATGTATAATGGAATGGACGAAAAAATGGTTAAAATACAAGGCAACTTCTCAAGAGGAGTGGGGATTACCCAGACTTAGGCAAAGATCCATTGTCATCTTCCTCTTTCTGGATATGACTACAAAACATACTACTGGCTTAGGAATTTTTTCTATGTTTAACTAATGTTATGCATCCAGAAGGTCAAAGAAATACGAAGAATATTAACTATAGCCTAAGAGCTTTGATGAAATCACAGTGAATATTTATGCTCACTGACTCATTTAAAGTTTAAATGGGATATTTAAATTACCACTGAAATGATGTTCATCATTTTTGTAATAAAAGAACAATACAGTGAAATTCAGTTGCACCTCATCACTGGACAGTCCCACCTTGTTACCCATGTTATTTTGAGTTTGGCTGAGTAGGACATTGGTTGGCATCTGTTTTCATGAAGTGATCCTATCTATCTAACCCAAGTGAAAAGACACAACCGAGTGAGCTCCTTCTGGGAATTTCTTCTTTATTCTTAGAATTTTCTGCTCTATACACTATCAAGAAAGAATTATTTAGTACAATATGCTTTTAACACTCAAGAGATGATATCATACTCAGAAAATTTTTATAAAATCAAATCCAAAATAAAGAATAACTTCATAGTTAAGTTATTTGCAGGGACACAAACTGTGAGATATAAAACAAAAAGGAACAAATGTGTGTTTTAAATATAGGAATGAAAGTTTACAGAAATCATAGTAAATTTTTGCCAAGGGGTTTGGAATTCAGATAGGCTTTAATATCACCTGACCTCTACCCCACAATTTCTAGCAGTTAAAATGATTCCCTGTTCCCTGAGATCTCGCCATACTGAACACTTTAAGACAAGTTAATCTGATTTTACGCAACATCTGTGCTCAGTCATCTATACTCAAAGTGTCATATATGCTTGAACAACGAAGCATTGTGCAAAGGCTTTATGTGACACTAGCATTTGATCTCGCCTTGCAATAATGCATGTATCAATTAAGCATGTCTTATTCTTGTCTTTGGGTACTAACACAGTTAAGGATGTCATAGGTTGCACTGAAGAAATATGCCCCCCAAAAGCACTGAAACTGCTTATATTCTACCTCATCATTAACACTTTCACGTATTTGAAATATGCAATCATTTTCCAAACAACGTGAGGACAAACAAGTAAGTCAATCATTTTAGTAAATAATTTATATCCTCAAAAAGATTCTTTACTTTGTGCAATAGTCATAAGTGCTCAAAATACAAATGCTTCACTTCAGAGAGAGAGAGCTCCCAGGTGGCAGACAAAACCACCAACTTATTCATGATTCATTCTGAGTTCTTTACATCAGGCTGCAACTGGGGATGCAAAGATGGAACAAGCAAGCTGATTCATGTTTTACCATTGGAGATTATTCAGCTGAAGTTATGTTGGAAAGCATCTGGTGGCTGAGAAGGAGAAATCAGAATATAAGATCATAAACTGAGCAGTATACTGTTAAAGTATGGATGGCCTAAGACGGGTGCCCCTCTGTAGAGGTTCTATATCAATTGGAAGAGATGAAGAACTGTTTGATCCCCAAACTCTGATGATAGAAGTAACACTCATGTCCCTGTGGTTAATTGAAGGATAGAAATCATGGTAGAATGAGAAATGTACCAAGTGGTTAGTGTGCTAAAAGTAACTTTTAGGAAAACTAATCCAATTCCCAGTAATTTTACAAAGGATGTAAATGAATTCTTTTTTAACTGAAATATTATTTATTTATTAAAACAGATGATTGTGGAAAAAATTAATGAATTCTTTTTAAAAATATTTTATTTATTTATTTTTAGAGAGAGGGGAAGGGAAGGAGAAAGACTGGGAGAGAAACATCAGTGTGTGGTTGCCTCTCATGTGTCCCCTAATGGGGACCTGGCCTGCAACCCAGGCATGTGCCCTGACTGGGAATCGAACTGGTAACCCTTTGCTTCATAGGCCCATGATCAATCCACTGAGCTACACCAGCCAGGGCAAAATTAATGAATTCTTAATAGAAGTCAAATAATGTGTTCTTAATCCACAGTTGGTTGATGGAATCAGAACCAGAGAATCAGAAAAAGCACCAGAAAAAAATGCAGTGGGATACTACTTCATACCAGTCAGAATGGCCATCATTAACAAATCAAAAACAAGTGCTTGCAAACTTTTGGAGAAAAGGGAACCCTGGTGCAGTGTTGATGGGAATGCAGACTGGTGAAGCTGCCATAGAAAACAGTACGGAATTTCTTCAGAAAACTAAAGAGGGAACTGCCTTTCAATCCAGTGATCCTGCTTCTGGGATTATACCCTAAGAATCCTGAAACACCAGTTCAAAAGAACCTATATACCCAAGATTCATAGTAGCACAATTTACAATAGCCAAATTCTGGAAATAGCTTAAGTGCCCATCAGTAAATGAATGGATCAAAAATCTACAGTACATTTACACAAGGGAATACTATGCAACAGAAAGAAAGAAGGAGCTCCTACCCTTCCAAACAGCATGGATGGAACTGGAGAGTGTTGTGCTAAGTGAAATAAGCCAGGTGGTAAAAGACAAATACTATATGATCTCACCTCTAAGGGGAACCTAATGAACAAAACAAACAAATAAGCAAAATAGAAACAGAAACATGGAAATGAAGAGCAAACTGACAGTGACCAGAGGAAAGGAGGATAACAAAGGAAAGAAAGGGAAGAGACAAGTCAAGGAACATGTGTAGAGGACCCATGGACACAGACAATGAGATGGAGATTGACTATGGGAAGGGAGGTGGGCAGGGCAAGGGAGAACAATGGAGAAAAATGTGAAAATGTGGGACAACTATAAATGAACAAACAAATAAAAAATAAAAGAGGAAATTTAAAAGAATGCATCATCTTTGGCATTTAGTTGTGTTTGTCTTATTAGGTCCATCTAGCATATTAGGACATCAAGTCATATGATACCAAATGATTGAACTGGCCATGCATTTCACATAGTGCTTAAATTTATGAATGACCTTTTATTTTATTTTTTATTACCTTTGTTCACTATTAGTTATAGTGCCCTTTTTTACTTCTACTAGAATATTATTGCATTCAGGCATCTTTTCTTCTGCCTAGACACAGGTCATTTGTATAAACAGACTATCAAATGGAGTCTCCAGGGTCTATTCCTGATCAGCTACCCTGATTTCTACTCTTCAGTTAACCACAGGGATATGAATGCACAGCACTGAGAGGAGAGTCAACCTACAGTCCACCCTCAGGCGATTTTAGACACTGAACATTGGCACAGCAATTAAATGCACCAGCTGGAGAGGCAATTAAAAATATGGATCCAGATTATGGTCAACTATTTCAGATGAATGGCTCTGGTTACGTGATAGAAACCCAGAAGCCATAAGGCCACTGTAGAGGTGGCTACAGCCAATCTAGTTAACAGCTCACAGACTGTTAGAGCTGAGAGTTATCGGGAGTCAGCTCTTGCCCAAGGTCACAGCAGTCATTAATGTCTGACTCAGAACATAAACCAAGGATTCCTCCCATGAGTCCAGGATTCTCTCCAACTAATTTTTAGTGGTGAGATAACGTAGCTCTGAGAGATGTGTGTATATTTTCCTGAGTTCTATGGCATATTTAATTGACCCCACATAATTTTAAATGAATCACTTGTGAAGTTTTAAAGATCTTGGTTCATTTTGAAACTGTAAATTATTTACAAGCCTTAAAAGTACTAAACTAGACTTCCTTTAGTTTGTTTATTTGAGAAGAGGAAGGACAAATTGCTCCAAACCCCAAGCTGTTGATGCTGAGGAACTGAACCATATAAATCAAGGACACAGGAAATATCAAATGCCCACAAATACAGTCAGTGGCAAATTTTATGTGCTGGAGTGGCATAAAGTTTTAAAAGTAAATATAAGGCAAGAAAGATAGAAGATAGGAAGAAGGAAAGCTGAGAAGATAAAAATTTCTTATAAAACTCCTCTAAATTACCCTTTTTAATGACAGGTCTTGCTCTATTTTGTAAGCCAGGATGACTAAGTTATTTTCTCAAAAAGCTGTTTATGTGTCCAGATGCTATTTTCTACCCCACCCCAAAAGGAATCTGCAGCACTTTAGAGCACTAAGGAAGTTAATGGCCGAGCAATGCCCTCAGAGTGCTGCTCACTTCACTTATTAAGAGATCAAACCTTGTGGTACAAAGTATTTGAATTGACCATAAATCTAGAACTAAAATAAAACTCCCTCTTTGTTGCTATCATTTTCAGTGTTTATTTTTTTAAAGATTTTATTTATTTATTTTTAAAGGGGAAGGAAAGGAGAGAGAGAAAGAAATGTCAATGTATGGTTGCCTCTCATGCGTCCCCTGCTGGGAACTGGCCTGCAACCCAGGCATGTGCCTTGACTGGGAATCGAACCACGATACTCTGGTTTGCTGTCCCATGCTCAATCCACTGAGCTACACCAGCCAGGGCAATTTTCAGTGTTTATTATACATCACAAAATGTTAGATCTTGAACTCCCCATCTGAGTTCCTGTGCTATGCTGTCAAATGCACAAATGCTAAACTTTTATTGTGTTAAGTCACTGGAATTTGGAGTTGTTTGTTGCAGCCCCTAATGTTACGTAACACAGAGAATCACACCTTTTTTCAAACAGAAAGTTTTTTTCCATGTGGTAGACATTATACACAATTTTTTGCCAATGCTGTTTCTTGCCTACTTCTGCAGATTTAGAAAATGTAATCACTGGTTTCCTTGAAGTTGAGTAAACCATTTGTGATTAACTCTGGCCAGTAAATTGTGAGTGAAAGTTGTATGTGGCTGAGGCTGTGGAAATCTCACATTTAAGTACCAGGGCTCTCTTTTTCCCCCATGCTGAGTGACTGGGAGAACTTATTTTCTAGGTGGTGCAGCCACAACATAGTCTGCTCCCCACTGGCCTGGGTTCCTGAGTGACTGTGAAGTTGAGCTCCAACTTACCAAGCAAAGCATGTATAATTTGAGCAGGAAATAAGTTTTGACTAGATCAAGCCAGATTCTGAGGTTGCTCATTAGGGCAGTACAACCTACCCTATTCTAATATATGACATACAGGCCAGAATATGTACTATATATATATATGTATGTATACATATATTGATATAGCCATGTTTGTATACAAACACATGTATATGTATACACACATGTATATACAGATGTATATACATAGGCAAACATACATATGAGTCAGACTATGTATATATGTGTACATATATATATACTTATATGATTACTAAATTTTTGCATGGAGAATTTTGATGACATGATGGAGCTTTATTTTATGACCTTAAAAGAAAATTTTTAGTAATTTAGGTCATTTTTTAAAATTTTATTTTAATTGTTCAAGTACAGTTTTCTGCCTTTTACTCCCATCCCAGTCCACCCGCCCCAGCCCTCCCCACCTCCCTCCCACTTCCACCCCCCTTTTGTTATTGTCCATGTGTCCTTTATTGCAAACCTTTCCCCTTTCCCTTTTCCCCCTGGAATTCCCTCCCCTCTCCCTTCTGGTCACTGTGAGCCTGTTCTCAATTTCAGTGTCTTTGGTTATTTTTTGCTTGTTTGTTTGTTTTGTTGATTAAGTTCCTGTTAAAGGTGAGATCATATGGTATTTGTCTTTCACTGCCTGGCTTATTTCACTCAGCATAATGCTTTCCAGTTCCATCCATGCTGTCACAAGGTTAGGAGCTCCTTCTTTCTTTCTGCTGCATAGAATGTCATTATGTAAATGTACCATACATTTTTGATTCACTTAGTGATGGGTACCTAGGTTGCTTCCAGCACTTGGCTATTGTAAATTGTGCTGCTATGAACATTGAGGTGCATAGATTCTTTTGGATTGGTGTTTCAGCATTCTTAGGATATAATCCTAGCAGTGGAATTGCCAGGTAATTTAGGTCACTTTTTAATGAAAACATGCCAAAACCCATACACTAAGTAACCTCTGTTGGAGGTTCTGCAAGGGGCTAATTATGCCCCTTGTCCTCTGCATTCTAAACAGTATGAAAAATAAAAATAAGAAATTGGTGAAACTGTAGATCTCGAGATAACTTTTTAACCCCAATAAATGGTCAAAATGGACTTTTCTACTCTATACCACCTAATGTGAACTAGCTCATTCATCTCCTGGCAGAGAGAGCAGCTGGAGGACTGTGGGCTTGCCCCTAGGCATGAAAAGCCCTCCTCCAGAGAGCTTAATAGTGTATGAAGCAGTTAACAAGGAGGAAAGCAGCTACTACCTGAAGACATATTAAAGAGGGAACAAGACACTGTTGTCTTGTACAACAGTGATGTCCTCCTCAAACTTACCCGTCAGAGAAGTAAATAGTGAGGTAATTTACGGTGGCCTTCCAATATTGTGTATGGGAAGTGTATGAGAACTCTCTATACTACTTTTGCAACTCTTTGGTAAATCTAAAATTATCTCACAATTTAAAAAATAAAGAAAAAATATATTTTCTTCTAAGCTATGGAGCACAATCATTAGAAATTTAATTCTATGAGCAAGCTTATGGCAAAGCCTGCCTGAGTGATAAGTGGATTAGGTAGGGGAAGGCTGAGTGGTTATTTTGGAGTTCCTCTTAATATTCTGACTTAAACTTAATAGTGGTATTCTTCTTATAATACCCTGTAGCAAAGCTCAGACGAGATTGACATATTTAAGTAAATCTTCACCGAAGGCCAGTGACTAATGAAAGAAACAAACACTTCAAGAAGCTGATCTAAATATGTAGCTGAATTCTCATAATTTTGCGAATACTAAAAGATATTCTCCTTTAGTTTACTCTCAGCTTCCTTCCACCTGGGGAAGTTCTTTTTAAATATCCGCTCTTCCAGAATGATACCTACCCCTCTCAACCTCTAAATCCAGAAGGGGATGCTAAAATTTTACCCTGCTCTTCCTTGAGGGGCGGGGAGCTTCCACAGACATGCTTGCTGGATGCCACATCCACATCTCTATATTATGAATAAACTCAATGCTTACAGAGCAGGCAGAGGAGGGACATCTGATGTCAACAACCTCTTGAGAGTCAACACAGTAGAAAAGAAATGGCTAACAGCGTTGGAATCGGAAAGAACATGTTTAAGCACCAGGCATGCCACTTTCTACCAGGCCTCTCTTAAGCAAAATATCTATTTAAATAATTCCCAGTTTGCTTTATCTGTAAAACTGTGATGACAGAACCTATTTACAAGGTTGTTGTGAGATTTAAATGGCTCATCATACAAAACAGTTACTGTGATGCTGAGGAGAATAGATTCCACACTCTCTTAAAAAGTAGGATTTGATTTTTTTAAAAGTAAGATAAATTTGAACTATGACCCCTGACATGGAGGGAGGAACAAGTTTCAGCATGAGAAGTGAAGGTACACACCTGTGAGGTGGCTTTGCTGAACAGTGCGTACACAGTTGTACACGTATCAGACTGTGGTAACAAGTACAGTTTCAGAGTGTTTTTATTTTTTTCATCTTTTACTTTTTTAAGATTTTATTTATTTATCTTTAGAGGGGAAGGGAAGGAGAGAGGGAGAGAAATATCAATGTATGGTTGCCTCTGGTGTGTCCCCTACCAGGATCTGGCCTGCAACCCAGGCATATGCCCCGACTGGGAATCGAACCTCGATCGTCTGGTTTGCAGGCCCGCGCTCAATCCACTGAGCTATACCAGCCAGGGTGCTTTCAGAGTGTTTTTAAATTAGCATGATTCAACTCTTATGTCATGACAACATAGAAATATTCACAAGATGTACTGTCCTATAAGTTTCAAGATTCATTGGAAGGCATAACTCAACAGACTGCAAATAACATTTTTCTATTAATTGCATAATCAAAGAAAATTCAGTCAAAATGGGTTTGTGGGTTGTTGGCTTAGGGCTTTTGGTACCTCCACTGAAAACAGAACAAATTTAAGACTAAGATGGATACAAAATGGCAGTCATCTACTTTGATGAAGAGGAGGCTTTTACCCACCCAAGTCAGTGCACATTAATGGCTTTTGAGCTTAAATTTTAAGTAATTGGTGAACATATATGTAACCTGACAACTCAGTGACCAGAAATGATTCTAGGAGCACTGATCGTAGAATGATAGGTTATAACAAATACAGGAACTCTTAGGAAAATATTCAAAGGCCTTACAAAACCAACTAATGATGTAACAATATTTTGTCCTGTTTAATTACCAGTCATAATGCAATGTAATTAAACCCACTGGCAGAAGGATAACAGTACCAAGATGAAGACAATTAAGTTAGTCACAACACATGGAAGATATATTTATGCACCACATAAATCTTCTGACAGAAAGGATCTAGACCTACTATAATTAAAACTTGTATTTTTCTGGCATTTGCATGTAATAAAAAATATTCATATTCCATATTCTAAGGAGTAGGATGAATTGTCAATGATAGTGTTTCTAAAAATGGCATACTAACATTAATTAATCTTTAAAGAGTTGGGTTTAAGAATTTAAGAATTATTTCTTCTAGTGCAGATGCTTTAGAGAAGCTCTGGGTGAGAAAAAATAATATTAAAGAGCACACATAATTATTTCTTTCAAAAATTGATTTTCATTTCCTCATATATCCTGGGAAATAATCATGTGTTGGCAATCACATATTGCAACTACCTACTCCCAGATTTGCAGTTCTTTTAACTTTATATATCATTTGACATATTAATTCTTAAATTTTAATTTTAATACATTGTCAATTTTCTCATATGGCTTATGTTTCTGTTTGATATCTAAGAATGACTTTCCTATCATGTGGCAACATATATTTTCCTATTTTTTCTTCTAAAAGAGAATTCTTTTTTCATATTTAAGGCTTTAATCTCTCTGAAGTTCATTTTTGGATGCAGTTAAACTTAATTCTACTTTTTCTAAGGAACTCCACTGACCCATCATATATTTTTAATATGCTACTCTTTTTTCACTGTTTTATAACACAATGCCTATCTTTTTTATATATATGTACATTTATATACATCATTTATATTTAAGTTATGTAGACTAGAGGTTATATTATATTTTTAAGCCAGAATAGTATTACTTTTTTATTTCATTTAATTGTTGTTCAATTACAGTTGTTCCAGTTCCCCCCCCCCCCCGATGATATCCCCTGCTCTGCTAGGCCCCTGCTCCCTCAGTCAATTCCCACCCTTTCGTCCATTATCCTGGGTCTTTTATACATGTTCCTTGATTAGACACCTCCCCTTTTTCCCCCTGTTATCCTGCTCCCTCCTTCTTCCTGGTCACTGTCAATTTGTTCCTTATTTCTATGTCTCTGGTTCTGTTTTGCTCATTTGTTTGTTTTGTTCATTAGGTTCCCCTTAGGGGTGAGTTCATATGGTATTTGTCTTTCACAGCCTGGCTTATTTCACTTAGAATAATGCTCTACAGTTCCATCCATGTTGTAGGGAAGGGTAGGAGCTCCTTCTTTCTTTCTGCTGCATAGTATTCCCTTGTGTAAATGTACTGTAGATTTTTGATCCATTCATTTACTGATGGGCACTTAAGCTATTTCCAGAACTTGGCTATTGTAAGTTGTGCTGCTATGAATCTTGGGTATATAGGTTCTTTTGAATTGGCGTTTCAGGATTCTTAGGGTATAATCCCAGAAGCAGGATCACTGGATTGAAAGGCAGTTCCCTCTTTAGTTTTCTGAAGAAATTCTGTACTGAAGGATGTTAATTTCAGCTTTACCAGTCTGCATTCCCACCAACACTGTACCAGGGTTCCCTTTTCTCCAGAACCTTGACGGCACTTTTTGTTTATTGATTTTTTTTTAATTTTTATTTTTATTTAATTCTTGTTCAAGTACAGTTTTCTGTCTTATATTCCCAGCTGTGCCCCCCCCCAGTGCTCCCCTCCACCCTTCCATTTCCGCCCCCCCACCTTAGTTATTGTCCATGTGTCCTTTATACTTGTTCATGTGAGTCCATCCCCTTTTCCCCTGTGATTCTCTCCCCTATCCCCTCTGGACCCTGTCTGATCTCACCTTTAACAAGAATCTAAACAACAAAACAAACAAGCAAGCAAAATATGACCAATGACAGTCAAATACAGAACAGGCTGTTTATTGATTTATTAATGGTGGCCATTCTGATCTGTGTGAAGTGGTATCTCATTGCAGTTTTAATTTGCATCTCTCTGATGGCTAGTGATGTTGAGCATTCTTTCTTATGTCTATGTGCCCTCCATATGTCCTGCTTGGCAAAGTATCTGTTCAGGTTCTTTGCCCATTTTCTAATTGAATTGTTTGTCTTCCTGGAGTGGAGCCATGTGAGTTCTTTATTTTAGAGATCAAACCCTTGTCTGAGGTATCATTAGCAAATATGTTTTCCCATACGGTTGGTCCTCTTTTCATTTTGCTGATGTTTTCTTTAGTCATGCAGAAGTTTTTAATTTGTTGTAGTCCCATTTGTTTATTCTTTTCTTTATATGCTTTGCTCTAGGACTTATATCAGCAAAGATTGCTGCATGGGATATCTGACATTTTACTGCCCATGTTTTCCTCTAGGACTTTCCTAGTATCACAACTTACAGTTAAGTCTTTTATCCATCTTGAGTTTATTTTGGTGTATTGTGCAAGTTGATGGTTTAGCTTCATTTTTTTGCAAGTACCTGTCCACATCTCCCAGCGCTATTTATCAAAGATGCTATTTTTACTCCATTTTATGCTCTTCCCCCTTTGTCAAATATTAACATGAGCTTATTTCTGAACTCACTATTCTGTTCCATTGATCCATGTGTCTGCTCTTTTGCCAGACTGTTATGTTATGTTATGCTCTCATACCACACTGTTATGATCTTACATTAATACATACCTGTTTTAATTCCTGTAAATGTATAATAAATCTTGATATCTGGTAGCCCAAGCAATTTCCAAATACATCTTGGCTTTTACTCCCTTAGTCTTCTCTATTAATTTTAGAATTAGCTTTTCATGTTCTCTAAAAAAATTGACATTTATAACATTGAGTCTTCCATATATATGACATGACACTCCATTTATTCAGATTTTCTTACATGTACTTTAATGTTTGACATTGCCTCCATAAAATTATTTCATTTGCTGTATTGGGTCAATTCCAATAAAATGTGTAATTTTGACACTATGCTCACTAGGATAGTTTCCTCTATTATGTTTTCTAATTGACTACAAAAGGAGTAAATACCCTTTTTTGTTTCTGACATTAATAGAAATACTTCTCAGTATTAACCAATGTGAAAGTAGTGTTTAACCAGTAGAGTATACGCCCTTGTTGTTTCTTTAAATACATTTTTAAATTATTTTCTTAATTGTTCACCCGGGCATTGAAATTAACATCTCAACTGAAAATAGTATAGTTTGGATTAATCCCAACTTAATTTCAGTAGTATGAAAAACACTGTTCCGATATACTTCCATTCCCTCCCCCTCCTCTGTGTTATTATTGCCAGATCATATCTGTGTATACTCTAAGCCAATCAACACAGTTCTATAATTATTGCTTTGTGCAGTTGTCTTTTAACTACAATATTAAATTACCTTTATCAGTGCTATTTATTTTTTCATGGGGTTTCAAATTATTGTCTACTGTCCTTTTATTTCATCTTAAAAGGTTCCCATTAGTATTTCTTATAAAACAGGCCTGCTAATAATAATTTCTTTTAGTTTCTGTTTCTTTGGGAATTTCTTCAGTTTTGAAGGATAGTTGGGGATAGAATTCTTGATTGACAGTTTTTTCTTTTAGTAGTTTGAATATGTCAGCCCTCTCCCTGTTCTGACCTCCATAGTTTCTGATAGAAACCAGCTGTTGCTTTATTACGAATATCCCTTGTATGTGATGAGATACCTCTCTCTGATGCTCTCTAAACTCTCTCTTTGTCTTTGTCTTTCAACATTGATTATGATGTGTCTGGGTATGAAGTGCTTCTTGGAATTTCTTGAGATTCTGGATATGTAAACAAGTTTATTTCATCAAATTGGGGAGGTTTTCAGTCATTATGTCTTCAAATACTTCTCCTGCCCCTTTCTTTCCTTTTCTTCTGGAACTCGCATTATGTGTGTGTTGTTTAGGTTGATGGTGTGCCACAGGTCTTTGATGTCTATTAATGTTTCTTTTTCTTTTTTCCTGTTCCTCAGAGAGAATAATCTCAATTTAATGGTCTTCAAGTTAAATGTTTTGTTTTGCTTTTCTGCCAACTTAAGTCTGTTGCTGAGCCTCTTTATTCAATTTTTCCTTTATTATTATAGTTTTCAACTTTAGGACTTTTGTTTCCACTTTATAATTTCAGTCCCCTTGTTAATATTGTGTTTGCTGAGATATGGTTCGCATACTTTCCTTTAGTTCCTCAGACATGTTTTCTTTAAGTTCTTTGTGCATACTTACAGTAGATCATTTAAAGTTTTTTAAGTAAATTCCACATCTTGGTTTACTAAGGGACACTTTATATTGTTAACTACCCCCCCCTGTATGAACCATCATTTCTTTGCCTGTCTCATAATTTTTTGTTGACAACTCAACATTTTAAATATATAATGTAGCAACTTATGAAATCACACTAATTCTCCTTTTCACTGTTTCTCACTGTAGCTGTTATTGTTGTTGTTTCTGCTGAGTTTTTGTTTTCTGACTTTTCTGTCTCTAAAGTTTACATCTCTAAAGTTTGCATTATACTGCTGCTCTAGTCTCTGCTTTATTTTTATTGTGCTCATCTAATAATTAGACAGATTTTCTTTAATCTGTTGAACAAGTAAGTTTCCCAACCTTTCCTCAGGTGCTCTTTTGTTGTTAGGTTCTCTCTTCAACACCTTGGTAGTTTACAGCTCTACCTTAGCCTTGACTTCCAGCCTTTTGCAGAGCCTCAAGATAAGCAAGGGGTAAAAATAAGAACCTGGGCGTTCACATAACATTGCATGTGTGTTTGGGATTGCATTCTACATCCCCCAAAATAGGTCAGAGCTTTTCAAAAACCCCATGCACTTTCCATTCACCAGATTTTCTTTTTAAATATTTTAGTCAATTTTTTGTTTGTTCCTAGAAGTATTACTGCTTATGCAGCTGTAACAATTGTTACCAATCATTTTACATAACTGCCCCAAGGACAACGATATCCTTACTGAGAGAGACTTGAGTCAGGTCAAAGAAGGATTAGCTTTGCAGGTGGACTTTCCCAGGAAGCTACTATTCAGGTGATCTAATGATAATTCTCTGAAAATGAAGCTGTTGGGGGAATTCCAAACTATTTTTATGTCTTTCAGTGTCTGCTAGGTGACTAGTATTCATGGGTACCGTATCTCTGAGGCTGTTGATTTCCAAGGCTACTAAGAAGCTAAGAAAAGAAAAATGGGAATAGAGCAATTTGATATACTACAGAGCTCCCTGTTCTTATCAAAAGTCTGTTGTTTTTCTTAAGTTCTCCTCACATTGTTGCAAGCTTTTGGTAAATTTAAAGAGTTTTTTAAAAGTTGATTTCAATATTTTTTACCACTGTTCTTATTAATTTTCTGAAAGAATAAATTTCAGTGGTCTTTATGTAAGTTTTTGTGTGGCTCCCAAATTTATATGTTGAAGCCCTCACCCCTAGTGTGATGGTATTTTAAGGTCTGGCCTTTGGGAGACAATTAAGTTTAGATGAGTTTGTGAGGGTAGAGACCCCATTTTGGAATTAGTGTCTTATAAGAATTGACATCAGATAGTTGCTTCCTTTCCCTCTTTTCACCATATGAAGACACAATGAGAAGCTGGCCATCTACCAGCAAGGAAGAGGATTCTTACCAGAATCTGACCATGCTGTCATCTTGATCTCGAACTTTCCAGCCTCAAGAAGTGTGATAAATAAACATTGTTTAAGCCACACAGTCTATGGTATTTTGTTATTGTAGCACAAGCTTATAAAACACTGACTTTCTCTTAATAGAGAAGTTCTCTATTTTTTCATGTATTTAATGGTTATAAATGCTTCATTTTGGAAAATTTTCTTCTCACTCTCTTTTTTCCATCCTTTTAGAATATTAGATTTTCTTATTGGACTGGAAGTTTTTTATAACAAGTATATGAAACTGTGCCATATTTTTGCTGAAATTTTCCCAATTTATTATTTGCTTTTAAATATTATTTTGTACATATAGATTTTTTATCAAGTCCGATATGCTAATATCTGTCATCATATTTTATCATATTAGAAAGAATTAAAAATCATTCATATTTTCTAGGTTTTTTAATTATTTCATTTATATATCAAATGTTTCCATTAATCTAGAATTAATTCTGGCATATGTTATAATAGAAAAAATCATCTTGTTTTTTATCCCCAAATATCAATTTCTCTAACAGAATTTATCTAATAATCTATCTCATCTCCCATTGGTTTATAATACTTCATTCAGCATATGTTAAATTTAGAAATATAATAATATACAATAAGAAAGTTTCTGGGCTATTTCCTTTGAACTTTGATCAAATTCTTACTCTTGATCAAATACTACATTTGTTAATATATTGCTGCTTTATACTTTATTTTAATATATGGTTATTAACTCAATTAATATGTAATGTCAAGAACAAATACTAGATGAAAAGTAGTTTTGGAGTATGTCCTTTTTGTCTTTGCTCCTCTAGTTCTTAAATTCTTAGTCTAATTTCAACAGAGACGTTGCCTCCTCTCAGGAGAGTTTTGTAAGTCCTTCTTTTCCTCCTCCTGGGTACAGCTAGGTGCCTTTCTTTTTTGTTGCTTCTTTTTTTTAAGATTTTATTTTTTTTTAGAGAGAGAGGGGAAGGGAAGAAGAAAGAGAGGGAGAAAACATTAGTGAGAGAGAAACATAAATCTATTGCTTCTCATATGCACCCCCTGACTGGGTACCAAACCTGCAACCCTGGCATGTGCCCTGACCAGGAATTGAACCAGAGACCTTTCACTTTGTGCTACAGTGCCCAACAAACTGAGCCACGCCATTCAGAGCTTGCTGCTTCTTTATATTTTCATAATGTCTCATTCATACCTTTGTTATAGCATATACCTCATGTGGAGGGTTGGGATTTTGACTGTTTATACCACTGGACAATGGTAAACTCTTTCAGGGCAGAGACTATGTTCTATATCCATGATGCTTCAAGTGATTTCTGACCGTATTAGTGGCTCAATAAAATTTCCTTGAGCAAATGAAAAAATGGTATTAATTGAACTTCCCTCTGATGTGGGTAATAGAGAAAAGAACATGTAGTTTACAATTTGGGCATTGTTGTCATTAATCTAGGACTTATGAATACAAACATCTAAGTATAATTCAGTAATGTGTTGATTTTTAATTTTCTTATTCTGCTTTAAAAAGAAGTTTGACTATCATCACCGGATATTTAAAAGCTGTTGTTTAAATGCAGTCCCCAGTCATTTGCTGTTAAAACGCTCCTTGCAGATTATCTCTATTGCCAATTCTATTTGCTTTTTAAATGAAACCAATTTAAATCAAGTGTCTCTAGAATATCTGCTAATCCCAGCAGGGCTTAAATGTCTCAACACTCGTTATATGCACTTGGAGAAATGACTTTCTGTTGCACGCGTCTGGCCTCAGCTGCCACAAAAGAAGTTATGGCTATTGGACAAACATTCACATCCCTGACAGACCGTATGACTATAAGTTTCCAGTTAGAGATTTCTCAAGAAGCAAATTTGTACCCCAGTAGCTAGTCAAAAAAAGAGACAGTTGGTTTCCTTGATAACAGTTATAGACTTTTGCATTTTGAATCAGACTTGCATCTCAGCATCACATGTAACCAACTTATTAAATAAGCCTTATTTTTAGCAAGAATTAAACATTTTTTTAAATCAGAAGGAAATATTTACATTTTGCAAGCAAAAATATTGAAAGTTTTTAAATAGCTTTTTAACAACCAAAATGATGACAAAGTCTAGCAATTAATCTATTCAATGTATTAAACTGTGTCAAAATCATTTTGAAATAAGCCAAGATATAAATAAACACACAAATACATACATTATAAGAAAGACAGATAATTGTAGTAAAGCAGAAACAATTGGATAAACTGTCATGAATAGGAAATGCAAGCCAATAGCCTGGAGTGGAGCTAAATAATTATAACAGCTTAGCTGTAAACCACACAAACAAAAAAGACAATCATTTAAAGAAGACTTAAATTTGCAAAGACAATCAAAGTAGAACACTTATGAATTTTTTATTAATCCAGTCTAAGACAACATACATAATATTGACAAATGCTTCTGCATTCCACCTTAATTTAATGAGCTCTTCTTGAAGAATCCACATTGACTACTTAGAGTCCTCAAGGCTCTCTGTAACCTTTTGATACTCAGAAATGTGGCTTTTGCATCATGTATTTATGGTCAGGCATGACACTACGAGATTTGAAACCTGTCTTTTTTCCAACAGGAGCAAATGAAAGTGACAGCAGGCATCAGCTGCCAGCACTCACCACCTACGTGGGAGCTCCGGAGCAGAGAGAAAAGGACATTGCAGCTAAGCAAGCAAGTGGTTCAGCAGGAGGATCTGACTGTATGTTACAGCTCAGGGATAAAGAAAAGAAAAAATTCTGCTTTTGTATTTAATGCAGTCAAGTCTTAAGTTTAAAATCCATATTTCCAAGCAGAGTTTCAAAGTTTTGATTTTCAAGAAAAGAAAATTTTATAAATGCTTAATTCTGTTCATGAATAAAGAATGATTATGTTCCACCAATAGTAAATTACAATGTTTAACATGTCATTATTGCTGACAAAAGGCATAATCTAATTAAACACAAATTTACCTTCAGATGATGTGATTTTTATTGGGCATAAATAACCTCTCCAATTCCCTACGGCAAAAGAAATTCACATTCGGAAAACCTAAATCCCCACTTATTGAGAAGTCACTCTTTATGAAGTAAGCATTGGTATACCTAGGTAACACTTCAGTGTAGACTAGCTTATTAGTGTTTTTTTGCTTTGGGGAAACTGGGAAAGGGGAATTGTGAAGTTGCAGATGGCCTGGGCGGTTAGGGTTTAACGACCTGTTAACTTACGATGCGAACAGTGCAAAAGAAATGGAAACCACCTGACAGAGAAATTTCAATGGGATAAAAAAAGAAAGACAGAGGCCCATAGCTTCTCAGATACAACAACCCTTGTCCCCACTCTAGGTCTTTGCACTTGCTGTTCCCTGGAAACTCTCCACTCCCCTGTACAGCCCAACCCGGTTCTCTACCTGACTAAATCCTCTGCAAACTCTGGGCCGTAGCATGAATGTCACTTCCTCAGGCAAGTCTTCTCTGACCCCTAAGATTAGGATGTACTCATGGAACACTGATTTTTTTTTTACACATAGGAACTACAATTAATTCTCTAGTTGTATTTTTAATACTTTTCCAACTGAATGATAAGCATCATCACAGCAGGGCTTTATTTACCATTCTTTCCCAGCCTCTAAAACATTAGGTACACTTTTAAAAATCTGTGGCCCTGGCCGGGTAGTTCTGCTGGTTGGAGTATCATCCCATACACAAAAAGTTGTGGGTTTGAATAACAATCAAGGCACATGCCTAGGTTGTGAGTCCCTCCCTGTTTGGGACCCATACAAGAGACAATGAATCTCTCTCTCTTTCTCTCTCATTTCTATCTCTCTGTCTCTGCCTCTCTTTCTCTCTCTCAAATCAATAACCATATCCTCGGATGAGGATTTAAAAAATTATTTGTAGGCTGATTGGTGCAATGTGAGGGTGGTGGATATCTATCTAGGTGGCAGTGGAAGCCTGAGAAAGTTATGGACAGGAATAAAAAAAAAGATAAAGGGAGAAAAAGACAATCTTTTAAATTTCTAGGTTTTGCTATTTCCTATTGACCTTGCTACTTCTTACTGGCCCCTACTTTTCCTACTTTCTGCAGCCTTCTTGATGAGGGTTTTGGTAGGAACAACAATAAAATCAGATATGAACTTATATAGTGCTTGTCATATGTCAGGTACTGTTCTAAACACAAGCTAACTTCTTTGGTCATCACATAACCCTATGAGAGACTTTGATTATTTGTAGGTGAGGAAGCTGAAGCATTAAGGGATCGTTTTATTAATTTCCTGTATTCACACAGATAGGGTGTGGTAGACCTAGTATCAGAACTCAGCACTCTGACTTCAGAATTCATGCTTTTAAATGCTTTGCTAAACCATAGAAATGAAGAACACATGGAGGGTTAGAAACAGGGGGGTGGGAGGGGGAGAAGAGGGGAGAAGGCACAGAAAATAGCATAGATGGTAGGTAGAAAATAGATAGGGGGGAGGGCAAGAATAGTGGGGGAAATATAGAATCCAAAGAAGTTGAGACACGTGGTTATAAACTAAGGTGGGGAGAATGGTGGGGGAGGGAGGGTGCGGGTGGAGGGGAATGAAGGGGGGAATAGAACAACTGTAATGGTATAATCAATAAAATATATTTAAAAATATAAAAATAAATAAAAAAATAAATGCTTTGCTAAGATTATATGAAAAGTAGGTTTGAAAGACATTCTTCCTTAATTAACATATTTTTTTCTTTTTCCTTGCCCCCCTCCTTTGTAGGACAGTCTGACTTCTACTGCCTCTCCTATCTACTTTGCATCCAGTGGTGGCTCTGTACACCAATTCTGATAAATGAGGCATAAGCAGTATCTTCTGGAGAGAAAAGGCTTCTGGGGAAGCAATTATTTTTCTGAAAACATAATGGGATAACTGCGGGTTGTGGCCAAGTTTCTCTCCGGTTACTGTTTGAAATGCAAGCATTATGCCTGGAGGTCTGGAAGCCATTCCATACCCATGAGGGAAAAGCTAAAACCATGGAGGAGATAGCCAAAACTTTTACAATGCTGAGGCACTGAACCAATGTCAGCATCAGACCATATCCATTTCCCTTGTTCTGTGGTGAAACCAAAGCAAATGTGTTTACCCACTGTTGGCAATGTTTTCTTTCACTTGTAGCTGAAAACAAGCCTAAATGATGCCAGTAAGAGAAAACATTACCGAGAGTGGGTACACAAATTATGGTTTATTTTATTTCGTTTAACCATCTAATGAAAAGAAGGGAGACCTAAGGGTCCTCTGGAGACTGATGGTGTAATCACAGTGTCCCTCTCAGAAGGAGGTAGAGCAGGTGCTACCACAGGAGCAGAGACAGCAACGTGGTGATGGAAGCAGAGATTGGAACGATGCAGCCAGCAGTCCCCAGAAGCCAGATAAGGCAAGAAATAGATTTTTCCCTGGATCCTCCAGAAAGAACCAGTCCTGACTGTAGCCACATACAACTGATTTCATACCTCTGGACTTCACAGCTGTAAGAGAATACATTTCTGTTGTTTTAACCCACTAAGTTTGTGGCAGTCTCTTAAAGCAGCAATAGGAACCCAATGCAAACGTCCTCTCATTTCAAGTCGCCATACTTTTAACTCCTCCCCTTTGTTTTTTCACGGCAGTGTCCTCTTGTCCTCCGCCCTCCCAGTCGCATGATTACACGAACACTTTTTCCATCAGCATCTGCCTTTCCAAGCACCACTTTCCTCCCATCACACCCACTCAGCAAAACACCAGCTCCGGGTCAGTCCCTTTACCTGCTGTCTCCATCCTTACACCTGGAATGCCAAGGAATTCTAAGGAAAAAAATTATAATGCCAGAAAGTTTTATCACTGAGAATGTATGTTCTCCAGTGTATTTTAGAATGACTTTCTTTGTCTAATTTTCCTAAGAATCTATTTTTGTTCTTTACTACACTTTTAATTTCTTTTCCTAATCTCCCTCTGTGCTATCTCTGCAGATAAACTCACCGACTTCATGTAGAAAATTGAAACCATCAGTCATAAAAAACAAAAGGTATTTTTTTCTAAAAATCTATTTGCATCCTTATCATCTTTATCTCTTTTTGTTCAAGGTCATAAGTCTCCTGTCTACATGCTTGGAAGTAATATGGTAAGTTACACAGTCAGCCCTCCAAATCCATTGGTTCAGCATCCATGTATTGAACCAAGGGTGGATGAAAATATATATATTTACATGTTATGTTGCTACTAACATGTACTATACATACAGTAGGCCTACCATAATTGCATTTAAACTGAATGTGTACAGACTTCTATTTCTTGTCATTGTTGTAAACAATCCAGTCTAACAACTATTTACATAGCATTCACAATGTATTCGGTATCAGAAGTAATTTAGAGATGATCTAAAGTATACCAGAGGATATGTATGGGTTATGTGCTATTTCATACAAGTGACTTGAGCATCTGCAGACTTTGGTATCTGTGGGGGTCCTGGAACTTATCCCCTGCAGATATTGAGGAATAATATACATATAAATGCAGAAGCAAAGATAAATAAAAGCAAAGTGACAGCAGCAGACTACCCTTGCCAACAGTAGTAGCTATGGCCAAAGCCTGACACAATTTTCAAAAACTGTATTTATTATAGTGGGCTCCTCAGAGTCCAAGATTCTCAATACACACAACTCACAACCCACTGAGAAAAACATATATTTAAATGAATACATTGCAATACACTATGCAAGTATAATATTTGAAGTGGGTTGACCCACTAAATAGGAAGAAAATAAGGAGCAGTGAGCAACTTTGCCAGAATAGTAAGAGAAGGATTACAGCATTGGCAGGAAGGCTTCATGGAGACTGCTCTGGCAGAGTGGGAACTAAAAAGGCAGACTTTAAGAGAGACAATTCACCGAAGAGGGAAGAACATGTGCAAAGGTTGGAGACACTGAACGCAGAGCATTTCCAGGAAACAGTCAGAGGACTGTTATTCTGGATCATTCCACTGGAATTGGGGTCTGGAAGGAGAGGTTCTAGGGAAGTACACAGGGGCCAGGTTACCAAGTGCAAGGCTAGGTCTCAGATTAGAGGTTTTTTTTTTTAAAGATTCCATTTATTTATTTTTAGATAGAGGGGAAGGGAGGGAGAAAAAGAGGGAAACATCAATGTGTGTTTGCCTTTCTTGCACCCCCTACTGGGGACCCAGCCTGCAACCCAGCCATGTACCCTAACTGGGAATTGAACCAGCGACCCTTTGGTTCACACACAGGCTGGCACTCCATCCATTGAGCTACATCAGCCAGGGTTTGAATTGGAGTTTTAAATTGAATGACACTGTGGTTTGGAAAAAGAAAACAAAAACAAAACCCCAAAAGGTATAGAATCTTCCCAAGATGGTCTTAAGAGGTGGGAAAGGAAAATTTAATTTAGTACCATTGAAAGCAGAGATTCTGAAAAAAAACCTAAAACTGCTTTAGGTTTACACCTCTTCAAGTTTGGACTGTTCAAGAATCTGGTGAGAGGCTGATGCTGTCAAAGATGACATTCAGGTTTCTGGCATGAAAGAGTAAGCAGTGCTGCTACCTGATATTGGAATACGGCAGCTCAGATATGGGCATAGAGGTCTGAGAGTCCACTGCCCAAAAATGTTAGCTGAAGCATTGTTGGAGGAGGTGATGAATCAGAGAGAGTGGAGTGGAGGGGAGCCAAGAACAGTCAAAGGAAGAAAGTGAATGTAGGATACCGAAAAAAGTGAACCAGACATGTGTTTCTGAAGGAGAAAATACATAGATAAGAGGTCCAGCTGTGGCTTCTGATCCCAATTTTATTGCCATCACAATCTTGCCAATAGCCCAGACCTGCTGAGCACCTCTGCTTTTCTCATTCTCCACAGGGAGAGACAGTATGATTTTGTTTTTCAAGTTTGCAATGTATACTACAGGTGGGCAAAGTATGCTTATCATGGGGTGGGAGAATGGGGCTTAGAACTCCAGAAATGTCTGTTGGTCAATAAAACAGACTTCTAGGCAAGAAAATACATAATTCATTGCTCCCTCAGTGACTCCTTGGATGTTTTATGACATTTGGGTATGTTAAGACATACCAGCTACAATATACTGCATCTTCATAAACTGCACATACCCTAGAATCATAATTTCACAGGCCAGGAAAAGCTATAGCTAGTGAAAATAAAATGCATTTGTCAAGAGTTCTCAAACTTCTTTCTCAAGTTGAGAACTCCAGAGTGTGAGCTGGTATATGCATTTGTTGTTATCTTCCAAGTTACATGCCCCTCTATCCATGCCTCTCATAGGGATACTTAAATAATACTGATACATTTCTTGTGGTTCAGGGTCAGCTAAGACTGCAGAAGAGGAAAGCTAAGGAGCTATGTCATGGTGACTGTACGTGTCAGACCATTCTTTTTTTTAATTAACTTTATTGAGGTGACATGGGTTAATAAGATTATACAAGTTTCAAGTGTATATTTCTATGACACGTGATCTATGTATTGCGTTTTGTACCTATATGCAAAGTCAAATCATCTACCATCACCATGTATTTGGCCCCCTTTACCCTTTATTACCTTCCACCCCCTTTTCTCTGGCAACTACCATACTGTGGTCTGTGTCTATGAGTTCCAGTTTTATATCCCATATATGAGTGAGAACATAGGGTTCTTAGCTTTTTCTGACTCATTTATTTCACTTAGCATGATATCCTCAAGGTCCATCCATGTTGTCACAAATGTCAGTATTTCACCTTTTCTTATGGTTGAGTAGTATTCCATTGTTCATATATGCCACACTTCTTTATTCAATTATCTATCAAGGGACCCTGTGATTGTTTCCTTGTCTTGGCCACCATGAATAATACGCCAATAAACATAGGGCTACATTCATCTTTGCAAATAAATGTTTACTAATTTTTAGGTTATATACCCAGAAGATGGATTACTGGGTCATATGGTAACTCTATTCTTCATTTTTTGAGGAACTGTCACACTGCTTTCCATAGGGGCTGCACCACTTTACATTCCCACCGTCAGTGATGAGGCTTCTTTTTTTCTCCACAACCTCTCCAACACTTGTTATTAACTCACATGTTGATAATAGACATTCTAACCAGTGTACGGTGGTATATCTTTGTAGTTTTGATTTGCGTTTTCTTAATAGCCAGCGAAGTTGAACATCTGTTTATGTATTTGTTGGCCATTTGTATGTCTTCTTGGGAGAAGTGTCTGTTCAGGTCCTCTGCCCATTTTTAAATTGGACTGTTTGTTCGATGTTGAGTACAACTTCTTTAACTTTTTGGATATTACCCCTTGGTCAGAACTGTTGCTTGCAAATATCTTCTTTCATCTAGTTTGTTCCCTTTTTACTTTGATGGCAGGTGTTTTGTTTCTTTTTTCCAGAAGATTTTTAGTTTGATGTAGCCCTATTTATTTATTTTTGCCTTTATTCCCTTGCCTTCGTGCTCAAATTCATAAAATCATCTCTAAGATCAAGGCCCATAAATTTAGTATCTGTGTTTTCTTTTATGTAATTTATTGTTTCAGATCTTATATTTAAATCTTTGATCCATTTTGAATTAATTTTCGTACCTGGGGATAAACTGTAATCTAGTTTAATTCTTTTACATGTGACTATCCAATTTTCTCAGCACCATTTACTGAAGAGGATTTCTTTTCCCCATTGTGTTTTTAGCTCTTTTGTCAAAAATTACTGGCCCTTATGCATGTGGTTTTACTTCTGGACTCTCAATTCTGTTCCAGTGGTCTGTGTGTCTGTTTTTCTGTCAATGTCATGCTGATTTGATTACCATTGCTCTGTAATATAATTTGAAATCAGGTAGTATGATACCTCCAAATTCATTATTTGTCCTCAGGATTGCTTTGTTTATTTGGGGTCTTTTGCAGTTTTATACAAATCTGATGATTTTTGTTCTATTTCTTTAAAAAGTGTCATTGGGATTTTGATGGGGACTGCATTAAATCTGCATACTGCCTTGGGTAATACAGACACTTTAACTATGTTGGTTCTTTCAATCCATAAACATGGAATATCTTTCTATTTTATTGTGTGTTTTTCAATCTATTTTAATATGCTTTGTAGTTTTCAGTATGCAGTTCCTTCACATTCTTTAAGTTTATTTCTAGGTTTTTTATTCTTTTTTGCTGTAATTGCAAAACAAATTGTTTTTTCATTTCTCTCTCTAAAATTTTATTGTTAGTATATAGAAAGACAGTGGATTTTGTATCCTTCAACTTTACTGTATTTGTTTATTGTTCCTAGTGGTTTTTTTTATGGAAGCTTCAGGTTTTTCTATATAAAGAATCATGTCATCTGCCATGACTGATGTGGCTCAGTGTATTATTGGGCATCGTACTGCAAACTGAAAGGTCTCTGGTTCAATTCCCAGTCAGAGAACATGCCTGGGTTGCAGGCCAGGTCTCTGGTTGAGGGTGTGCAAGAGGCAACCGAACAATTCTCTCACACATTGATGTTTCCCTTTTCCTCTCTTCTCCTCTCTCTAAAAATAAATAAATAAAATGTTTTCATAAAAGAATCATGTCATCTGCAAAAACTGACAATTTTACTCTCCTCCTCAAAATTTTTTCCCAAAATTGAAGAAGGGGCAATACTTCCTGACACATTTTATAAAGCCAAGATAACCCTGATACCAATACCTGGTAAGGATAACACAAAAAGCAAAACTACAAATCAGTATCTCTGATAAACACAGAGGTAAAAATCCTTTTTAAAAATCCTAGCAGATCAGCCCTGGATGGTGTAGCTCAGTGGATTGAGCACGGGCTTGCAAACCAAAGGATCATGGTCCAATTCCCAGCCAGGGCACATGCCTGGGTTGCAGGCCAGTTCCCAGCAGGGGATTCATGAGAGGCAGCCATACATTGATATTTCTCTCCCTTTCTCCTTCCTTTCCCCTCTAAAGATAAATAAATAAAATCTTTTTAAAAAGATAAATGATGTCTCTTTGAACACCAGTATAGCTGGTACACTAAGTTCCAAAGGGGAAACTTCTTAAGAGACCTATCTTAATGGGAAAAAGATGTACATATTTTTTCTTGCCATCATGTCAGCTCTTTATGATCACTAAGGTTAATAAACACAAAATATGTACTCAGCAACAAGGTAACTCTTGTGATTTATAGTAGGATCAAGAATCATTTGGCTGTGGTACCTGGCTCTCCTCCCAGACAAAATACCCAAGTTCTCTTGGAAAACAGACAACTAGGATGAGTATACCCACTGCTGAGAGACTTGGGTCAATCACTTAACCTCTTTATTGTTATATTAATTTCAATTAATGTGCAAGAGCAGGAAGCTGCAGAGACTGCTCTCTAAAACAATTTCATTTCCAAACTTGTCTCATTTAGATTAAGGAATAAGGAAACACTGACTTCAAGGACAAAGAGCAAGACTGAAAGTCAGAAGTTCACACACTATGAAAGCAAAAAAGAGAAAGCACTAATCTAAGTAAGCTTTATCTTGTCCAGTGCAGTGACAAACTTATCCTCCTTGCAGCATCATTTATTAGTTTAATTGCCAAGTTCCACTCTGGTCAGTATCATTATGCTGGATAAAATATCCTCAAACAATAGACTAACCATTTTCAGAAATGGAAGATATGAGATTGATGCTGCCACTCTCTGCAGCATCCCGGACTGGTCTCACTGACTCATCAAGGTGTTCTCCTCCATGAGACAGGCTCATCCGCAGAGTGTTCCTCATCGTGTTCCTCCAGCCATCACTATTATCCTAACCTTGCTATGGAAGATAAAACTATTGTGTCACTCTTAATTTTCTGGTTAATCAGTGGCAATCAATTACCTTTTGGGATTTCAAACAATAATCTCCCTGCCATTATTGATCTCACCATGTCAAGATTCACAAAACTACTTATACCCCAAGCCACTGTTCTTAGAGCAGACAGTGTGACATCTATGGAGCTAATAAAAATAGCTCTCGCCCACATTGATTTTATGCAGCATTTACCTCTTGGGGATTACTTTTTTGTCCCCTTTGCTATAACAATACAGATCGTACCCATGCTCACAAGTAGCAATTAGTGCCTGAGTATGTCTGACTCATGGCCAACCTAATCCAGTCCATTTCTACAGAGAAAAGTGTTGGCAACCTACCCAGTCAAGAGTAGCAATAAGGATTCTTTGTTTACACAAAAGAATATCAACCTACCACATTTTTTCATTTTCTAAAATATCTTGATCCAAGTGCAACTGACAAAGAATACTTGAAAATATCACTTTTCTTCCCTATTTACCTTCCATCTCATCATCATTAATCTTATCAGGAAAAAAAAATCCCTTGGTCCTTCATATTCTCTCTTTCTTATAATTTAGCTCAGGGTTTTCTAAAACTTAGCCATTTATACCCTATTTTTTGACCTTTTCCAAGTACACTCTTATAGATGATAGACAGACAGATGATAGATGATAGATAGATAGATAGACAAATAGATACATACAGGTACTGACAGATCTATACATAGGTAGATAACCTGTATTGAACTAACCTACTTTTTATACTCTTTTACTTATACTACACAATATTGTTTATTGTTTAGTGTATTCATATGTACAAAACTACTTATATATTTTTCTCATATACATGTAAAAACCATAATTATTAAAACTTAAAATTATCAAGCGCCATCTAAATTGATCTGAGCAATGAGTATAACTCTCTGAGGAACAATGATACGCCAGCAGTTCTTTATACTGGCATGCCAGAATCACCTGGGGAGACTTTTTTAAAAAAATTCCAATGTCTAGAGCTCACCCCAGACCAGTAAAAACTGAATAAACACATCTGAGAACAATGATACATCTAAAAGAGAAAAAATAATTATGCAGAAGCTCTTCACACTAACCAGTGAACTATGTGCAAACCTCAAAATAGACACTTCCAATCAAAACTGAGCTGAGAGTTGCTTTACTACCTAGATCCGGGCTTCTCCCCCTCTGTGAGCAATTCCGGAACTAGCATTCAATTTCTACCCTAATCAATGGTTCTAAAAGAACTTTTAATTGTAAAAAGATCAATGATTTTGGCTACAAAGTTTACTTTTTTAAGTTTGTTTAAGCCAAATAAGATAGAATCTTTATAGAGAAGTGTACCGTTCTTCATGTTCCTTCACTTATATACATTTGGACTCAACTATGCATTTTTCAAATACAGAAATTTTATCTTTCTCACACCTATGGTACGATGTATCTAAAATTTTAAGAGGTGTCTGGTGCATAGCAGATAAATTGGTAATAAATAAATAATTGATAAATTATTTGATAAATAAATAAATTGATAAATAAATAAATAAAGTTATAATACTTACAAGATACTAATTATGTCAAAAACATTTCATAATTACTTCCCCTCTCTGTTGAAGCTTATCTCTACTGTGTGTATGGTGAGGCTTTCTTAGATAACTTGAACAGTAAAGGCTAAAGATTTCCCAATATTTTTATCCCTTGCTAATAAGGTAAGTAATAGTAACAGATAAAATGCTACTGTACTAATGCGATAACTGTGTGTGGCTTTGGCATTTGCAATCGGAGGAGCTGCCATGAACTGCAGAAGAGGCGACTGTGTCTACAATTACAGCGGAACTGGCATCGCTTCACTCATACCAAAGCCACTCCCTGGTGCCCAGGCACTTTGTAGTAAGTGCTCAGCAAATATGTCATGGGTATTTGGACTAACGTGATTTGTGAGACATAATCAAAACACGTTTGGTGAGGGAGTTTTTCCCTACCCCTAGGTGAAAGCTTTGGCCAGCCCCACCACTTACACTTCCCAGCCTTTATGTCCTGCCGGTTAAATGTAACCTCCAAGAGACTGATTTTCTTCCTCTGTAAGATAAGGGCTGGTACTACAAACTAATGTCTCCATTCTGTTTCTAACATACTCTCTCTCTCTTTTCTAAGTATACACCTTAGTGACACTAAGTACATTCATATTGTTGCTCTACTTCTAATGTTTTAATAGCACAATTTAAAAATTTTTGAATAGAGCTGGATATATCTTACCTTTGTTTTCTCATTCATAATTTAAAGAAATGGGGTGGCATTTCCATAGAGACCCCTCGGTGATTATAAACGCTGATCACATCTCGTTTCCAGCAAAGGCAGGCTTTGTGTACGCAGTGGATCTTGAGAGAGGTGAAATCATTGACTTATAGAAAATGACACGAAACCTGCCTGATGATTGTAACATTCTCATCAGACACTTGTCTCTTTGATTTTAAAGGGTTTAATTTCTATTTTAATGGCACATGTATTCAACATCTTTTCTTTCTCTCTATTAAGCTTAGAAAAACTCTTACCAGCAGTTGCCACCAAATCTGCATAAATGGTATTTTTTATACAACTGATGCATGGATATGTATTTTGGAAACTTCCCCCAGCACCATCATTAATTTTTCATATAAAGAGCTAGTGCTCACATTTTCTGAGCTCCATCCATGAGAAAGTGACTGCAAAATACTGGCAACTCATACCATGGTGATGTCTCTAACTGAGCCGTAACAGTCTGCTGCAATTGCATTGTCCCTGATTGATGTTCTTATTTTCTCCAGAGTCAATTCCTGCCATATGTTGTTGACGAAGGACAAAACAATTTTAGAGCCTTATCCTTTCTGCTTCCCAGCTGAAGCCCGAGCATTGGGTTTTCTAATCCTAAAGAGAGATGTCAGACAGACGCCTTTTATGTTCCATATTGCTGAGCCAGTAATGCAAAATGCAAACTAAAATTTCCGCTCTACTTTCTAGTATCAACTGAAAGGAAAACACCACTTTGGTAAATAACAGCCAAGAAATTGAACTGTATCCTGAGGGGACAGGAAGGATGAGCATGGCACTGTGCTGTTCTGAGCAGCACTATTATGAGATGCAGAGGTCAATGGTGCCCACAGCCCTCACGGAGTACATACTAGGCTAGAAATAGAAATGTGTGGGTGGTGAAACATCCTTCTCATGTGAAGTGAGGATAAAATCCATTGCTCTCTGTTTCTATTTTGGGGGAAAATAGCCAGAAGATTAATGTGGCGCTAAGAGGAAGTTGGATCACATTCTTCTCTTTTTCCATATTCATTTATGTATTCTTTCTTTTGTATCATAGATGGTTATTAAGCAGATATCTACTAGCACTGTGAGAACACAAATTTAAGTGAGGCAGAATATAGGCATCAGTAACCTGAAATCAATTTGGAAAATAGTCACCTATACAGATTATTATAATAGAAATTCTTCTGAAGATCATAATCTCCAAATTAAATTTTGCTTTAGTTGAATGTTAAACAAATATAATTGGCTATATCATAGTACTTTATACTTGTGTAAAATTTGTTCTTTGCCACATGCACAAATATACACTGACCCATACTAATTATTAAATAATGAGTATAAATTAAACTTTGAGAGGAGGTAAAGATGTTATGGAAGTAGATATGGTGCAATGCCACATGGAGGAACTTGTGTGAGCAAAGGCTTAGCGAAACAGTTTGGTGTACTAAGCTGATGACCAGCTGTTTTGAATGGCTAGAATGCAGGAGGCCACATAATTCGTTGTCTGAAGTGGGTCACTTTTGAGAAAGTGAAAAGGAATGCAAAAATAATTTAAATCATGTAATTTAAAAACATTTAGATATTGACATAAATTGTTATTATTGTTGTTATTATTATTATTATTATGTTAGTGGCTCTACAATGTAGATATATTCAATAATGACCATATTTTTAAAAACAAAGTTCTTTCAAAATTTAAAATAAGATATATCTATGTATATTGAAGAAACACTGACAATTGATTATCTAAATGTTACAAACTGTACGAGAATAATTATTCTTGCAATATTTATATAAATAGTATAAAGGTCTGCATTTAACCAGCTTCTAAGACAGTACAAATGGTTGGCAACATTAAATACTTTCCCCTTTACCCTCTGATACACAAAAGTGTGAACTGCCTTTGCCATCATTTTTTTATTAACAAATATTCTGCATCACGTCTTTGAAAGGAAGATGATATTTTTGTTATGCTTAGAAAGGCTTAGACAAAGAAGATGTTTAGCACTGATCAACATCTTTGATGTACAAGCAACCCATCTTCTCTAGGTAAGACATGCCAAAACCTGGAAGTACAACCTTGAATTGATCCACTCCAGCTTATTTGAATACATGGAAAATCCTGGACAAATACAGAACCCTCAAACAACATCTATAAATCTGAAGTTTTCTAGGAAAAGTGGACATATGATCAGCTGACAATTAAGGAAATGGTCAGATAGAAAACCAGAGGAGGAAGCAAAGGACAGATCTCAAAGTGTCCTCATAGACTGCATACAGGAGCTTGGAATTAAGTAAGGGGAAGCAGAGAAAGGATAGCGGACAGAATTGTTTTAGTTAGAACACTCTGGTTGATTTTGCAAGATGACTTTTAAGGAGGCAGAGCTGTTATGTTGTGTATACAGAGATAGCAAACCATGAGCAGCATGTACCCTACATGTATTTTTTTATTTTGGTTTATCTGTTCTTTGCTTGCTCAAGTGTTAGCATGCACAGTATCTAACAAACTGAATTCACAGTTTAAGCAATTAAAAGGCAGGAAATATCACATAAAAATTTGGATTGCTGGCTTCTGTGGAAAAACTGGAAGATCTGGAGTTATTAAGATCTGCTTTTCTGGATGATAATTGGCAGAAATTGGGTGGAAGCTGCACTTTCAAGGCTGGGATGCACTTTCCAACTTCACTGCCAGGCTTGCATTCACTAGCACACTGCATGCCTGGGACCGAGGCACTTAACTGGGAGCTTCCAACATACACTACCTTTTAAACAAGCAACACTTGATGGAAATGCCCAGAAGAAAATACATACTTCAACTAGTAACTGAATTCTCATCAGATGTCCCAAATTAAAGGCACAAAAGTGCAGATCAGACAAATGCAAAGACAAGCTTTAGATGTGGGCAGGAGTAATGCCCATTCACGTGATCCCTTCACACATTATTTTGGTACTGTGAGAGCATTCCACACAGTAGCTATGATGGTCAAATGACCCAAAGCTAGAGAAATCTAATGACCACTCTCTCCCTGGGATTACAAGCAGGAATGTGCCAGAATGAACTACCATTTAAACTACAGGTGGCAAACACAAGGCCCAGGGGGCCAAATCTGGCCCTCCATCTTGTTTTTCCAGCCCAGGACCTTGTTTCTACCTGGTGGCAGCGCTCAGCTCTCACTTAACTGTTAAGGAGTAGTTACAATTATACAGCCCTAAAATTACATTTGGCCCTTTGAAGGCAACCGTGAGGCTGATGTGGCCCCCAGTGAAAATGAGTCCGACGCCCCTGATATAAACTATAGTTCATTGGCAGAGTAAGCCTGCACTCACCTCCTCCTTCCTTCAGCCCAGTACTTCAGTGAGGTGTGGAATGTGTAAGGTTTCAAAGGAGATTCCCCGCTGAAGCCTCTGGTCACTTCCTTCCAAGCCCTGGCAAAAGAGCAGTATACTCTACTGATCATTAACTCCTCTATTCCAGGGCCCATGGAATTTGTGGCTTTTACTTTGCTGGGCACTTATACAGTGATTAGGATTTTATTAATAATTTTAGCCAAAGAAAAATTGTTATTATAGAAAGTGGAAAAGTAAGATAAAAAGGTCATTTCTTTTATGCCAGTTATACCATGTTGAGGGTTTAGTAAATGTTACAGGCCACAGGAAGAATTCCTAACTCCTTTTCATGTTTTATAAAAACTTTCTTGATATGCCTACCTCACTGTCACCTCCGCAGCTCCTTCTCCCCAAATTCAGGCTCCCTTTGTGCTTACCTGCTCTCATTTTTTCAAACACACTGTGTCCTCTCTTCTCGACCTCTGCACATGCTCTTGCCTTGACCTAGAACACGTTCACCACCACACCCATTGGTTGCATACAGTTATCTATCGCAGTATAGCAAATTAACCAAATTTAGCAGCTTAAAACAACAAATGTTTACCATCTCACAATTTCTATGGGTCAGGAACCTGGAAAGAGCTCACCTGGGAGGTTCTGGCTCAGGGTCTCTCATAAGCTTACAGTCAAGCTGTTGGCCATGGTTCCTGTCACCTGACGACTTGCCTCAGAATGGAGAATCCACTTCCGGGACGGCTCGCCCAGACAGCAGCAGTCTCTGTTCCTCACCACCTACTGGCAAAGACTGTTGGGAACCGCCCTGCCTGGTTTCAGAAGCTGTAACCCCCACATGGCTAAGGCTGAGTGAGCAACCTTCAGACCATAAGGAGACAAAGCTTATCTCCCTGGCAGGTGTGCAGCTTCTGCTCTCTTTTTCATAACTGGCCTCCCATGCTTGATCAGTTAGCCTATAACAAGTAAGATTCCCCAAGAGGGGAATGATCTAAGACAGGCATGATTATGCGGAAGCCCCAGGGAAGGACTGGGGGGCTATGGAGAAAAGGCATGATGGACCCTCACTCCTTGGCTTTGATGAAGCCTGACTCCCCAAGTCCAAGAGAAGTCTCTGAAAATTCCTTGGCTGTCTGCCTCCTCTGCCTGACCTAAGCCTGAAACAATGATGGAGGGCGGTGCAGCCCTGTGCTGGAAAGGGCAGGCTCCCTGGGGTGATCAGACCTGAGAAAGGATATGTAAAATCCTGCGAAGTCTGCTTTGCTAAGAATGCTCTTAGTTAAATGATAAAGACCTGAGCAGGAAATGAGTTTGTTTCCCAAAGTTTTGTAGCCTTTTAACTGATAGACCCTGACTCAGAAGAAGTCCTAATTGTTCTTTGTATGCTATTTACTATTTGATCCTTACTGCCTGACAATGATTAATGAGCTGTACCTGTATTCCTGTGCAAATTAAACCCAATAAAAGCCTGTCTGGGCAAGGGTCAGGGTGCTCTCTCCTTGAGAGAGTGGCCAGGTCGTTCTGAGTTACTCGCCCCTTGAGAGAGTAGCTGTGCCATCCCTTTTCCCACACAGGACTCATGTGAATTTGTCTCATATCTCATCCGTGACGCCGCAGGCACTGCAGGCCGGTGCCCGAGTCAAAGACCTCAGCTCCTTGTCATGTGGGCCTCTGCACATGGCTGTCTGAGTGTCCCAGCAACACACCAACTGATTTCCAGAAAGGAAGTGACTCGAGAGCGCAAAGCAGAATCCAGGCGTCTTTTATGACCTCTTCTTAGAGAGAAGCATCATTACTTTGGCTATATTCTTTTATTTAAAAATAAGTCACTAAGTGTAGCCTATGCTCAAGGGAGGAAAATTAAACTCTGTATTTTGAGGCAAATGTCAAAAAGTTTGTGGACACATTTTAAACCACCCCAGCCTGGTTAAAGCCAAATTTCAACCTGGCTGGTTACTTTCTTGGCTAGTCTCTGACTCTCTCAAGACTGGGTTGGTATCTCTGTTTGACACCCAGGAAGTATCTCCGCTAGTGGTACTACGCTGCTGAAAGTATTCCCTATTTGCTAGGTTGTCTTTTGCAGTAGAAAGTAAACAAATTAAAGCAGGGACTGTGTCCTGCTCACACTCTTCCTGCCAAGCCTGACACAGTGCGTGGCCTTCAGTAAGCCATTCGAGGTTTGTAAAAAAATCATCCCATTCAAAGGGGTGTTTCTCCTGCCTTCCCACAGGATAAGCAGGAAAAGAAAAAATACATTTTATTGCACATCCTTTTCTATGCCTTGAACTTTTTATATATTATCTTAGAGACACATGGAAACTTTGAGAGAAGCATACCTGTGTGGTGGAAAAGAACGAAGAATTGTATTTTTATACTCTCCTGCCGTCTATAACTGAAGACACTTGGATGCATAATTAGACTCTTGGAACTTCAGTTTTCTCCTGAAAAGATTAAAGGATATAACAGGGCAATGTGAATGAAAGGGAAGTACAAATCATAAAACATCATGTAAATATAATATAAAAATATTAGTATATCTCAAATTCCCATGGAGTATGGATGACATCGCCAAACATGAAGATACTCTCATATTTGTAAACTTTTTTCTTTGTAACTCTTTTCTTAAATTTTTAAAATCATTTTTATTACTGTTCTATTACATTTGTCCCAATTTTTCCCCTTTGCCCTCCTCCACCCATTCTACCTCCCACTCCCACAGTCAATTTCCACACTGTTGTCTATGTCCGTGGGTCACTCGTACATGTTCTTTGTCTAGTCCCTCCCCCTTCTTTCCACCATTCTCCCTCTCCCTCCTTCTCTGTGGTCACTTTCTGTCTATTCTCTGTTTCCATGCCTGTGGTTCTATTTCATTCATTAGTTTATTTTGTTTATTTGGTTTGCTCACCTCTTATACGTGTGATCATATGGTATTTGTCTTTCACTGACTGACTTACTTCACTTAACATAATCTGTATAAACTTAACCAAAGGTAAAACTTTTATCTCAGTGATAACCCGTATTTTAATTAATTCATTGAATATTGATTGAACTCTTACCATCTGTATGTTCAAGATACACACCAGGTGTTCAGACACCTTAATATCTTCAATAGTCCAAAGGCTGATATAAACTTCTCAAAATCTTTGTATACAAAGTTGTTATAAATTCGCTTGTAACAATTAGCACTTTTAAAATGACAAGAGGAAAGTTGCCAGAACAACATACAAACAGTGGACTACAGGCCTTAGTCATTTCTTGCATCGGAAGGTCTGGTAGCACCTGCTGCTGCTCAGGGCTTGGGCACAAAGTGTTGGTACATGGCATTCAGCAAGTGCTTAATGTTGGTTTAACAGAAACATGTATGAATGACCCACGGACATGGACAACAGTGTGGGAATCAACTGTGAAAGTAGGGCATAGGATGGGCGGAAGAGGGCAAAGGAGGAAAATGAGGACAACTGTAACAGAATAACACTAAAAATGATTTAATTAAAAATAATTAACTATTGTAAATGGCTCTCCCTTGCACAAGCATCATTAAATTCTATAGCTAGATGGAATGGCTGAGGTTTACCATTCAGCTGCTTCATTTTGCAGAGAAGGAAAGAGAAACTCAGTAAGGTTAAGCACTAAGATCATACAGGCGGGTAATAACAGTTTAAACGCCAGTAAATCTTCTGACTCCCAGTTCCATGTGTTTTTCAACATAGTGTGCATTACCTTTAGAAAATACTTGGCTCTATTTTGAGAGTTTATTAAGAGAGATAAACTTGCCTCTGTCTCTGCACTTACAAAATGATGAAAAAATAACATTGATTTACCTAATAGGCTTCCTCAGAGGACTAGAAAATCATGATGTCAATGAACTACTTCCCCTGTTTCATGAATTAGTCCAATTACAGCAATTGTGGCCAAAGTTTACAGACAAGCAACAGACGTATGAATCTCTCAGCCTCGAGGGTAACATTTAATGCAACGATCAAAATTGGGCACGAGAGGGATCCTGCAAAAGGTGAGTGTTGTAGCTTCCTTCTTGATACAGTAATGCCCAGGGTGAGCCGAGTGTAAACAGCAACCTAGGAGGAAAGTGCACAAATTGTACTTCCATGTTGTGCCTTCCTTCATCTTTATTTTCCTGATTACTGAAGGACAGTAGTACCCCCTGCCCCCTGAAACAAAAGGAAGCACCGTACATCAGATCACTATGCTCGGCAACCTGTGAATTCCCCGTGTGTCAGTTTCCCAATTCAGATTATTCGGAGGTCACTGAAGGGAGAGCATTTGAGTTCTACCTGTTTGCTTGAGGAAAAGGAGCTACGCTATGTGCTAATCTCATTTTTTGAGATTACTCTCATTACTGCCCCTTCCCCTCAACTTCTGATCTTGGACTTGTGCTTTTCACATATCATGGTAATATTCTCCATGGGAGTATGATTCAGATCAAATCATCAGGGGCAAGGAGTGGGCCAAGCTGGGCCTACATCAGCACTTCTTAAGGAATTTGGCCTTGAGGTGGAAAATGTCAAGTGACAGAAACTTAGTTATCTGGAGAGTTACACTTGTGGACCCCTCAATGGGCATGAACAGTGATTCATCTCACACAGGAAAATAGTCGCTAGGTTCCCGTTTCCCAGAAGAATGTGTCTGGTCTGCTTGTCCGAATTCCAAGGGAAAAAACCTTCAATATGCCTAACATCTGGGGAAAGGAATTATGACTTGGAATGAAGGTAAAACAAATTATTGTGCAGGTTCTAAAGCAAAATCAGCACACAAATTGTAAGAAATACAGTGTGGTGGTTAAAATGTAAGTTTTAACATCAGAACTTGGTTTAAAATTAAGCTTTATATGTGAGTTTCATGAACCAGGGATGAAAGATTAAAACTTATTTATAAACTGGAGCTAATAATACCCATCTGATGGCAAAGTTGTGAGGATAAGGAAAATGACAACTCTAGGTTATTTATCCCGTGCCCACAGCGTACTGAGTGTTGAATACACTGTCTTTCATTACTGCGAATAAGAAAACCAAACAAATCAAACTCAAACCTCTAGTTTTCTCTACTCATTAAGAATTCGAGCTTGCAATTTATACTTGCTTTCACCATAAATATGTGAGGGATTACTAAATTGATCTAAATTCCCTGGGCCTATTGATATAATGAGAACATTAATTCCTGTCCCTAAGTATGGGCCTGGGTTCTATAAAGATGCAAAACTCTAAACTTCCAAGACATAAATGGCAGTAAGCCTAAACTGTCTCCTCTTTCAAAGGGCACATTCAGACACTAGAGTGAAAAACTGTGCTGGTTAGAGTGGAGCTTAGCCAGGAGACAGGTATGTCTTCCCAAATAGCTCCATTAACAAAACCCTGAGCTACTCCACCCCAAAATACTTCACAACAAATTATTTTCTTCAACCAGAACCGATTTCAGCATTATGCAAAGGAAAATACCAAGAGAGCAAAAGTCCAGGGTAATCACATTTGGTGATATTTTGCTGTCCAATTTAATTTGCTTTTCCCTCTTGTGAGTAAGTAAGCCTAATGACCTAAGTATAATGCAGAATGAAAAATTACAATAATACTTTAGTGTCATGGCAAGCAGCCAGTTCCTCCAAAGTACTGTTGCCAGATAAAGTACAGGATGCCCGGTTAAATTTGAATTTATGATAAGCAATGGATATTTTTTTACCCAAGAATAAGCACCTTTATTATATGACCATTTTGTTTATCTTAACATGAGCTTTAAAGAAAAGGGGAAAGAAGATTTATTTGGCTTTCTGGGCCTTAATTTTCCTCAGATTGGACTCCAGATCCTTGCCTTTTAGCACACAGCCATCTGGCCGGGCCCCACTGGCCTGGCCTTGAAGGAATGCCTGCAAGAAGCTTGCCCTGATGGAACTGCTCCTCTAGAAGACTGCTGATTTCGGCATTCTTTTTTCCTTTCATCATATTTCTTCTGCGTTTTCTTTTTTGTTTGTTTGTTTGTTTGTTTAAAATCTCTTCCTCCTCAGAAGTCAGCTTGGCCCTCCTTCTTGCAGCCCAGGGACAATGCCTAATGGGATTCAAACCACCGTCAGTACGGTGGGCTGTCAAGGAGCACGATCAGTTAGTTCTTCATTATGGCCTTGGTACCAACCAGTTCATTATTGGGTGCATTGTGGATGACATCAATAATCCTTGGTTTGCACACATAACACTCTGCATCCCAGGAGTAGTTGCCCACGTCCACCTTCAAGGCTCGGTACTTCCTTTTGCCTCGGCACACACAAACTGTGTATATGCGGCAGGGCCAAGGCAGCAGGGCACCCCAGCTCACACTTTTTTGTTCTTGTGGTAGGGCCTTCTCTTGTCCCTGGTCTTGGGGCCCTTGTGCCTGTCCTGAGAGATGCCCATGGCTTGGCGCAGGCTGGAAAGAGAGCTGAATAATTTTTCTAAAGATAAGTATATTCCAGACTTAGCCTGACCTCTGAAGGTGGACTTAGAAAAACCATCAGGGGCACCCCCAGTGACCAGGATTCATGTCAGATACACATTTGCTAAAACTGGCAACCCTATTACAAAGGAACTGGAACATAGTAACTTCTACGGTTAGTTACTTGTCATACAATTGTTTGATCACCCTTCAAAAAACCATATCCTAATATAGTTCAGACATTTTCAGTACTTTTTTCTTTTAAAGGGCTAACAAAAACTATAGATTAGAAATTTATTGAATGCAATCACTTTTTATAATTTGATTTTATATAATTGCTTTTTATATTACTGATAATTCCATAAAGAGGAATTTAACATGCATAAAAACAGGGCTTAACTTTCCATAGATAATCATGAAATAAATAGGCCAGTGCAAGCTTCTGGGAACAAGAGAGAAAAGTTTTACCCTTATGATTGGAACCAGCTGGGAGATTTTTTTACCTTAAAGCCTGTGATCATTTAGACACAAAGAAACTTCCAATTCCAAATTCTGAACAGCTTTCACCAACGATATCACAGTACAGAGTGATATATTTTGGACCTGAAATTAAATCAGTATTATGTAATTATAAATGGAAAAGTTAAATGTCACCCATTCTGATTTTGGACATTTCCAGTTTCATGCCATCAAGGTTTTAATGCTTTTGGACTGCCTCCTGGCTGATAAGAGAGGAATTCCAGGAAATTCATTCCAAATCTGTGAAGAGTTCCAGTGTCTTCACAAAACATGCCTCCAAAGAGTTTTATAGAATCTCCCTCTCACAAGCAGACTGCCCGGTTCATCTGAGTCTTCCAGTGTGAGAGAGACTTGCCAGGATGTAGCAACAAGCCCCAGTGTGTGATGTTTATTTCTAAAGTTCCTCAGGCTTTAGCACGGGTAATAATCTTCATGACCTCTGACCCCTGAACTCGTCACTGGAGGAATCCAAATCTCTCTGCATTACCTGAACAGTCCCTGGTGGATTTTGACCCAAAATGAATAAGACCCAATTCTTGACCTCGGAAGTGCCATGGGGTCAACAGAGCTGCTGTCTGAGTCATTACCACTTCCTCATCCATGTCTGTGGGTTCTTTTTCCACTGCCCTGTGGCCCTTAAACTGAGAAAGGACTCCACACCCACCCCTACCCTCCAGCCAGCCTTGCGTGGTTCATGGCAGGAAGAGTCCATCTCTATATGTGGCTCCTCCTAGGCAACCTGCTCTTTTTGTTTTTCATAGCCTCCCCACTCAAGGAATTTAGGAGAAATTCCCAGTGCTTGGCCAGAAGCTATGTCAGTGGTTCCTGCAGGGTCTCACTGTGGAGAGCAGGACCAATAAAATGGCATTGGTCTGACGAAGACAGCATAAAGTATATAAAACAAAGTGGAGTCACTTATGTCAACCAAAATGGCTGTCCATCAGCCGTGACACTTTGATTCAAGAGGGAAACTACCTAAGTTAGAACAAACAAATCTGGCAAGGAGAGATGTCTGCCCACATGGTCAGAATAGACACATGGCAAGGAGACACACCTAAGGTACCTGCACATGTGATCAGAATAGTCATGTCTGCAGAATGGGACCACCAACAGACAGGCTCCTGGGCAAATTCACCACTTGCCAGCAGGAGTGCCAAGACATTTATCAAAAAGACTTAGAAGAGTGGAGCACATCACTTTCGAGGTATCTCAGGGTATAACTAAGGCGGGTTCTAGACCCCTGCTGAGACAGCAAAGCTCCACACACCAGGTGCTGCTCTATGTCACGCTGATCTCCCTTGGCATCAGCCACCAGAGGCTCTGCCCTGCTGGACTGAGGACTTCAACTGCCCTGCTGCCCACCTTGCTCTGGAGGCCCTTCCTTGCAAGATGCTGACAACCCCTTTGTCCACCGTGCTGTCTCCTGGACCTATAAATTGAGACTCTGGGACTCAGGTTCATTATCTCGCATTGATTGCTGTGTATATGTGTTATATTTCTCTTAGACTGTTAGAGTGTGAGTAGCATATTAATGTGTGCTGATGTTCTACTCTGAGTGAACCTGCATTCAATAAAAGCTGAGTGAATAGCACAGTCACTGTGTGAGACTCTTGTCTACTACTTGGTACTGCGCTGCTCAGCAGACAGCTAGCCGAGCAGTTGCCTGGCTGACTTACAGAAGAGACTATATCACAAACATACACTCACGACATTCACTCAAAAGAATCTCCTCTGCGGGCTTGCCTCTCTTGCCCCAATCAGGCTTCTTCAAGTATTTTCTTCACCAGAGTGAGCTTCCTGCTCATCCGGGCCACACTTAGTTACTCTTTTATTTTGTAAGACTAACTTTGGAACCTTAAATCATATTGTAAATTTACATGTGTTCCCTCTTTTATCCAAAATTACTAACCAACTTGCACTTGTGTAAGTAACTATCTTAGTGACCTACTAATTCTTTTATTCATGGCTTCATTTATTCAAGTAGTATTTGGCTTAGCAATGTCAAGTCAAACAATGTGGTCCCTGCCTTCGTAAATCTTGTAGCTCAGTAAGGAAGATAGGTACAGCAAAATAACTATTTAAAAATATTATCTGATGTCCTCTCAATTTCCTCTAAATCTTGTGGTCTTGTAACTTCTCAAACATCAAAAAGAATAATATTTATTTTCTTCAGGGAGAATTCAGTTCTTGCTTAGAACAAAGGGATCGTTACTCAGGTTTGGGTTTCAAATTGGACTTCTTTCTAAGCACATTTCAAGCAGTCTTGAAATCTTTATTGAAAAAAAGGCTTCTGAATCCAAAATTTTTCCCTTAAGAAACAGAGAAAAACTTGGAGGACTGACTTGAGCATAAATTATAGAATAGAGAGGATTGTGATCAGGCAAGGATGCAGACTATGGTATCAGGAAAGCTTCCAGGGCTTTCCAGAGCTGAAGGAGAAACAACAGGAAGGTCAAGAGAAGGAAAATCCAGGTTTAGATGCTGCCTGGACCCCTCTAGACCTAGAATGCATCATGTCCTAGGCGTCAACCCAGAGTGAAAATTATAGGTAGTGGAAAATATGAAAGCACGTGGATCAAACCAAGTAAAAACAATGGGACTGTTTAAGTTCTTGTTTGTGAAAGACGGTCTAACTAATCACCAAGATTTCCCATTTATATTCCTTCTGGGCATACAACTCCCTGGAATTAGGCATGGCCACGAGACTTACTTTGAACAGTAAATACAAGCAGAAGTGATATTGTTCACTGCTAATTAGAAGTATAATACTAAACACAAGTATAATACTAGGCTTCTCCATGCCCTCTTCTGCTAGGCAGCTGAGAAGGACGGATTCTGTCAGCCTCAGTGATACTGGGTTTCTGTCGGCCATTCTTATTTTATTTTTAAATTTATCCTGAACTCATGAGAGAAAACAAGTGAAATGAGATAAAAATTGTGAGTCTGGTATCAGCCTAAAGGCAATACCTAAAACTTAAATACCTAAAAGAAAAATGTTAAATGTTTTAAGAAAAGCATTTTCAAGATAATAGTAATATGTTTGTACAATTTTTTTATGTTTTAAAATAAATGGTCAAATTCAGTATCTCTTACGGACAGGCAAGGTTAGCTGTGAAATTTAGGGAGTAAAATGAATGTTTGTAGTGAAAATAACCTTAAAAATTATCTATAAGGCTTTATGAACAAGTTAGACCTGGTTGAGTGTAATTATGAAAATCATTTTATCAAGATCCTGCTGAACTTGATCTGTGTCTTCTCCCTCGTTGCTCCTTTATGAAATGCCAGGTCCCACAGCTTCTGGGGTCATGTTTAGCTAATAAGATTTCTCTCTTGTAACTTTCAGGCATTCAATATTATGGTTTAAATTAGATAATTCTGTTCTAATATTGTATCATTTTTTTCATAATCATTCAAAGGAAAAATCTGCACCTAATTGGGTGGGGCCTTCATTTAACTGCAATGGCCTACATTGTTCTCTACCTCTTCCTTCTGCCTCTCTGTCTGCTTGCTGACTGCTGTTGCTCACCTCTTCCAGGGATTGTCCAAAAGAAAGAAACAATGAAAGAGGAGAGAAAAAACCCAGTCAAAAGCACCCCAAACAATTGCAATCCAGCATTAGAGGCCCCTGGAAGTGCCCAATGCCCAAAGCTGGACTGCTCTTTAATTGGATTCTTTTTTAATATCTGATATTTTATTTTATTTTTCCCTTTAAAAAAAAATTGTTGTTCAGTTACAGTTGTCCTGCCTTTTTCCCTATTGCTCACCCCTACTCTGTGCCCCCACTCCCAAAGTCAATATACCCCCATAGTCTGTGCCCATGAATGTTCTATTCATGTTCCTCTGCTTGCCCCTTCCCCTTCTTTTCCTCTCCCTCCTCCCCTCTGGTCACTGTCAGTTTGTTCATTGGATTCTTTAGAGGTTCCCTGGAGATGTGGCCCTGAAGGTCTCTTATCCATCCTTTTGGTACAAGCAATGCCTCCACTCTTGGTAGTCTCTTATAAGCAAGCCCGTCTCAACCCTCTGGGACCTCAGTGGTCATCTGATTGAGCTTCTTTGACCCTCCACCTAGTCTTCTCAAAAGTTTCTTTTCTTGGAGTTCTCCTTTGGCCCCCAAGAAAGACATGGCTTTGCTCACAGTCTGCCCTGCCTGGTGAAGAGGCAGCTCTCTCGATGCTCATCTTTCTCCTGCTATCGGCAGGCACAGACGCAGCCATAGCCTCTCCTCTCTTTTTTTCATCTCAGGCTTGGGACGTACTGCAGACGAACCGAAATAATTCTGTGGCTTTTTCCCTTTGACCTAGTGCTAAAGCCATTGCAATAATAAATTTGTAGTAATAATTTTTGTACATGAGAAATAAGTTCTACTTGTTCTTCGAGTAATTATTCCTTTGGGAATCTATTTGCTAGCATCTTATAATGTAGCTTTGTATTCCCACTCATAAGTGTGGGTCGTTTTTGTCTTTTTTTGTTGTTTTGGGTTGGTTTGGGTTTTTGTTAGGTTTACATATCAGGGGTTTGCTAATTTTCTAAGATTACTTGAATCAGTTCAATTTTTGTATGCTCTGGCAAAGTTGCTGTAGAATTAAAGTCAGCTTCTCCTTGACATTTCAAACACCTCCTCATGCAACTGCTGTGTTAGCATGATGCAGGCCTTGCCAAAGCTTGGCCTGACCCTGGGAGAGGATGAGGGTTAGGACATGCTCTGGGTCTCCAATATGGCAGCCACCAAGACGGAGTGAGGAGGGGAGCACATGGGTCCAAGTGAATCTGGTATATCAGATGGGTCTGGTATGTTTCTCTCACAAGCCAAATTCTTTTTCACCTCCTAGATTCACATATTTTTGCCTGCCTGGACTATTTTTCCACTCTTCTGCCTACTTCCTAGTCAACTTCAGGTCTTGGTTTAAGTGTTACTTCCTAAAAGACATCTTTTAGGAAAAAAGATATCCATATTATTTGAAATTAGATTATGAATTATAGTTTCTCAGAGTACCCTGAATTTTTTTCTTTTTTAAAAATTATTTTATTGTTGTTCATTTACAGTTGTCTGCATTTTCCCCCCACTGATCTCCCCCACCCCAGGCAAGCCCCCTTCCCTCCCTCGGTTGTGCCCTTTATAGTAGTTCCTAAAAAAGAGGAGGGTATCCTGAAATTTAATACTAGTACTTATCACAATTTGCATTTCAGTATTTATTGATGTGATCATTTAATAATCTGCTTTGTCCTTTGAAACAGTGATCTTTTTTAGGGGTGTGGACTGTGTTTTCCATTATAGCTGTATATCCAATTTACTGAGTATGTAGTCAATTCATGGCATATAGCAAATGCACAGTAAAAGTTTGTTAAGTTAGTACCAAAATGTATTTGGTAGAGTTACCTATCCTTTTGTGATATTTAGGTGCCTTGATTTTTTGTGTTGTGGTGCCCTCCTAGAAAGCATATCACTCTTTGAATCTCTGGAAATCATAGAACGTATGCAGAAACTATTAATTAAATCCAGCTCCCACATTTACAGACAAGGAAATTAAATGATAGAATAGGTATGTCGCGTCTCCAAAGACCTGCTAATTTACACCAGACAGAACCTAGACCAGAATCTTCTTGATTTTTGTTCTCATATAATTCCAACATGCCATCAGCTCTCTCTTTTCCTACCAAGCTTTCTTTTCACTGAGTTATCTTCCCTCCATCAGAACTTCCCCATGTGTCCCTTCCTAGTTCTGAGGCTCCATGGTGTGATAAGAGAAAAGCAGTTACTTTGGTGTACAAAGAACTTTGAAATCAGACAGACCAGGGTTCAAACCCTAATGCAGGAACCCAACACTTGTGTGAATTCAGGCAAATGTCTTAACTCTCCTGAGACTGTTTCCACACCCATAATATGGATGTAGGGTTGTTATAAACATTAATCGAAGCAGTATATATAAAACAGGCATTCACCATAAGGCCTGGAACATGCTAACACTCAGAAACTATCATTCCATATTATCAATTATTTGTGTTATGCCATATATGGACATTTACTATTTGCTCTCACACTCTTTTTATAAAGTGTAGAAACATCGTGGAAAAAGGACTGAATTCAAACCTGATATGATTAACATTGCACGGAGTACTGGGGCTGTCTTTGATACTCCAGTATGGAGACGTCAAGACAAGTCTGATAAAAGCCCTTCCATGGGCTTTTTGAAGCTTCTCTGGTTGCTGTAAAGACAAAAAAAATCAATTTGAACTCAATCTTTTAATTTCTAATCATGATTACTGTTCTCAAATGCAGAATGCAATTAAAACTAATGCTATATAGTTCACTTTCCTCAAAATGAGCATTGATCAGATTCTATGTGGAGGATCTGTAACATCTCTCCTGTAATCATTTTAAAATATATTAACTGGGGTCTGTGTATTGTAGAACAAAAGGGACTGTTTCTGCAAGAAAGGAGTTCTGAGTTCTGGCACTAGCTCCTCCTTCACCAATATGTGACCTCAAAAAGTCACTTCTACAGAAACTAGTATAAAGGACACATGGAGAACAACTAGGGGGGTGGAAATAGGAGGGAGGTGGGGAGCACAGGGGGGTGGGCTGGGATGAGTGGGGGACAGAAAACTGTACTTGAACAATAATTAAATTTTAAAAATTAATTTAAAAAAGAAAAAAAGTCACTTCTGGCTGATCCTCCACCTCATCTATAAAATGGGTGCATTACTACTTCACAGTGTTATTTAAGGACCATACATGTTAAGGATCATACAAGTCATACATGGTAAAGGGCCATACATGTTAAGGACCATACATGTTAAGGAACACACAAGTCATACATGTTGAAGGTAAAGCTTATAATCTTTAACACAGTTCTGATAAGCTATTATGATTACCACCCATATTCCTAAAAATATGATCAACCCCAGAGGCATACAATCAGAGTCATTGGGCTTGACATAAATATGTTATAATGCTTATTGTCATCATGATACAGAACAAATGTTACATGAATGCTCAAAGGGCTAACTACCTCATAAGGAAGAGTATTTCTTTCATCTTTAAATGGCAGCCAGAGAGAGGTATGGAAACAGCTGAGACTCGCTACTGAACACTAAGGATATTTATTAAATAATTATACTTCCAAACGATTCAAAATAATCGGAGTCTGAGATATGATACACTTGCACTCTTTTCAAAAAGTTTACTTTGCTAATGTAGACTGCCAATCCATGCTTACTGTTTGTCATAAGTACTCTCTAGATTTTGCTTTATTTTTCTCCTTACCACCTTCTCTGATGTCTCAACATACTCTTGTCTAAGAAATGTTTCACTGCTGTAAACATTCATTTAGCCTTGGTCAAAACCTGTTAGCCATGAACTCTCACAGTGTTTTGGAACTTTAAGAATTCAGTTAAGAAGAAAAGAAAAAAGCTCAATTGCTATAGTATAAATCTACCTTTAAGAGCTCAAGTATTGGATTAATAGTAGCTATCCATAAAGCACGTGTTATGCATAAGGGGTACATAATATTTAAAGACACATAACTATGTCAGGCTTTGTTTATATCAGCCATCATTGTGTCACGAATTTCACAGCATCATAAAATATGGTCCTTCTACCAGCTCTGATTCGGCTAAACAAAATGTTCACCCTTTATTTCAGATCATGAAGCTGACAACATTTATATCTAGATTGATGCCAAAGGAGATAAAATTTTCCTGAAGGGAAAAAAAAGTCATCTGCTATTTTAGTGGAAAGGCTGGGCCAGCTGCAGGCTCATAATTGTCATCGGTAATTACTAGATGGAAGGGAAATGAGAAATTACCTTTTTGACAGAGGCAAGAAACATCGACAGGGTCCTGTTTTGTTGGTTCAGAAAGCCCCTACTTCAGAAGTTAACACTTTTTAGGGTTACCTAGGACAAAAAGAAAAATACAATTGAGGAGGCAAAGGATATCCTTATTAAAAAACTCCAAGTTTCTTTTGACAAATATTTCATTATTACCCTTCTTCCTCTAAATAGCTAAGCTAAATTTTCCTTTAACAGTCAACAAATGTGTACTGATCAAGTAGTAAACTTCTTTCATTCTTCAAGGCAAGATATCCAGCCAGATAAGGCACAATCCCTACATTCAAGGAGTACCTGTCCCGGGGAAAGTAAAATGTGTAGCAAACCAATCAGAAAACATTAGGATGTATAGAAAGACTGTCTTCTAAATGTTAAGGGTGCGTGGAAGCATGACTGACCTATGTTGCCAGTTCAAGTGTTTCAGTAAAACTTTCATGTAGAGAGCAACATTTAGCTTAAGTTTTAAATGTTAACTAAAAGACAAGGAAATGATACTCTAGTAAAAAAGGAATTGATTGCAAGACAACACAGACTTAAGACAAACCATAATACCTTGGGAAAGATAACAGGTCATTAATTACATTTGTCTAGATAATAGTTTTTATAGACAAGATTATTGATTCCCAACTCTGAAGAGAACAGCAAAATAACCTGCTTGGTCAAGCAAAAAACAAGTTTATTGCTTATTGCAATAAAGGGAACCACTTATGACCCTGAGTGAATTTTGACAGAATTTTAGTAGCATCTCAGATTGGGGGAGTCAAAGTGGCATTTTGTAAAGTTTGGGGGGTAAGTTTAAGGCATGTCTTTCGGTGAGAGGTTCTGAATACATTCATAATCTAATTGTATAAGATGAATGGATAAAGTAAGGGAAAAGCTTTGAAGAAAGTCTTGGAAAAGTAAACAATTATTTGATTAGCCCAGTGAGTGATCTATTCTAAGAGGCTATTTATCTAATGAGAACAAATCAATTGTTCAGCTACATAAATTCAGGAAGTTCTGAAATAAACAATAGTTATTTTCAACTTCATCTTCCTGGGCAAAGATTTGCTGTAACAACAAATTTAGGTTAATGCAGGAGCTGAAAAGTAAAATCATGTAAATAGGAAGCTGTATGGGTGTAGATGGCTTTAGCTGTCAAAAGGCAGGCAAAGTTCGAAATAGATCTGAATTGTGACAGTCCATTTTGAAACATTTTAAATGGGAAAAAGATAGGGAATAGTCTAAACCTCACACTTCAATGCTATGCAAAAGAAAAGAAAAGAAACTCAGTTTAATTCTTGCAGCAATCCTTTTCAACAGGTATTATCATCCCTGTATTTCAGATGATATTGAGATTTTGAGAGGTTATACTTAAAAAAAATTCTCACTCAATGTCTTTTAAGAAATTAGTGAAGCCCGATTTTAAATCCAGTTCTAGCTGACTCCAAAATCATCTTGCAGTTTCCCTTATCTAATGATGTTTCCAGTAAGTCGTAAAGCAGGGGTGCAAAATAAAAAGATTTCTCTTTAGATACTGACTATTCAAAGTGCTTATTAAAATGCAGAATCTCAAGCCCCACTCTAAAATCAAAATGTGCTAATAAGATCTCAGGTGATTGTTATGCAAATTAAAATTTGAGAAGTACAGTTTTAGATAACTCGAAGTCACCACCCCCATGAGATTAGCTCATATTGTACACACAGTGGGGTTTTCTCCTCCCATTCAATTTCCAGCCCTGTCTTTTTTTCCCTTATTTTTTTCATCTGTGATAAGAAAAAAAAGGCAAGAGACTTTGTGAGCATAGTATCCTATGAAAACTCTGCCTGGAAAATATAGTCAATAGAGCAAAAGAAATACAGCCTTTCTTGTAGATGTTTCTCCCTTAAGATTGAAAAACGTGAGCCTAGTTGGACAGTGAACACCTACTACTGCCTTTCTACAGTGACACCAGGAGCTCACCTCTGGGCAGAACTGAGACCATGGATTAGGTGATGAGGGGAAGGGCAAAAAAGTAGAAAAGACCAAAGGGAAGATGCAAGGTAGGAGAGAAGGGGGGGAAACAAAGATGGAGACTAGACTTCAAAGAGATTACTAGCTACCCATAAACATCATTGCAATAAATTTCAGGAGCAAACAAATGTTTTACATCATCTGTATTCTTTTATGTTGGCAATCATAAGATCATAATCATTCCTTTGCTTGTAATCATATGCACATGCACTGTAACTAAATCTTTGTCACATTCTCTATTCGTTCATCAGCACTTATTTGTTTTCATGCTTACAATATGTCAGACTCTGTTTTGGGCCATGGAGATACAGTAATTAACAAGGTTAGTCTGTAGCTTCTTGGTGTTTATGTTGTTGTGGGAAGGAGAGGTAGATACAGGGGAGGGTTGGTTGGAAAATGATTTCCACTGCTTAAGAACTTAGTTCTAAGTATTAATATAATTATAAATAGATATTTAGACCACGAGGACTGCTGACATTTGAAATCAATATTTTGGTGGGCCAAACTGAGAAAGCTACACATCTAAAAGAACGATGCCTGACCACGCCTTCTGCCAAAGCAGCACAGCAGTAGCGTGAGCATCGCTCTGACGGAGGGGTGAGGAAGGGGCGCTCCTGTACCATGGGAGATGGTGTGATATTTCTCAGTTTCTTACCAGCAGCACCCTTTTGGGGGGCTCCGAACCCAGGGGAATAGACAATCTTGCTCTTAATTTCCCTGCCTTTGAATCACAGTGTTCAAATCCCTCTTGTAGATTTCCTTTCTTCACATGAGCAACAGAAGCAAGCATGCCGTCAATGTCTGCTCAGCCGTCACCTATGAAAGCCTCCCAAAGGACCACGACATGCTGTCCCTGGAGTATGTCCTGTGTGACACTTTATTCTGCTTTAGAAGCTTCAGTGGGACTCCACCCCAGGGTGATCTAGTTGTTTATCGATGACTGGATGATGTGACAGAAGTCACTTCCCTGAAGGCAGAAGTTCCTACCGTTTTCTCTGGGAGTCTTAATACTAAAAACTGACATTCGTGTGATGTGTGACAGTTTACAAAGGCTTTTCTCACGTGGTTTTATATTGTTTTTATGTTTTACAGGTAAAAAATGGATATCCAAAGACAATAAGTGTTTTTCTCAAACACATCTGTGCCCAACAAGTGCCATGCTTTCTCATTTCAGACACTGTATTCTTTCACTACTCCAGTGATGCTATCTCATCACAGCTAGTCTCGTCTTTCTCCTCCTCTCCCTCCCTCCTTCCTCACGGTTTGGATCCTTTTAATGCTAGAAGAGAATAAAGGTGAAGTAGCCATACTTAATTAAACTGTTACATTACCTTACTTTTTGTTTTCATTGTCTTTTTTACGGGAATAAAATGCTTAACATTCCTCCACCTCCCCTTTTAAAAATAACATTATTAATAACCCCTATTATAAATTACAAGCACCATTTAGTTTTATTGGCACTGAATAGGACTGGTTGGACACTGCAGATCTCAAAATAAATTAGGCCTTTTTTTCTACTTTTATAATTATTATGTACTAGCATTATTTGTTGAGACTGTAATCAGGAAATACTATTTGGCACTGAGGGAGAAAATAACCACACATCTCTCTGAGCACTTAGAACTATATTGTTACCAATAATAACAAAAAGGCATTCAAGAATAAAAAATGTCTTCCTCTTCAGGAAACCTTTCTTTGATATATAAGGTATTGATTAGTCAATTACTGGTACTTGAGAAAAACCTCCCACTGAAATAGGTATAATAATCTACAAAAATAAATCATAGCAAGGATAAAAATTAAACGCATGAGCAGTCATCTATGAAGATATTTTAAAGAAAATCCTGAGATTATCATCATCACCCTTCTTTTTGGTACCAACATATTATTGATGAGAACAAATATTTGACTCCCTCTACAGGGGCTCCAGCTTAATTTGGAATCACAAACTTCAGACACTGAAAGTAAACTGAGTCATGCCTCAATATTGAAGTTTTACAGGAAACTCAAATATATTCAGTTTATAGATCAGACTTTGCCTCCTTAAATTATTATAAAAAATATAAAGCACAGAAAGCTGTACTTGAACAAGAATTAAATTTTAAAAATTATAAAAAATATATAAAGCAATAACATTGATACCTAAATAAGAATCATGTGGATTCACTTTATCTATGTTTTTTTAAGCCATCTTTCTAATACAGGATAAAAAGGCATTTATCAAAGTTCCAAGAAATATCCTTAAATCCTAGAGATAGATGAATGGGGTACTTAACCTGAATAGATTGCCTTCAAAAATTGTATTTTGTTCATACAATTGTAATAAATAGCATGACAGACAAAATTATTTATGAATAGTGGAAGAAACTATATCTTACTTAGCTTTGCACTTATGAGTTTACTTAGATAAGATATTTAATATAGATTAGACTGAATTAAATATATACTGATGTGTGGAGCTCTTTTCTTTCCAACATAACCCAGGAGAAGGGAAACAAATATGAAAAGGACAAGTCTCCTCTCACAAACACACATGTGTGCACACACCTGACCTCTCTTGATTTCTAGTCCTGCACTTGCTTTCTATGGCTACACAAGAGCTTCTCCAGGTACTGCATGGCCTGACTCGAACCAAAGTGAGCTGGAGATGCAGGCATTGCTCACGCTCTGAGAGGAGGTACCCCTTTGCTGTTGTTTCCACCCCTTTCTCAAGCCCTATAGAGTCACCCCAGGATTAAACTCACAAGCTCTCTTCTTTCTTTTCTGATTATTTCACCAATCTTTCTCATTATCTTCGATGTTTTGCCATTTTATTATGACATTCCTAAATGAGTTTCTTTTTAATCCTGCTCCACACCAAGTGAACTTTTACAATTTGATGGCTCAAATATTTCTTCTAGAAAACATTAACAACCTTTGGCTGAACAACAAACATTTATTGTTTTTACAGCTTTGGAGGCTAGAAGTGTGAGATTAAGCTGTCATCAGGGTCAGTTCCTCCTGAGAAGAGCGAGGGAAGAGCTGTCCTTGCCTCTTTCATAGTTCCCGGTGGTGTGCTATCTTCGATGTTCCTTGATTCCTACTGTGTCACCATGGTCTCTGCCATCGTTTTCACAGGACATTCTTGTGTATGTGTCCATGTCAAAATTCCTCTTTGTCATAAGGATACCAATCATGTTGGATTAGTGACCCACCTTAATCCAGTATGACCTAATATTAATTATGTTTGCAATGATCTTGTTTCCCAATAAGATATTAAGAGGTACTGGAGGTTAGAACTTAAACATATAAATTTGGGTAGATGGGGAGAACACAATTCAACCTCAATTCAACCTCAGATACCAACAGTGTCTTCTGCACTGTCCTTAGTCTTGTGTCCGTGTCTCCAGTCTCCAGCCTCTCCAGTCCTCATAATACAAAACCTCAACCACATGCCTACAAAATCTGAAAGTTCTGAATCCTCAAAACTCTTTATTTCTTTTACACTGTTCATTAGATTTTGTTTCGCATTTATGGTTGCTTGTTGTATTTCTACAATTTTATGGTCAGTTTCAAGAGCTAGGGGCTTCTAGATCACTGCTGTCAGTCATTTCTGATGAAAATATGTGAGTGTATATCTAATCTTCAATCTTTCCTTTTTTATTTTTTAAAATTAGTTTATTTATTTAATTGTTGTTCACATACAGTTTTCTGTCTTTTACTCCCATCCTAATCTTTCAAAGACTGATATTTTTTGCAAAATATAATAAAAGTAAGTTACTACAAAAATAAAACTAAAAGAGACACACAAAATACAAGTTCCTGTTTCATTATTATGATATTTAACAAATATAATATCACTGTCAAAATGTTATAAAAGTTTCCAAATGCTTATTTTCAAATTCTGTACTTAACCCACTGTAGACCAGTAAAAACAGTTCACTGACAATTCCTGGTCTATGAACCACACTTTAGTTGGCATGTCCTAGAACTTGATCTTTACTTTTCACCCAAAACCTCACAGGTGATGTTCTGGCCTTACCTATGAGCTTGGTAGATGTACAGAATCTCAGATCTTATCTCAGATCTACTGAATCAGAACTTGCATGTTAAGATTTTGAGAAACACTTGCCCTGGGTTATTCTGAATCCCTTTCATTACAGAGCTCCAAGTCTTCCATAAAACAGGTGTTCAACCAAAATCCATTAAAGTTTTTTGAGAGTGCAAACCCCCAAAAGAGAGCCAACATGTTACTTAACATTTCTGGCAGGAGATTTTCATTTTATTGTGATCCTGAAATATTTGTTGATAAAAAACTGGGCAGGTTTTGATGTGCACCTCTCATATCAAAAACATAAATTTGCACAATTGATATTTTTATATTTTTAAAGCACAGTATCATTACAACTTATATTCTTAATATATGTGTAACAGGGTGTGTGTATGTCTATTGATTTCTGAAGTATATAAAGGAGGAACATCTGTTCAAGTGTAAATAATCTGCTCTTTGTGTTTCATTAAGTCAAGATGAAGATTAATAGAGGTACATTTCAAAACCTGTGTATATTGTTGTTAAAGTGGATCAGCTTTGAAGTCAGAAGAGCTTCCATTTGAATGCTGGGTATCTTCCCATTACTTATTACTTTTTTGTAATCAAAATTTTCTCATTTTTCTTTTTTTTAAAGATTTTATTTATTTATTTTTAGAGGGGAAAGGAAGGAGAGAGAGAGAAATATCAATGTATGGTTGCCTCTGGTGTGTCCCCTATCGGGAACTGGCCTGCAACCCAGGCATGTGCCCTGACTGGGAATCGAACCGCAATCGTGTGGTTTGCAGGCCCACGCTCAATCCACTGAGCTACACCAGCCAGGGCAAAATTTTCTCATTTTTCAAATGGTGTAAGTGTTCTGATTTGGTGAGAGTGGTGTAAGGTTAAAATAATATGTGTTGCGCACCAGTATGACGCCTCTTAGGTTGTCGGTATCCAACAAACTTTGCTTTCCTGACAACAGAGAAATAGGTTTAGTCTAAGTTTTTATTTTTTAATGAGGCTATTGGAAAAACTAAAGGTATATAATAAAATAAAACAACCTAAATGTGGGACTTTAATCGGCAGAGAAATATATAACAGTTGCTTATTGAATACTTGCAAGTTTAAAATGTTGCTGTGTGTTACAATGCTGTTGATACTCATCGATGTTTTTCTCCATGGCAAAACCATATATGCTGACTAATACAAATCTGTCATGTGCCCACAGTACCTGTCACAGTGCCTTGATTATAGCAGATGCTCCATAAATGTTTCTCAGAGAAGTTGTGAATTCTTTGCTCTCAGGGTCATATTTCATCCTCCTTATTCTGTGGTCCTCTCATCTTTTTTTTTTTATAGCAGAGCTTCCCCTCCGCCCTCCCCAGTGTGCTGCTGTGCCCTGGTGAGCCACACATGGTTTAAAGTGTCCAAAGACCTGGACCCATAGTCCTGCTGGGCAGCCATTCAGAGTCTGGGAAGCTACAGCAGACTCCTCCTGTTTCTCTCAGTCTTACAGTGTTCTCACATGAAAAAGGTTGGGTGACAGGAATCCATTCTATCTTCTTTCTTAACTAGAATCATCGATTTACATTTCTCTCCTGTAGAGAAAAATCTTTTGAAATGAGGTAATCACAAAATAGGTAATCACAAGAAATGACAGGCAATTAAGCTAATCCTTGGGCAGAGGATGAAAGAAAATCAAGTAGAGTGGAAGAAAGCAGGTAGTATTCTGAGGAGAGGTGATTAGGAAACAGTTCTGGGCAGTCTGGCCCACTTTGAGTTCTAACAATGTAACCATAGTAACCATAACAAATATGATGGGAAGGAGGAGAGAAAGAGTGCCGGAGAATCTGTGGGACTTTCACTCTGGTTGGAAAGCCAGGCTATGTGCTCTCAAGCAGGCTGCCAAAATACACAGTCTGTGACAGACGAAGCTTTGAGAAAGAGTTCACTTGTCTTCCAATTGTCACAGGCCACATGCTTCAAATAGTGAGTAGGAGAAAGTAGGGGGATTTGGACTGTCTGGGAGCGTCCAGACAGAAAGCAGCTGTGCTCCCACAGGTTTGTTTGCACACTGGATGCCTGATGGATCTGTTGAGGCTGGACACTGGGAACGCTGGAAAGGAATACATAGTTGAATCTCCCAACAAGCACTGTTTGTTACATGGCTTACGGCAGTAGTCAGATGAGGTTCTAACTGAATAAAAACCTGTAGTGACAAAGGTCCCTGACCTTCCTGCAGCTTGTTGTGGAAGTTTTAGAACTTATAGATCCAAATCTCTATTTATGCTACTAAATAGCCTCTTTCAAAGCTTAAATGATATCAACCATGAGTATTACTATACTATCCATCAGACCAACAACATCAGTTGTTGGCATTGAGTTTATTGGCCAAGGTAGTGATTCTCAAGTGTGGTCTAGGGACCTCAAAAAGTCCCTACTCAGGGGGTCTGTAATGTCAGAAAAACTATCTTAACAATAATTCTAAAATGTTTTCGCTCCTTTCTCATTCTCTCATGAGTGAGCAGGGTTGTTTTGCAAAGTCAGTATAAAATTCTACAACATAACAAATTGAATGCAGAAGCAAATACATGCATATAGCTGTCTTTTATTAATTTATCGAAGAGACTTGCAAAAATGCTAAACAATGCTACTCTCCTTACTAATTTTTTGGAATATAGTTATTTTCATGAAAATATTTATGTTGACATTGATTTACATGAACAGATGATGGGTTTATTATTGTTATTTTCAAATAAAATTTTCCAAATATTAATTTTAATATGCAACACAGCAGTAGATATGTAATGCACAAAAAATAGATGTGCGATACCCATAGCGTATACCTTGGGTCCCCGATACTTTTTAAGAGCATAAAGAAGTCCTGACGTCAAAAGGTTGAGACCCACTAGTCTAAGCTACTAAATTCCCAGTTCCAGCAGAGCTAATTTTATTTTGGTTTGAATTTTCTGGTATTAGCTTGAGGGAAGGTTAAAACTCTATTAGCAAATTCAAATAGGTAGCAGCTGGATTAACATTTGTGAATTTGTGTGTAACTACAGAACACTCAGAGAGAAACTCATTTTCTAATTTGCTCTGCCCATCCTGGGCTCCAGAACCTTCACTGCAACTACATTATCTTTCGGAATGTGTCTGTTAGCTATAGAACTGTAAAAACACTTGTGGAGATTTTTAGATCTGTGATTTTTTCTCTTTTGTCATTTTTATCTTGACACAATTTTATTTTTTAAGTGTATTTTATTGATTATGATATTATAGTTGTCCCAACTGTTTATCAGTGTATCACCCTCTGCCCTGTATACCCCCCATCCCACTATCATTCCTCATCCTTAGCTCATGTCTAAGGGTCGTATATATAAGTTCATTGGTTTCTCCATTTCCTATACTATTCTTAACCTCCCCCTGTCTATTTTTACCTACCAATTATGCTTCTTATTCCCTATACGTTTTCCCCCATTCTCCTCTGATAAGCCTCCATTTCTGACCTCCATTTCTGTGATTCTGTTCCTGTTCGAGTCGTTTGCTTTGTTCATTTTTGTTTTTTAGGTTCAGTTGTCTGTAGTTGTGAGTTTATTTTCATTTAACTCTTCATAGTTTTTCATGTCCTCCTTTTTCTCAGATAAGTCGCTTAACATTTCATATAATAAGAGTTTGGTGATGGTGAACTCCTTTAACTTGACCTTATCTTGGAAGCACTTTATCTGCCCTTCCATTCTAAATGAGAGCTTTGCTGGGTAGAGTAATCTTGGATGTAGATCCTTGCCTTTCATGACTTTGAGTACTTCTTTCTAGCCCCTCCTTGCCTGTAAGATTTCTTTTGAGAAATCTGCTGACAGTCTGATGGGAACTCCTCTATAGTTAACTCCTTTTCTCTTGCTGCCTTTAAGACTCCCTCCTTAACTTTAATCTTGGACAATGTAATTATAATGTGCCTTGATGTGTTTCTTCTTAGATCCAGCTCCTTTGGGATTTTCTGAGTGTTCTGGACTTACATGGCTAGTTTCTTCACCAAACTGGGGAATTTTTCTTTCATTATTTGTTCAAATAATAATGGCATACCAGGAGAAGATTCAGATGTTGGAACATCTAAAGTTGTCCCAGAAGTTCTTCTTCTCATTTTTTTGAATTCTTGTTTCTTCATTCTGTTCTGGTTGAATGTTTTATTCTTCCTTTATTCCAAATTGTTGATTCTAGTCCTGGTTTCCCTCCCTTCACTGTTGGTTCCCTGGATATTTTTCTTTATTTCACTTTGTATAGTCTTCATTTCTTCCACCATTTTGCAACCAAACTCAATAATTTCTGTGACCATCCTAATTACCAGTGTTTCAAACTTTGCATCTGATAGGTTGGCTATCTCTTCATCACTTAGTTCTTTTCTGGAGTTCTGATCTGTTCTTTCATTGGGGTCATAGTTCTTTGTCTCAGTGCACCTGTTATGTTGTAAGGGGAGAAGCCTTAGGTATTCACCGGGTCAGGATAATTAATCCCTTTTGCTGCATTGTGCTGTGTGTGGGGTGGGGTCAGAGAGGAAACAATGCCATTTAGTATCATGCTTGGCTCTTGCCCCACCTTCAGTCACTTCCCCCACTCCCCACAAGCAAATTGGGCCCTTGTGATGCTGATTCCAAGGTGTGTGGGCTTGTGTACATTCGAGGACCCCATGAACCTCTCCAGTGGACTTTCCTGAGAGACTGGGAGTTTCTCCTGCCTCCAAATCCCCCACAGGTTTGTATAGACAGAGTTTTTGAGGCTTTATTTCCCCCAGTGGGACCCTGGGTAGCATGGTTTGACTTGCTCCCTAGTTCCTCCTGGCTTATCCACATACAAAAGTGGGAACTCCATCCACCAGCGCTGTCTCGCCATGTTGCCCTGGCTGCCAGTCTCCACCCATCCCTCCTACCAGTCTGCATGAACCAGTTTTTTCTTTAACTCCTAGGTTATCGGACTTTTATGCAGTTTGACTTTTCTGGCAGTTCTGGTTGTTTTTTGTTTTTCAAATTGGTTGTTATCCTTCTGTTGGTTGTGTGAGAAAGCAAAGTATTTCTACCTACACCTCCACCTTGGCTGAAAATAAATCTGTGATTTTAAAATAATCAAAGTTTTCATCTAAAATGGCTGAAATTGTAGCATAGTATAAAAACTGGAGACAGGTTTCCATACAATTACATTAGACCAAATTGTATGTATCACTAATACAAAGATTATGCAACAGAGCTCAGACAGAAACTCAAATCTTTTCTCACTAGAAACACAGAGCAAGGGGTTTCCTGCAGTGGTGAAGGAGAGTTCAGGACCTGGAGTCAGGCAGAGTGGGTGTGAATGCTGTGTCCGGTACTTTTAACAGCATGGCCTTGGGAGTTTCCATTAACTTTAATTTTAATTATTTCTCTATGGCTCAGTTTCCTCATCTATAGAATGAGAAATAACAGTAATAATTTCCATTCATGGAAGAACTTCAAAATTAAGGAAATAATGTGCAATGTGTTTGGTATACATTCTTTCATTTAAGCCTCACAGCAACTTTAAGATGTATAAACTTTTTTTACATTTTATTTTTCAGGCCAGAAAACCGACATTTAGAAAAGTCAGGTAGTTTTCCACAGATTATACCATTTTAAGTGGCAAAGCAGGGAATTGCTTCTGACTGGGACTCCACAGACAACAATATTATTGTATTTTCTCAGCAACAAAGATTAGAAATTGCCAACTTCTCTTCCTCATGTCGTCTCTAGCCCAATACTTAGCTTTGTGTAAAATACAACCTTAGTTTCTTGTAAAGCGGGGCAGGAAAACAGCAATGAGTTCATGAGAGGGGAAGAAGGGAAGAGGTATTTTACAATTCCCCGAGATATGGACGCTGACCACTCTTTTATAGAGGCTTTAAAGCCCCACAGCACATGTGTGTTTCCCAAGTTTCCTTTGAAATATTCTGGCATAGAGTCGAGCACTTGTGACAGATACATGCACATATTGGCTTATACACTGAGTGATCACTGCTAAGTGACCTGAAGAGAAAAAATGACTTCCTCATAAAAAGCTCTCACTGGAGCATCCAGATGAAAGGGCTGAAGTGGCGCAGGCTCATCTTGCTGCAACACCAGGCCAGCAAGCTGAGCCAGGCGCTCTGGAGCTCGGATAGTCTGTGCCTTGATATTGCAGCAGAAATACAGAGTAGTCGTGACTATTTCCCAGGTCTTGCTACTTAAGAAGCAATTCGACTTGGAGCAACATTCCATATATTTCACCAGACAAGTTATGGGGAGTGGGAAACCCCTCACTGTCCTTTTAAAAAAAACATTTATTATAAATTCAAAGTCATAGACTGGGTATTACATGGTTAATAATCTATGTATCTCTTTACATTATGCAGAGGTGTATAGCCAGGAACCTTCTCCACTTCCTGACCGGCAATCTAAAATTGTAAGTAAATTTTTATATTTAACGTCTGTGGTTACTGCTTTTCTTTGAGCTAGATAACAGGAATTGCTTACAACTCAAATCATCTGATTTCCTGGAGGCACCGTATCTTTCCCCCTTCCATCTGTATTTCAGTTGTAAATGTGACTGCTGGGTGAATTAGTGCTGAACCAGACTGGGTCTTGCTTGAAGGAAGAGGTACAGTTCAGCAGTGAATCATGGCCATAACCCATGAGTCAGGCTCTTCTTTAGCTCAGTAAACCATAATTCTGATTCTACTTTTCCACTAGGATGGAGATGAGAAATCACATCTGTCCAGGCAAAAGTTGGCAGTTTTATGTTCCTTTGTTATTATTAAATATATTGGTATTTGATGCTATTTTTGTTAGGGGGGACCTGGCTAGTTTTCTTGGGAGAGGAGAGGGGCCCCGATGTGGCATGGGAGAACCTGTGTTCCTTAGGGATGGGAGGGTCAGGAAATGGTGAAGGCAGCAGGACTGAAACCACAGCCAGCACTTGGTAGATTTCCCGAGCCCTGGGTAAGGGTAAACACACTAGCATGGCTCCTGAGACAGTAGGAGAAAGCTCGCACAGAGCATGCACAGGCTGAAAATTCACAGCACACATGTACCGTGGAGTTTGCCACAATGGTCAGCGGGAAGTGTAGACCTGCCAGTCTACACATGGTATTGGCTAGAAAGCCCACCCGCTTCCAGAATGCATAGGATTTGGGGGCCAAAGTCTTAAATGGAGGTGGGCAGAGTCTCACCCCTTCTGGTTACCCTCACTAGCCCAGTTGGAGCCTGAGGGTTCCCAGGCCAGTGGGCCCTGGAGACCATGTGGTCTGGCAGTGTTCCCAGGCCCTTCACATCATAAGAGGCAGCAGTAGCTCCAGTGACTGGACGCAAGGACACACTGGAGAGCTGATGGACAGAGGGTCGGGTGGTAGGTGGGAGGGCCAGAGCACAGGAAAGGACAGCACACAACAAGTAGGAATCTCATGAGCATGCAGACTCCAAAAAGGTGCCTGAGACCAGACTGCCACCTGGAACCAGCTAAGTCACCTGGATGATTGTGCTGTACCACCTGCATTTCCCAAAGGATGGTATTTTAAATGGGAGAAGGAATTCCAGGCACAGCCTTGAATTAATCTGGTAAAGGGGAGTGGGGTTATTTTTCTTTGAGTGTTTTATAGGGAATGGGCTCTGGGACAGAATCCTGTCATTCTTCCTAAATTGTGTAGCCTTAGAATAAATGACCTCTGTCCTTTTTCAACAAATCTCTGCCTCCAGAGGTCGCCTATTGGGCAGCAGGTAGTAGAACCCCACTTGCTATTTGGTCACATTATGTGTCTTTTTCTTATTCAAGTTACTGCACTGAAGTTATTCATGGATTAGAAAAGCACAGTTGCAATGAGCTCCAACTCCAGCTTTCCATCTTGCATTTTGAGGACAACACAGCTCAAGGCTATGAAAATAATGGGCTGGTTCTCTGCATTTCTGTGGCACCTTTCACCCCAGAGTACAAAGCGGTCCTGTGCCTCTCTACTTTTAGAGGGAAGAAAAATGAGACATCATGGTTTTTCTAAGATTAGATACCAGATTATGACTTTACACTTCCTAGTTCATTCACATGTATTTCTTACAGAGGAAAAATAATAATTATCAAGATATTTTCTTTATATGCAGGTCCATTATACTTCAAGGTTAAAACAACAACAAGAAAAGGTCCAAGGAAGTCATAGATAGAATTCATCCAGAGAAGCCGTTTGATATCCACTCCATGTGACACGACAGGAAAGTAAGTTCTTCATCCTGTAGAACTTTGTTCAATAACCAACACCATGGCCACCAGATTGTACATAAAAATTACAACCTAACCATTCTCTCACTCCCACAACTTCCACTTGTCCCGATTTATTCTTCTGACATTGTCTTACTCTTGTTATCCCATAGCTTCTCACCTTCCGATTTTCATCCACACCTAACTTTTTAAAATTGACCTCCAACACTATCTTCTTAGGTTTAAGCTTGCTGCCTCCTTGAACATGATTTTAATTTTTATTCCTCCTCTGGCAATGCTCTCCCTGCAATCTTGAATAAATCTTAGGGTGTGTTTATACATGTATACATATATATATTTTTTTTACTTGCAACATTTCATTTTTTCAAAAAAAATTATTCCTGCCAAAAAGTATTTTTACGTTATGTATTTTTAAGTTATAAGAAATGCAGTTTATTTTGGCACATAGTGTTTAACAAAATTAAAGTGTCACGCATTAGTAACCTAACTCAACATCCCTAATTTGGTGTAAGTGTGACACGTTTTCTTGCTTTCCAGTGTTCTGCTAAATCAAATCTAAACTGCTTTATAAAACTGACATGCTAAAATTTGGCTTTACTGTTTTTGCTTGCACTCTGATTCCAAACAAATCTTTTCATAACCTTCTTCTATGTCAGGGTCCATTTTACCATCAATGTCACTGACGGGGATCACCAGCCCGCAATTGATCTGTTCCAGTTTCTTCAGAATCCTTGGGAAAGTCTTCTCTTTCAAGTAACTTGATATTACTTGAAAGAAATTGCTATGATTGATTAAAATAAATTACTAATTGCTCTAAATAAAACTCCCCCTTCAAAAAGTCCCCAAAAGTTTCTCATCGAAGACCATCCCTGTGCATGGTAGTCTTATGCAAGTGGCTCCGGCTTTGAATCCCATACAAGTTCTTACAAGAAGGAAACAAGAAAAGAAAGGACGTAAAGGTCAAACATCAACTTATAAATAAGTATGGCCTGAGATAAGATTTCTTTGGGGTTCTCAGGCTGCTGAAAGAACAAACAATCATGGGCTTAGTTTATCAGTTCAAAGATGTCAGTGTCACCTCAGTGTATGCCTTTGTTAATGGAACTTCAGCTCTGCCATCACCACTGGGATTTATTTTTAACCCACGTTTTGTCAGGTACTGACTGCTTCCTAACATGTATGGAAATGTGGGGTCAGCTGGGAAAATTTCCCAAGTCCTCTCACTCAGATTTCCCATAGGAGCTGGGAAGCTTACAGCAGTAACCTTGGGCTTTACTCTGAACCTAAATAGTCTGCTGAGAACCACAGTTCTTTTTACCTCAAGCAAAGGGAACTCTTTCTCAGGACCCACAGCTAGCAGCTGGTAGAGGCCATGCTCTCACACCCCATGCTCTGTCACGGCTTGTTAATAGAAAGATTTTAGAAACGTATAAACATGGATTCAGATTCCTTACTAAATGATATGGGAATATTTCTTCGTGTATAAAATTAGTAATAATAATATTTGCAGATATGTGATGAGATTAAAATAGGAAAAGTATGTTTGTATGCACTTATCAAAATGCTTGACATTGAGCATGTGCCAAATATAAGTAATATACTCTGTCTCTAAGTGACTAAAGGAGGTACCAAGTTTACTATCATTTTGCTCTTGGTGGCTTCTGTATCCAGCTTCTATTAAACCAGTGCATTATCCTTCTATAGAAACAGAGTACTCATTCCATTTTAGAGACAACTGAGAAGTTTCAACCATGACAGAGCCCAGAACTGAAGTGTATTCATTTTCATCTGAGCATTCCGAAGTGGCCAACTTAAATGGAAATGCTTGTCTTTCTTCAGCAGATATCTCAGTTCCCTTATGCTTTTATTAAATTAGAGATGCATCATTTTTATCTCCTCTGTAGCAAAAAATGGAAAGTTTAGTAACCCCATCAAAATTACTTCTGGATATGTTTTCTGTACTTCTAACTCATCCTTCATGGGTTTAACTGATCTGAGATAAAAAGCTCAAAACAAAATACAATGTTTTTCAAGGCTACAAAATCTAGCAAGAGCTTTTTTCTAAACACATGATATTTCTGACTGTATGCTGTCTCCCTGGAACCAACCTGACAGGAACCAAAACAGACAGAGAGGACTAGACTGCACACGGGGAAGAAACACGAGCAAACCTTCACACTTTTCTGTGTCCGTCTGCCCTTTGGAAAAGCTGTCAATAAATGAAAAAAGTCAGAGTCTTAACAACACAGCTCACATTTCCATCTGTAATGACTTGACTTATGTCTGACAATCTTTGATCCAATAGGATTTGTTGGAAGAAAAGGAGCTAGTTGTGTAAGATGCCTTACTTTATTCTTCAAGTCACTTAATATAAACAGAACAGGGACAGCAAATAGAATTAGGTTTTCATGTGTTTGGCAGGGTTAAGTAAACAATTCATTTCAAAAAGAGAGTCATCCACTTTCCTTTACTATCTTTAATATTTCATACCTAAATTCCACAGTCAATGTTGCAGGCCTTTGTTAGTTCTGCTGGGAATGTTTCCATAACATTGATATTTTCTCTTACCACCATGACTCTTATGTAGTAGAACATCAGATAGAATGGAACATCACAATTGTGGATGATTTGCCTCTACTTTATCCTGATTTCTATCCTGTATAATATTTCCAGATTCTTTCTCTAAAACACAAGCTTGACAAGCCTCTGCCACATAACCATACTTGTAACAAGGCTTCCCATCTACAGCATTCCAAACCCCACCCCAGTACTTCACTGTACAAACCCATCAGTTCAATCTAATTGGTCTTCTCACTGCTACCCAATCATTCATGAATATGTATCCTGATTCATGCTGTGGCAAGTCCTTGTAACTAAAACAGGTTGTCCTTATTCCCTTCTTTTATAATAAGGGTTTTTGAGATTTGGGAGAAGCCGTTTAGTATTGTGTCTTTCCTTAGATATACTGATTTTTTTATTAATGCTCTTACGAAATTGTGGAATAGACAGCCCCAAGTCCTAATACCCTTAAAATCACCAAAAGGCAAGCAGAAGTCATCAAAAGTATGTTTGTCATAATTCTAGAAAACAGGGAAAGTTTTATAGCAAACCAGCAAATGCTGAACCAATAAAAAGGCAGCTTCAAAGCAGTAGGAATGCTTGTGGCATCGTTGCTAGCCCTTGCTCCAACTGCTGCCTGGTTGATGGCAATCTTGAAGTGGTAGTAGTTTGTATTACCAGGACAGGACCCTGGTTTCTGATGCTGGGGGGAGTAGAGCAGACCTTATTTGCAAATTATTGTGTAGGTAGAGTCTAACGTGTCTGAGGGCTGCCTGAAGTACTGACACAAAGCACTCATTTCTGTTTTGCTTATCTCAGAACTCAGTCTTCAATAGCAGTGGTCATTCCTTGAAAATGCTGCAGGGAAAACTAACAATGTGCAGGCACCCAGCACAAAAGAATACAGTACAGATACACAATTGTCACCTAGAGCCCAGGAGGAACATCTAGGGAAAATTTATTGGGAAATTAGGATATTCAAAAGAAGTGTTTAGGTCACCAGATATATGAAAAGATGTTCAACTTCACTAGCTACTGGGGAAATGCAAATCAAAACTACAATGAGATACCACCTCACACCTGTTAGAATGGCTATTACCAACAAGTAATAACAAGTGTTGGAGAGGTTGTGGAGAAAAGGGAACCCTCATTCACTGCTGGTGGGAATGTAAACTGCTACAGCCACTATGGAAAACTGTACGGCTATTCCTCAAAAAAACTAAAAATAGAGTTACCGTATGACTCGGCAATCTCTTTTCTGGGTACCTACCCAAAAAACTCAAAACACGTATTCACAATGATATATGTGCTTCTATGTGCCTTGCACCATTATTCCTGGGGGCCAAGACTTGGAGCCAACCAGTCCTTTAACAGAAGATTGGATAAAAAAGATGTGGTACATATATACTATGGAATACTACTCAGCCATAAGAAAAGATGAAATACCGCCATTTGCAACAACATGGATGGAGCTTGAGAATATTATACTAAACCAAATATGTTAGTCAGAAAAAGCAAAGAACCATATTTTCTCACTCATATGTGGGATATAAAACAAACTCATAGACACAGACAGACAGCAGCATGGTGGTTACCAGAGAAAAGGGAGTGGGAAGGTAGTAAAGGAAAAAGGGGGCCAAATACATGATGACAGAAGATGATTTGATGCAATGCAATATATAGGCCATGCATCATAGAAATATACACTTGAAACCTATATGACCCCAATATCACCCCAATAAATTTATAGAATAAAAAAGAAGTACTCATGGAAAATTCTAAAAGTCATGTACTTCCCCAGGGTAAGACACATGCTCCGAAAAGACTCCAAGCTTTCAGCAGAGTAATCCCTAGGCTCACTGAAAGCCTGCCTCAGCATTGGAGGGCCTCAGCAGACTCGGTCTGCATGAACTGGAAGAGCTGCTTTCTTGTTGTTTTGCTTTTTATTTCTTAGCATTTGAAGAAATCTGTGTCAAAAGACTAGGGCACAAACTAAAGGAATAGAAACTTTACTTACCAACAGGAAGGAACACAATCTTGGCAAAAGAGTTTGAAAAGTCACTAAACAAATGGTCTGCTGCAGCTTTCAACAACCGAAAGAAAAAAAAAAGCAAACTCTGAGAATGGGGAGAATCTGACTTCCAGTGCAACTACATTACAATATTCAAATGTCCCATTTTAAGCAAAAATACAAACCATAACAGAAACAAGAAAGTATGACCCACTCAGAGGCAAATAGTTTATTAATGGAAATCATCCTCAAGAAGCCCAGATCAGATATCAACAATACTAGGAAAGACTTTAAAATAACTGTTTAAAATATGCTCAAAGAGCTAAAGAAAAACATGGAGAGATAACAAGAGTAAATTATGAAAGTGATATATGAAAATGAGAATATCGTGAGGATGTAAATTGTGAAAAGAAACCAGACTGAAATTCTAGAGCCGAAAAGTACAATAACTGGAAATGAAAAGTCCAGGAGAAAGATTTAAGAGCATGTATGAAACAGGCAGAAGAAAGAATCACAAAACCTGAATTTAGACAACTGAAATTATTGTGTCTTGGGAACAGTGAGAAAAAAAGAATAAGGAAAAGTAAACAGAACTTAAAGGACCCATAGGACACCATCAAACAAATCAACATACCCATTATGGGGGTTCCAGGAGGAAAAGAGAGACGAAATGGCAGAAAAAAATATTTGAAGAAACAATGGCTGAAAACTTCACTAATTTGAAGATATAAATTGACAAAGAAGTGAACTCGGTCTTTGGATCAATGTTGTCAACATATTTTTGGCCTAAATACAGTCGTGCATTATGTAACGATAGGGGTACATCCAGAAAAATGCATTATTAGGTGATTTAGTTTTTGTGCAAAACGTTTTTGGAAATTCTAGATAAGGTGTGACAATATTCCAGTTCATCTTATTATTCACACGTTTTTATGCATATATTCTACTTACTCAACCTGATTAAAAGTTGCTAAAGAGTAACAACTGCTCTGTCTCATGGAGTTACCAGGCATGATCACAGAATTCACAGTATGGGATCAACCACAACCACTGAACTGGGAGACAGATCTAGTTGCAAAACCTAAGAAGAAGACAGAACTCAACAATAAGATAGCAGCAGAGTTAGCATGGGCAGGGTCATAAATTGCAAGTGAATGTCCTGGTCACGGTCAGAGTAAAGTGAAAGGAAAATGTGAAGTAAAACTCAAGTCCTCAGATTTCAGAAAAGCAGTTTATATCAAGAAAATCTAATAGCAGGGTATAAGGAACCTGTTTCAGTTTAGGGTCCCAAGTCCTAAATGTTGTTTTTCATAGCTTAGGGCAATAAAAAGTGATGGGGGGCGGGGAGAAGTAAGATACTGATCATGCGGTTTTGGGGAAATTACCAAGACCTAGACTGGAGCTCCAGGTCAAAATCTTAGTACTAAAATAAGAGCAAAACAAACTTAATTAGCAGCAAGAGTATCTTGATTTTGAGCCTCAGAAACATGAAATAAAGCTCCCTAAAACTTTTCAGTCTAATTTTCAGGGTGTTCCCTAAATATTAATGAGAATAAGCCTATACATTTAGTGTTCTTGCTGTGGTGATAAGAGGTATAAAGTTCTAAGCAACCACTAGGGTCATGGTAGAAACTTTTGCTCTTTAAAGTTATCTAGAGTATTCAATAGCTTCTCACTAAATAAATATAAACGAGATAATAAAAGTGATCTGGACCCCATGTGTCTATCCCCACTTTGAAAATTCCTAATCAGAAACCTCTTCAACTTCTTAACATTATTTTTTGACACTCTTATGAGAAAACAGAATAGAGGAGACAGTTTTTTATTAATAAAACTACTTAACCTCACTATAAAATAACATTAAAAAGCATGTTTTAATATGTGTTCCGGTTTAAGAGCTCGCTAAAAATAGATCCTTCTGATGTTCATAAACAGATAGCATTTTTGTAAAAAAAAAAAAAACCAACAAATAAATGCAAAACAAAGAATAATCTCTGTATAGGACAATTTCTCTATAAAACTTACAGGATTTTATGACTGGGATTTTAGCCTAGCTCAATACATAAAAAAAAGCTTAAAATAATGGAAATTAAGGAAATAGACAAGATGTTAAGGGTACTGTAAAAATACATGAGACATAAACTTTCCCATCAAGATAAATAAAAATCTTAATAAGAAAATAAGGCATGAAAAACATATGAATCCCAAGCTACAATATAAGCTGCATACTTTAGATAAGTTCATCATTTTATCTATTTCTGGCCATGTTAATGGGGCTATCTGGGCTCTCCCTAAAGTTTATTTGCATATAAAGGAACTTGATAAGAAGTCAAAATGATAATTGCTTTAAGATTGCCAGGCACGGTATTTCTTTGAATATATGGTGGATGAAACGCATCCATTTCCTTTGGCTCCCTCCCCCAAATCCACTAAAATATATAATAACTTGATTAAGCTTAAGATATAAACACACAAAATCAGGGAAAATGGAAGACAGGCCCACAATAACAAATGTATGGATGCTAAAACCAGATCTGAAAAGAAAAACATGAAGAACCCTACAAAACACCTGACTTACAATTCAAAATGTCCCCCAAGTCTCAGAAACTGTTGGCACAGAAGAGTGGAGAGAAAATACCTAAAATGAGAGGATTTTTGAAAATTGGCTTGGAGAAGTTAGGTCCTCTCTCTTTCTCTACTCGGATTAACCTTCACTCTCACAGAAGCCTGAAGGACTTTTGCAGGGAGGAATGATCTTTTAATTATAACAGAATATCATAACAAGAACAAAAGAAATGAGCAAACAGATGTAAACCGGATGCTGAACTTCTGGCCTCTTACTCTCACTGGAGTGTTGGAAACAAGATCTTTAACTTCTAAACATAAACTGGAAACTGCCTTGCCAGAGATTTAACCAGGAAAACAGAGAACTGCCCTGCTCTCCCTCACCAGGCTAACAGCAAAAAACAATCAGTAACAGCCTACCATCGCAGGAGGGACAAGAGTACAGACAGGAACCAGGGAAGGACTAAAACTTATGGTAAAACAAGAAAATTGAGATCAAGGCTCTGAAAAACTACCCCCATGATAAGAACAAGGTAATGACAAAGAAATTCAAAGCTGGTGGTTCCCTGCACATAGCTTTAGCAACAATAAAACACAAACTCAGCTAATGTCCTGACTATATGGACTCAATATCCCACACAAATGGCCCCAGCAATAAAAGGAGTGCACCTATTGTCAGTCATGAATATGAGTAACCTCCGTCTCTGCTCTTCTACACACTATGTTCAATACTCAACAAGAAATTTTGAGAAACACAAAAGGCTAGAAAAAATAATCAATTGTTAAAGACAAATTAATCAATAGAATGAGACTCAGAGATAACTTATTTAACGTATCTATTAGAGAGGGTACTTAAAATAACTATAATTTATATGTTATCTAATGGGAGGAATGGACAACACGCATAAACAAGTAAGAAATTTCAGCATGAGTAGAGAGGAAATATAAAGGATAATAAAAAATCAAATAGAAGTGCTAAGGGAAAAATATCACAGTTACAGAGATTAAGAATGCCTTCAATTGGCTTATCAATAGACTTAACATAACCAAGGATGGTCACTAGATATCACTCAAACTGAAACACAAACACACAGAGAAAGGAATAGAAAGAGAAAGCAGAACAGAGCACCTAAGAAGTTCTGGGACACTATCACAGAGTCTAATATATGTGTAATGGTAATTCCAGAAGACAAAACAGAGAAAGAGAGAAGCATTAAAGAAATACTTGAAGATAAAATGGCTGACACGTTCTTCAAAAAGATTAAAGATATCAAACCACACGACCTGGAGAGTCATAAAAATCCCCAAAAGGATTTAACAAATTGATAAAATAAAATCAGCACACCGGACAAATGATACTCAAAATGCTGAGCACGAAAGTTGTTGAGGAAATATTGAAATTATCCAGAGAAAAGGCCACGCTACATAGAAAAAACAAAGATAAGAAATATACCAGATATTTTGGTAGAAACTTTGTTTGTCATGTGAAAATACAGTGACATTTTTGAGGTGCTAAAAGAAAAAAAACTGTCAACCATGCATCTCATGACACTATCATTATAAAAAAATAAACAGGTTTTCTAACAAACAAGAGCTAAGAGAATTTATTAATGGCAGATAAACTACAAGAAATATGAAAGGAATTTTTTAGGAAAAATAATTATGAAACCAGACAGACTTTGATCTATACAAATAAATAGGGACCCCAGGAAATGGTTTAAATGAAGGTAATTTTGAAAGACATGTTTTCCATCTCTCTAAAATTATTGACTATCTAAAGTAAAAAACATAAGCAACATATTGTAGGCTTATGACCCATATAATGTTAAAATAGATGTGACAATAGCATAAAAGGTGGACAGGAAATACTGTAACTTCATAAGTTCTTATTCTGAGTCTAAAGAGGAATACTATTACTTGAAGGCGGACTATGATTAAAGATGTGAGGTCTATCCAGAAAGTATCCGGCCATGTAGTATGAAAAATGGAGACATATATTGAAGAAGATACACCATAAAAGAAACAGTTTTCAGGACAGACAATAACATCTCAGTCCTTTCAAAGTAGGCACCTTGGCACCTCACACAGTTCTCCCAATCTCCATCAGCTGCCCCATTGGATTTTCCTGAATCTCATCAATGGTCTGAAATCTCTTCCCTTTCAAAGAAAATTTTAGTTTGGGAAAAAGCCAGAAGTTGCAGGACACCAAATCTGGGCTCTGGGGTTGCTAGTCCCCTAGGTGATTTGATGTTTTGCAAAAAAAAACCCCTCTTCACCAAATGGATTCATGACCAGACACATTGTTGTGATGAAGCTGCCAATATCCAGTTGCCAATAGCTGTGGCCTTCTTAATCATTTGAATAGTTTCTGTGGAGGAATATTGAAACTTATGACAAAATTTGACAGAGATTCATTGCTCTAGTCAGCCATTTTGAATGCAACAGCCACACAGTACACATGCTCACTCAAAGACATCCACTACCCCCACTGACTAGTACAATGGAGTCATCATTGTTCAGGCATGTGCATTCCAGTCCACTCTCTTTAGCTCCCAGGTTACACTGATGTTGTGCAAACTGTTCTCATTATATTAACAATGGCTGGACTTTTTCTGGACTGGCCGTGTATATACATGGGTGGGCAAAAGTAGGTTAATAGTTGTGAGTACATAGAACAGTTTATTCTTGTATTATTATTTATTTATTACTGTATTATTTTCCTTACAAACAACTATAAACCTGTTTTGCACACCCCTGTATAAAAAACCTAAAAGTAACCATTACAATAAATTAAAATAAGAAGGTAAATAAGCCAATACTAAAGAAAAATTTTAAATAATCTTTAAAAACACAGGATTCAAATGTAAGCCAAAACAGAAGAAAAAAGCAAAAATAGATGAAAATTTAGCAGCATGGTAGATACTAATGACACCACAACAATACTTGTTATACGCATATTCTAAACACAAAAATTAAAACCAAACATTACATGATTGTATAAAAAATAAACCGGCTATCTATAAATGAACCTACTGTTAAATATAAATACTTAAATTACAAGTTAAAACATTTAAATATATAGCATGCACACACAAATCAATAGAAAGGTAGAGTAACTATATTAGTATCAGTGTACAAACCAGAACAAAGAATATTACTAAGGATAAAGAGAAGTTTGCATAATGATAAAGTGCTTAGTTCACCAAGAAGTCATTAATTTTATATTTATGCACCCAGTAATAAACTATGTGACTCAAATACTAATAGAATGAAAGAAGAAATAGAGAAATCGATGTTTATAGCTAGAAATGTCAGTAGTCTTTTTTAAATAACTGATCAAATAGAAAGATGAAAAATCAGAATGGAACATCTGAATAACACTAAGAATTAAGTAGACCTAACTAGCCTTTATAGAATTTACCACACAAAGGCAACAGAATACAAATTCCTTTCAAATACACATAGAATATTCACCATGGTAGACCATATTGAGGGGATACATAAAATCTCAACAAATTTAGAAGAATGTAAATCTTACAAAATATATTTTCTGATTATAATAGTAATAAACCAGAAATTAATAACAGAAAGATATCAGGAAATCTCCCAAATACTTGGAAATTGAACAACATTCATCTAAATAAGCCACACATTATGGGAGAAGTCACAAAGGAAACTAAAGAATATGTTGAAATGAACAAAAATTTAAAAAATCAATAACTACACTTGCAGGTTTTATCTAAAGCAGTTCTTGGTAGAAATGTATAGCATTATATTCTTATACTAAAAATAAGAATCTGAACTCAATAATATATATTTTCATCTAAGAAACCAGAAAAAGACGAGTAAAAATAAACCTAAGTCAAGCAGAAGAAAATTAATAATAAAGAATAGAAATAAGTAAAATTAAAGATAAAAACAGTAAAGAAAGTTAATATAAGCAAACTTAAAAGATGTTCCTATATATATAAAGGATACATGGACAACAACTGAGAAGGGTGGAAATGGGAGGGTGGGCAGGGAGCACGGGGGTGGGATGGGATGGGAGTAATAGACAGAAAACTGTCCTAGAAAAATAATTAAATACAAAAATTGGAAAAAAAATAAAAATAAAAGATGTTCCTGTAAAAGGTGAAGAAAATGTTTTATATTTTCTGACTGACCATAGAAAGTATAAAACAAAAATTCTACTTGCATTTGTTGCCCTTGCATTTTTGCTTCATCTTACTTGAGTGATTTTATGTGCCTCACAACCAAATATAATTAACCAGAATAAGGATGGACACAATATACCCAACCCTGGAAAGACAATTCTATTGAAATGTGAGACCTCGTGTCTAGCTGAAACAATTTACAAAGAATATATATTTCATTAACTTTATTTACTTCATTTAAAACAATATTCATCCATCACTTGGAGAATGTGTGAATACAAATATACTTCTTAATGATCTCATATTACATTTTTAATTAAATCCTAAACAGGTAATATAATATTGTTGGCAGTAAAACACCTCCGGAATGTTAGCGTTGACTGGACCTCAGTTCAGCAACCTCAGTCCTTGAGTTCCGGTTAAGGAAGAATTTACAGTCAAGACCCAAACTGTAAGAAAAGTTTATTTAGAAAGTCACAGAAAAAGAAGTGAGTCATAAAAGAAATGGGCTCAGGAAAGAAGAGATTAACAAGAAAAACGTGCCTGGGGGAAGCGGATCAGGAAATACACTTGCACGTGTGTGGGGGGTAGGGGAAGGTGGATTTTAAGGGTGGGATTTGTGTCCTTTGGAGATCATTAGTCTCCACAGCTGTCAGCCATAGCTTCGTCTGGTTTTGCTCTTAGGTTCTGCTGCTTTTCTGGGCCTGGAGCTGAAACACAACTGAGACCTAGGTGTTATCACGAGGGCTTAATGCTTACAGGCCCTGTTGTGCAAGGGCTTGTATAGGAGTCATTTGAGGCTATTCTCTGGCCTTTGTTCCTCCTCTAAAGGCATCTATAACCATGTAAGTGGCAACAGCCAGGGGGAGAAAGGTCAGGGGAATGGCCCAACCACGTGACCAGGCATATGAGAGGTCAAGGGGGTCTAAACTGCACGACCAACAATGTGCTAGGGGATGAAAAGTTACCCTGGGGGCAAGGTCCTTGTTTTCCCAGTTTTGCCCGTTGGTTGGTGCCTGGTGGTCTCTGCCCTGGTGACCTTCTGTGCCTGGCCCATTGTCCTTGCACTGCTCATGTCCGTATAACTGCCTGCCACAACGTTACTAGGGGATTCGATTCTATTAATGTCATTGAAGATTCATTTTCATTTCCACTGAGGGATTTTACTCCTCTCATCCATATCTCCTGGTTATAATTGAAATTGAAGAGGCCATTATTGTATTTCATAAACTCTGCAGGCAAAACTAATTTTATACAACAATGTGTATTTCTTCAATTTAGAGAACCATAATTTTTAAATGATTTAACTAGTCTTGGAGAAAATACATAGTAAAGTAAAAGGAAAATAAGCCTTGCATTTGGCAATGACAGGAGAAGTAAAAATAGTCCTGATACTAATCAGGCACCAAGATGTGACAGTCTTTGTACCATGTTTTAGCAAGGAATATCAATACTTTAAAAAACAGGTTCTTTTAAATTTAGAGATATCAATCCAATTAAGCAGACAAAAAGGCTTCATGTAGGTAAAATCAATGTGAAAGGTAGAAAAAGATTTGTTCAGAGAACAGAGACAATTTTAGTAGGTTTTTCTAGAGTAAAAAATGCATAGAAAAAATAGTTGAACAAAGAAATAAAACTAAAAGAAGTAGCTTATAATCATTAAATGCTAACCTACAGCTTTGAACAATATTCTGTAATAAGGAGAGTTAATGTTTATTTATTCACTTTCCTTGTGTTAGGCACTGTAATTAATCATTTCAATAATCTCATGAAATAAAGACTATTACTTTAATGTGAACAAAATCAGTTTTATAGAGGTAGCGTAATTTGCCCAAGATATAGCTAGAATTACAGTCCAAGGATTTGTGATTCTAAAGGGCATGTTCTAATCCATTCTAATATATTTCCAATATCTCCTAATGCACCCAGTGAAACAGAATTAGAAAACTGGAGACTATAGCTGCTTACCTGACAGCCTCTAGGATGGCCAAATTTATGCCCATTTGAAGGCACCACAGCGCACCCACATCAAACATAATTTCTAGGTGCGGCTGTGAGGGTGTTTCTGGATGCGATCAACAACTAAGTTGGTGGGCGAAGTACACCGCCCTCTCCAGAGTCGGTAGGCATCATTCCGTCCCTTGAGAGCCGAAATACAACAAAAGGTGGAGAGAGAAAGAACTCATCCCTCTATTCTTCTGCCAGCCTGCTTGAACTGCGACATCTCATCTCACCTTTTCCTGCTCTTGGGCTGGGAGTTGCACCATCAGCTCCCTTGGTTCTCACTCCTTAAACTTAGACCCGAATTACAACACTAGCTTTCTTAGGTCTCCAGATGGCAGATGGCAAGGAGTGGGATTTCTTGCCTCTATAACCATGTGAGGCAATTATTCCTCATAATAAATCCAGACTCTCTCCCTCATTCATTCCCTTTCTGTTTCTCCCTCCACCCCCGCCAACCCCATCCTGTTGCTTCTCTTTCTCTGAAGAACTCTGACTAATACAACCTCTTTATCCACGTGCCCCTATTTTAATGGTTGCTCTTTTAAATAAATTTGAAACAATAGCCCCATGAAGAAAGGCACTACTCTAATCAGTTTATTTTGAAATTCACTCTTACTGACTAGGTGAAAATATTTAAATAGAAATATACATTTTAGACCTATAAAATCTTATTAGCCAATGCCACCCCAATAAATTTAATTTTAAAAAGATTTTTAAGAAAGATCTAGCACCTCACTGTTGTCTCTTTTGAGGACATAGCTTAAATTTTTAGCCTTAGCTTGGGAATATGCTAACATTAAACCAACATTTCCACTTCTGCAAAGCTCCAAAGTGAGATTCGTCCATTTAAATTTCAGGTCACTGGTCCAGCCAACCTCTCTTGGAACAACTGTGTGTGCAGCACTAGCCGGTGTGGCTCATTTGGCTGAGGGTCCTTCCACTAACCGAAAATTTGCCAGTTTGATTCCTGGTCACGAGACCAGAGTGCTGTCAATAGTGAGGGATGGACCACAGGAAACCCCTGAGGTCGCACAGGAACAGCCTCCTGGGGCATAACAACAGATGTTCCTACCCCCCGGCCGAGACACCATAGGAGGATGTCTTGTGTGGAGTCTGCGCACAGCTGGCTATGTGACTGATGGAGGGAAGAGCCCTCCTACTCCTTTCCAGAGTGTGGCAGGAGGGGAAGGTGCTACCTGCCAGTCTAACCTGGGAAAAGAACGGGATTGGATGGAGAGTTTGACTGTTCTAGAGCATATAAAATGTTGTGCCTGGAGATTTAAATGGAGGGAAGGGAGAAACGCATGCCTTCTCCTTCCCCTTGCTCGCCTCGTTGGTGGCCAGAGTGCTGACAGACTGGAAGGCCCTGGAAACTACGTGGCCGGGCAGCCATGTTTTCTTCTAGGATTTTTATGGTTTCTGGTCTAACATTTAAGTCTTCGATCCATTTTGAATTTATTCTTGTGTACGAAGGTATTTTTAAATGAGAGAAGGAACTCCAGATGTAGCCTTGGATTGGTGTAGCAGAGTAAAGCAGGGTTTTTATCTGGGTGTTCAGAAGTGATGGGCTCTGAGGCAGCAACCTGCCACTCTTCCAAATTGTGTACTTCAGAATAAATGACCCGTTTCCTTTTTCACTAAACCTCTGCTTCTGGAGTTTGCCTAGGGAGAGTGGGGCCGCAAAACCATATTTCTGTTTGGTAACAGGGCACATGCCTGGGTTTCAGGTTCAGTCCCCATTTGGGGCATTTACAGAAGGCAACCAATCAATGTTTCTCTCTCATGTCAATATTTCTCTTCTTTCACTTTCTTCCTTCCTTCCCCTTTTTCTAAAATCAAGAAGGAAGGAAGGAAGGGAGGAAGGGGGGGGAGGAGGGACGGAGGGAGGGAGGGAGGGGAGAAGGAAGGAAAGAAAGAAAAATAAGTTGTGTATGCAGTAAACAGTGAAAAAATAAGTCTCATAAACTGGTGCATGGTCTGGTATTACGTGGTGGTTGGTTGTGATTTCCAGCACAGCAGCAGTAACCTGGTAAGTTCAGGCTTAGAGAATACTGAGCTACAGGGATCCATCTTCCCCTTCCCTGATTTCTAAAATGGAGTTGCTTACTAATATCCCATTTTTTCTCACCTTTCCTTCAATACCACCTGTTCCTCCAAGAAGATAAGTACTTCATTCCACCCCTGTTTGAGAACATTTGTGAAAGAAAGGCACCAACTTCCAAAAGAATTATTTCTACGTTCATGTTATGTTGCATTTAAATCATAATATACATCACAAGCAAGGTAGATTAAACCCAGTAATGCTGTGGGGAAAAACTCTTAATATACTTATCACATTAGCAGGTTAAAATAAAATGAAACACATGGTGCAAAATGCTAAAATGTTTAAGAAGGGCCTTCAATAAAATCCAATACTTACCCAAAATAAAATCTCAGGAATCTAGGGGAAAAGTATTGTTAATCTGATAAAAAAAACATTTTCAAAAAAAGTAGAATAAGCATCATACTTTACAATAAAAGTAACAGTTGTAAGATAAGAATGCTCTTCACACTACCACCTGCTAAACTTTGAAATGGAAGCTGTAGCCAGAATGGAACTATATATATATGGAAAGGTCAGGGGAATGGTTGGGCCATTCCCCTGACCTTTCTCCCCCTGGCTGTTGCCACTTACATGGTTATATACATGGTTATATACACGTGTATATATATATATATACACGTGTATATATGTGTATATATATATACACATATGGTTTAGAAAGCAAATAAACAAATCATCCTTTGTAGATAATATTATCTACAAAGAGCATGTAAGAGGCTCTACAGTAAATCAGTGAAAACTAACAAGAGAGTTCAGAAAGCTATTGTAATCCAGTTTAATATATACTAGATCCATGAATAAATGGTGATATACTATATGCATAGGTAAGAAGAATTCACATGGTTTAAAAAGTTAGGTCTTTATAAATCCAAAAATAGTTTTCGTAAAATTATCAAGCTGATAATAATATTTATGTAATGAGGAAAAGAGAATAGATAAGGACAGTCTGAACAACAACAAAAAAAGAGCAGAGAAAAGGCGTGGGGAAGACTTACAATATCAACTTATCAAGAAATGTAACTACCGTGGCAATTAAAACAGAGTAATCTTGGTATAAGACTAGAACTATAGAATACAAGTCTCATAACAGAACCAAGGTTTTATGAAATTTGTGAGAGATTTGGTCCACAACTCAGAGGAAGAAAAAATGCATATATGTGGGGGAAATTATATAAATGAAAAAAAAAGAACTTAAATCTGATATCTTGCAGCAAAATGAAAATCAGGTGGAGTAAATAACTATGTACAGAAAGGACAACCTCTAAAACTATTACAAAGAAATTTGGGGTGGGATGAGTTCAAAGGAAGATTAGAGGTATACAGCATAGGTTTTGACTGTCCAAATTCCCCTAAAAAAAAAAAAACAGGAGACTAGAATAAAAGAACATTCAGCCAAAATCTACATCAAAACTAAACAAAAAGTACCTCTATAAATCCTAAAATTTGGGATACGGAGGTCAAGCTGGCTATAGCAAGCTTCCCATAGTACTGGCAACTGTGTGGGAGGAAGCAGAGAGTAGATAAAGGGATTTCCGGCAGCTGGGAGAACTGCAGGACTCATACTGAATTTCTCAAAGACCCGTAATGAAAGCGTCCTTTCTGAAAGCTCAGTGGGCCACGTTCAGAACAACACCAAAGTAGGTACTGGCTTCATGGGCTCCTAACTGTGGTGAGTGCTAAGTGACGGCAGACATTCAGACTGTGCGGCTCAGTTTTTATCCCTTAGGACAATAGGAACTAAAACAACTAAAGCTCCCTTGTAGGACAAAGATTGGCCTCCAGGAGAATCTTCCGGGAGTAGAAGGTAAACTGAGCAGGATGGAGACAATAGGATCAAAGGAAAGAAAAGATCCGGATAAAAGTAAACAAGAACAGAGAAGGGAGATCACAGAGAGTAAATCATATATTTGAATACTTCATATTCATAAGACACAGCTCTATAACCGTGAAGCTAGAAAAACTGCTGACCAACATTTGTCTTCTGAGATTTTTAAAAACCCCATCTCATTTAAACATGAACAAGAACAAAGACTGTGGTCAAGTCATGTACAGAGTTATTGTAAGATAAAAGAAAATAATGCACAGAACCATACAGCAGAATGTATCATGAGTTTTTGTTTTGTTTGGTGTGTTTACTTTTTTTATATTCCACATACGAGTGAAATGATAAGATTTTTGTCCTTTTCTGTCTGAGTTATTTGACTCAGCATAATATCCTCAAGATCCATCATGTTGCCACAAATGACCATATTGCATGTTTTTTTATGAGTAGTGTTTCATTACAGCTGTATCACATTTTCTTTATCCGTTCATCCATCTATGGACAAACAAGCTAACATAAGACAAGCAAACTAACATAAAAAAACTCATAGATAGGCCACAGAATGATGGTTACTGGAGTAAGAGGGGGTGGTGGAGAGGTGAATTGAGTTAAAGGGGGTCAACATGTGGTAATGGAAGGAAACTGGACTTTTTCATAGTGAGCACGCAATAGAGTGAACAAATATTATTATACTGCTGCACACCTGAAATTAGTATAATGTTATTAACCAATGTTACCTCAATAAACATGTCTCCGGTCATATAGCCAGGGAGTGATGGATCTGAAAAAGAAAGTACGTTCAGAGTCCAGGTTCAGTGTTTCTCCCACTTCATCATCCTGTTCTTCTTTCTTTCTTCCTGCTCTGTATGTCTTTTAAAATGTTTCCCTTCCCTTTACTTTCCTTCTTCTCCCTTAGTATTATCTGTTTTTAAGTCAAGTGTTTTAGAATCTGAGGCTTAGATGGAAGTCCGTTCAGCTTCAAGGTGTTTATAAGTTTGCTGTTTAAACATTTTTTAAGGTTTTATTTATTTTTAGAGAGAGGAGAAGGGAGGGAGAAAGAGAGGGAGAAAAACATCAATGTGTGGTTGCCTCTCATGCGGCCCCCACTGTGGACTTGGCCCGCAATCCAGGCATGTGCCCTGACTGGGAATCAAACCCATGACCCTTTGGTTCGCAGCCTGCGCTCAATCCACTGAGCCACACCAGCCAGGGCCCTTACTATCATATTTTTTTTTTCTTGGTAGAGAGAAAGGTACTGTGAAAAATGGATGGGTGGGTGGGAGGGTGCATGGGTTAACGGACTTCTTCAAAAGAGGCCCTGAGTTTGCTGTAAAGGTATCAACTGGTAGGTCAGACATCAGAGGTCATCTGGCTTCTCTTGATCCTCATCCATGGCTTTGCTCTTTTGATTACTGCTCTCAGCACACTGGCCTTCTTGCTATTCCTCACACAGGACAAGCCCGCCTTTGCTCTCCATTCACTATTACTCCGTCCAGAATTCTCCTCGTAGCCCCTTGCTTAAGAGGAACTTAACTGAAATAGCATCACTCGCTCCTCTTCTTATCACCCTCCTCTGCTGTTTTTTCTATAGCTATTATCACCATCTGACACAGTATAAATTTTATGGGTTTATTTGTTCTTTGCCTTTCCCCACTAGTGTAAACTCCATTATGGGAAGGATTATAGCCAGTGTGTTCTTTTTAATAGTGTAAGAATAATTTTATCTGATCCCAGTGATCAGTTAGCTTCTGGTGTTGGGTCTATAAATAGTCACATTCTGGATAAAGGAAATAAATCTATATTCAAAACATAAAAGTGAATGTTTACTTAGAAGCTTCAAAAGGTGTTGGTGTAAGGAGAGGGGCAAGGAAGGGTTGCGAAATAACAAGGGTTCCGCAAGGAAGAGAGGAATTAAAAGGAGACAGTATTTGCAATTGGAACTCATGTTTCATTGATGTTTTAAACCTTTTGGAATGCATTTACTGTCTTTTCAGTTAACCAAGGTCATAGATCATTGTAACTCAGTAGATACCACACATTACCCCACAGCAAATCAAGAAAGCACTAGCAGACACAAGAGAATCTGGCTCTCCCTGCAGCATCACCCAGCGGCCCTGAGTTCTTGGCTCAACCACGAAATTTATCTGAAAAGGTCATAGTTGTTTGGGAAAGGCAAAAAGTACCGAAATCCAAGTCAGTGTCCATTCGTTAATCAAGCCTAAATGAAAACATTGTTTCTGGGTTTAGAGGAGATATTTTCTGTATAAACTAGAATTGTTTTTGGAAAAAACTTTCATTTCAGCAATTACATCAATAATTTAAATTTTATAACATACCAAGGAAAAGGAGTGGGAAATGATACAGAAAAAAAAGAAGCTTGCACCAAAAATAAAAAGAAAGTATATATGTAACTTAAGGATGACTGTAAATTTCTGCCTCCTTACTAAACTACCTCTTGTTTCACTAATGGTGAAAGTATTTTTTCTATATTTTATCAATCTTTTTCATCATTTATCTAAATAGTGTAATATTCTGTATTAGAAAATCATAACTGCACTTGATTAAAAAATAAAAACTAAGTTTTTATAACAATAGAAATAGAAACTATGTATTTATAAGGTGGCCTCTCCCCACATAACTCAGATTTGGGTTAATGCAATTCCTGATTCAGTGTTTGACATTTGAAGAGTTTTAGCTTATTTGAGGACTTTATTCTTCTGCTCCAAAATAATTGAACTAATACACAAGTATATCTTTTGGCAGTTCATTATTGAGTGCCCACATGCTAAAGACAAATGTAGGCACTCTTTCCTCTCAGGCCCCACTGCCCCCTGTATACATGGTAGCACATTTCACATTGCAGTTAAGCTTCCAACACTTGAGAGCTAAAACTTCCTAATTTCATCACTATTATTGTGCTTCTATCACTATTATGAAGTACTTCTTTAAATAACTTTAAGTTAATAAGTGAATAATGGATAAATTAATCACTACTGGGAATGTAAAATTGTGTTAAGACTCAACTGATCTTACAAGTTAGCTGAATAAATAAGATATGCAAAGTTAAATAACAATCCAAGAGTTGAATTTTCCCAGAGGCAAAATTCTCTTACAGAGAAGAGTACCTGGACAATAAGGATTATGAAAGGAAGAAAGGCAGGACAGTGTGCTGCGTAAGAGTTTAGGCTCTGAAATCAGATGGAATTTGTTTGTTGCTTCATTCTACCATTTGGTAGAATGGTCAAAAGCCAATGAGATCATCACTCATTATCTGAAATAAAAGACAAAGCTAAATGTATCACTTATTCTGTCCAGAGAAGGTGATACTGGTGAGGCTCTGCTGATCTTCCATAAAATTTTGGGAAAGCAAGTAGTTCCTAGAGACTTCTAGAGGCATGTAGAAGCCTGATTGCTGGGGGAGAAGACTGTTGTTGATTGGTTGAAACTCAAATGTGTTTATTGGAGTGACTCCGACACCAGCCTTGCAGTATCTGCATTATTATGAATGAGAGGAGACATTCACACAGACTACCAAATCCTGTGAAGGAAAAGGGATAGCACAGCTACTCTCTCAAGGAGAGGGAGCCCTGACCCTTGCTTTGACAAGCTTTTATTGGCTTTCAATTTGCACAAAAATACATGTAAAGCTCATTAATCATTGTCAGGCGGTAAGGATCAAATAATAGAGAAAGTATTCAAATAACTACTAAGGCTTATTCTGAGTCAGGGTCTGTTAGCTAAAGGGCTACAAATTTTTGGGAAACAAACTCATTTCCTGCTCGGACCCCTATCATTTAATTGAGAACATTCTTAGCAAAGCAGGTTTCACAGGATTTTATGGCTTCTTTCTTGGCCTGATCACCTGGGGAACCCACCCTTTCCATCACAGGGCTACACCGCCCTCTGTCGTTGTTTCAGGCTTAAGTCAGGCAGGAGAAGTAAGGCAGTCAAGACATTAGGAGATTTCTTGCAGACAAAATGAGGACTCGGGCTATGTCGAAGCCAAGGGGCAAGGGTCCATCCCCCCATTTTGCTATAGCCCCCCAAGTCCTTCTCTGGGGGCTTCCCATGATCGTGCCTGTCTTAGGTCGTTCCTCCCTTGAGGAAACTTACCTGTCATTGGCTAATCAATCAAGCACTGGGGGCCAGACAGGGTGAAGTAAAAAGAGCAGGAGTGGCGCTCCTGCCAGGGAGATGAGCTTTGTCTCCTTAGTGGTTTATGGTTTGAAGGTTGCTCACTCAGCCTTAGCCATGGGGAGTTACAGCTTCTGAAACAGGCAGAGCGGTTCCCAACAGTACAGAGGGGCAGTTCTTGTTTGGGTTCTTTCATTATAGCATATCTTGTGGTATCTTTCTCAGAGTATGGCCCAGAGTGGGCCAAATAAATATTTGTTAAACAAATATTGAACAAATGAACCTAGAATGATCTCAGTCTCATTGACAATCTCCTCTTTTCCATCTATTATAAAATGGTGATATCAATATGTCCTATTTTCCTCTCATTTGTCTCAAAAATTCATTGGGGTGCATGACACAAATTATTCATAAAATTTAATGTTTTACATAAACAAAAGGGAATTGGTATTTTTTGTCTATGATAACTCACATTTCTTTGGCACATCCAATGAGCCAGCCACCATGCCAAGTACCTTACATAGTCATTTCATTTGCTCTCCAAACTCTATGCGGTGGATGTTTTTATACACTTCTACTTTGCTTCCATTTTACGAATGCAAAACTAAGGTGTAAGGAATGGTATGTGAGTTTGTTCAAGGTGACATAGTAAATGACAGAGTATGCATTTGAATAAAAAATTTCATGATTTCAAAGACCATTCTCTTAACCATTTCACTCAGTCTCTCAGATTTTCTGATCCAGAAAGAACTCACAGATTTTAGAATTATCAATGGCAGCACACATTATCTTTTAAATACTAGTGTGCAATAGTGCGAATGTGGCTCATATCATTTGAGCCTTCTCATTTAAATTGTGAAAATAATTATATTATGAAATTAAACATCATGCCTTTTAGGAAGTGCTACCTTTTATTAAACTAATATCAGAACTCTGACTAACCTCCAGAACAGCTTTGGTTATTAGGTCAGATCCATTTTCCACAACAGCCCTGTTAATTTATGAGTGTATAGTTAATTTCTTTTATATTTTCAGATCATATTTTCAGATTCCAAAAGTTTTAAAATGACATTCAGAACAAAGACTTTTTTTAAGATTTTATTTATTTTTTACAGAAAGAGGAAAAGAGGGAGAAGGAGAGGGAGGGAAACATTGATATAGGAAACATGTGACCCTGGTTGGGGCACATGCCTGGGAAAGAAACATCAGTCGTTTGCCTCTCACTTGCCTCTTGCGTGCCCTCAACCGGGGACCTGGCCTCCAACCCAGGCATGTGCCCCAAACAGGTATCGAACCAGCGATCTTTCAGTTTGGGTTCCGGTTCTCAATCCACTGAGCCACACTAACCAGGGCCAAACAAAGATCTTCCTGAAACCAAAATTTAAATTTGACAGTTTAAATTATGTTTGCCAGATTACATCTTAAATTTACATACTCTCAAAAGATTAGAATTCAATGAAGTTAAACTGTTCATATTGGGAAATTCTGAACTTTTAAAAGAAAACCTATCCAGTCACTATTGGCTCATCACTATTTAAAACAGTTCATGTGTATTTAATGGCTATGAGGTTTTCTTTCCTCACACACTGTGATGGTGTTATAATAGTAACAACTTTGGGAAAAAGTATACTTTGGTCCCACTTCTGCATGTCTTCTTTATAACATTCTTAATTTATCTACATAGTCAAAAGAAAAGCAAAAATAGAATCCTTTCTTTTTCCCCATTTAAACTGCTGTTGCTAAAATAAAACTTGGACTCCTGAATTATTTTGTTGAATAATAATTTAAACTTTCACTTTGGTTCAACAAAACAGGCTTTGAGGAATTAGTAAATGTGGTTTTTGAAACTGAGGAAGCACTGTGAAGTAGTAATTATTTATCAACTAGAATGATTCCAGCTACTATTAAAAAAACCACACAAGCCAGTGATCTCATTTCTGAGAATATATCTGAAAAAACACAAAACACTAATCCAGAAGAATATATGCCTCCCTACATTTACTGCAACAATATTTATCATAGCCAAGATCTGGAAACAGCCCAAGTACCCATCATTACATGTGTAGTTAAAAAATCTGTGGTACATTTACACAATGGAATACTACTCAGCCACTAAAAAAAAGAAGAAGAAGAAAAGAAAATCTTGCCTTTTGCAACAGCGTGGGTGGACCTGGACAATATTATGCTAAATGAAATAAGCCAGTCAGAGAAAGACAAGTACCATATGATTTCATTCATATGTGGAATCTAATGAACAAAATAAACTAATGAACAAAATAGAAACAGACTCATATATGCAGAAAACAGACTGACGACAGCTGTCAGAGGGGAGGAGGAGGGGGCTGGATGACAGAAGGAAAAGAGATTTTGCAAAATATATATCATAAGTATATTCATCTACATGTGTACATCACCTAGCCGGGGACAGTAGGGTGGGTGACAGGTGGAGGTGGGCAAAGGTGGGGGGAATGGGGAGGGAAAGAGACTTTATTTACCATGTTGGATGCACAACACAGCACACAGATATTTTTTTTGTCTTGTACACCTGAAACCTTTAAAGTTTTGTGAACCAATGTCACCCCAATAAATCAATTAAAAATAAAATAAAAACACACAAGTCAGTTTCTTAAACAAGGGATTCTATTAACAGGAAGTTCAGGGGTAGAGAAGCTCCTGAGTTGCTGAATTCAGCAGCTCATCGATATCAGGGATCTAGCATCATCCGTACACTGATTTTTGTCCGTGAGCACACGCCCTCTTGGTTACAAGAGGATTTCGGCAGCTCTGGGCATCGCATCCCACAGTACAAACTCCACAGGCAAAAGGAAGGAACGTCCCCGACTTCCACCCTCTCCCTTTTTTCAAAAGTTCCTCAGACAGACTTCCCTCTAAGTTTACTGGACAGAAGTGATTCACCTGGTTATTCTTAAATCAATCACAGACAAGCAGAATGAAACCAATGCATTAGGACAATTAAGGTTCATTCCCTGGGCTAAGAAAAGACCCAGGCATCCTCTAAACCTATGGCCCCAAAGGATAACATTGGATTTAGTACATACATGCCATAAGGAAAAATTACTAATGAATAAATAATAGTATCTACCATAAGTTTTTAGCTAGTTTTAGAACTTAATTTTTTTAACTTGAGATATGTATTTTAATTCTCAAAACAATCTGGAAAGATGGTAAATAATTGATTATTCTTATTATACAAATGAGAAAAGGAAGGCCCAAAGAAGTTAAGTGGTTTGTACAAGGGCACAAAAGTGAAAAAAATCACAAATAAGTAAAACAAACCTTGAATCTGTATCATATTCAGTTTTTGTTTTATTTCTAAAAATATTTTATTGTATTTTTTCCATTGCCATTTAGTCCCTTTATATTCCCCTTCCCCCTCAATCACTACACTGTTGTCCACACCCATGAGTCCTTTTTCCTTTGTGCTCAATCCCTCCACCCCCTAACTTGGCCCCAGAGTTTGGATTAGAACTCACACCGCTTGGTTTCTGGTTCAGTTGCCTTTAAATGACAGATTTTTTTGGTCTTTTTCTTTCTCATCATCATGCCTAAGTCTCTGAAATCAATCCAGTTCCCTCCATTCTTTCTTGCAGAGGAAACTGTCTTCAGCATTCAAGTGGTTTATATAAAAAATTATGAAAAGAAGGACAAAAACATCAAGAAAATATTCAAGATATAAAGACAGTATGTCATTCAGTAAGGCAAAAAAATTTTCTGAAAACTTGTCTTAATTTAATCTCCCGCAGTTGCCAGCAAGATGCATGTGTGGTTAGTTGTGAGGAAATAGGAAAATGCTAGCAAAATTTAATCTGAAAAACAAATGTGCTATGTAAGAGAATTGTCCAAAATATAACAAACATGGCATGTCCGTTTTATAATACAGCCTAATTCAAGCAGTCATTCATTGTGGGCTAAATATTATACGCATTTATGTTCTTAAAAAGGTGTCACAGTAAGCTACCATGTGCAAATAATACATATAAATATCAAAATGCTTCTGTGAAGGGCCTGCGTTTGGGGGAAACACATAATTTCTTACCACATATTAGATATTCAACAAATATCTGTTGATTGGACAAATGAATATGTACTTCAAATCTGATTATATAATTGTGTGTCTGCTGGCTGTCCATTTTTGATGTACTTGAAAACATTCTTTCTTCTTTACTATCCTACACAGTGAAACAAAAAGTGGATTTCTAATTTAATACCATCTGAATCAATGGCCAGTGTTTCAATTTTTCTACTGACATAAACACTGTACATTGAGAAATGTTTCCTTAGAGAAACAAGTCGCTCTAATCATTTTCTGATAAGATTTCATAGAAGTCTCCAAAAAGAAAGGGAAATGGAGAGGCAAGGAGAGATAAATAAAGAAAAAAAGAAAAGGGAATTGGGCCATATCTGCAGCGTGATTCCTCTAGTGCTGCCCCTCAGATCTCAGAACAACGTCGTGCCTCCATGCTTTGTATCTTCTAAGATCCACGGTAGTTTAGTTTCCTGGGTGGACCGCTGACTTCTGCCGTCCCTGAACATCATTTTTCCACCCATTCAAATTACCTCTACCTGGTGCTGCTTTTTCCCCACCCAGCCTTGGCAGAGTGTGCCTTCTTTGACCCATATACAAGATAGAAAGCCAAAGATTGGGATTGTTTTCCATGACCTAGCCTTTCATCTCTTCTTAGCTGAAGCATGAAGCACAAAGCAGAGTACACCTTTTTTTAACTTCTTTCAACCAAACTATCATTTCTGCAGCATCCACTAGAGAACATCTATGCAAGTTCCACAGAGATGGAACTTTTATTATGATTCCATAACAAAAAAAGTGGGAAATTCTAAGAAGACACTTAGCTCTTGTACACAGCTCTATTCCTGGAAGACTATTGAGATTTGGAAATTAGGAGACGAAAAGGAGGAAAGCTATAAATACAGCAAGACTGGCAGCTACTATTTCTGGAATTAGTTGGTTTTCAAGGGCATTAGTCAAGAACATTTATTTACCTAGCCTTGACATGTTTGTGATTTGTACTCATTTGTTCTGTTCTGTCATCAGAAAATAATTTCAGCCACAGTCATCATTGCCACAGTGTTATTTTGGCATCATGCTGTCAGATATAAAATCATCATTTCAGTATTTTTACATATTTTATTTATGCTACCGTGCACTGCTCTCTTTAATCTCTTTTACATTTTACAGCTTATTTTAAAGTCTATACTATATTCTAGTTGCTTTTCTCTGTTTCCCCCCACACACACACTCACACAATTATCTTGGATAAAAGCTTTAAGGATTTGACTACTTATTGCCAACCCGGTCACCTGTCCTGGTTGATTACAAGAGGCTCTCGGAATCTCCGTGGCTGCATCCGCAGCTCCCGAGGGCCCTGACTCCGACCCAGCAGCACAACTTGCAGGTTTATCAGCTTCCTTAATATTGTCCCCAAAGCGAGGTAGTTTTTTTATTTGTTTTTTCATTTAAAAGATAAATATTCTTGTCTGTTACAAACACCTTAAACCAATACTTATAAGAAATCCAATCCAGGGTAACAACTATTTATTACAGGTTAATAGTAAAAAAAAAAACCTAAGAGATAGTATAGATCTCTTCCCCCAATAATTTTACATACGCATAGAACTATGATGTCCTAAACTGAAAAAGAAAAAGCCTGGGTAGATGACTTTAATTTTTGTTCAGCTCTAGACACTATGATTCTGTTAAGAACAAAAAAGCTGAAGCTTCTACAGTTGGTCGGTGACATCAGCTAGCGCTCAGGGAAAGAGCAGACTAGAAGAGTCTCTTTGAACAGAGACTCGGGTTCGACTTTTGCTCAGGCACACACACATACACACACACACACACACACAAGCAGAAAAAAATGATTGATTCTTTGTCAAACAAATAAGAAGAAATTATAGCTAAAAACGGAACCCGAATTTTAGTCTAAACAGCTGCAACAATCCACAGCAATGGTGGAAGACGATATTTAATTCAGTTGATTTGCTATGGTCGTTGGCTGTTCACTCGTCTCACTGAGAAGCCACGGGAGGTTTGATTCTCCAGGGAGCAACCTGAGGCAAATCGAAGATTTGGGAATCTTCACGCTATCCCAAGATCCAAACTGGACATACTGTGCCCATTTGCAATGCTCAATCGTACGTGTGACAAAGGCTGACACGCAGGAGACTCAGGCACTCACCGAGAACAGCAAGTTTGTCTCCGTGAACCTCCAGGGCGTGCCGCACCGCCCGCGCGCTGACCCACTGGTTTCCCTGCCGAAAGTTGCCTGAGAATCACCCTGGAACTGGCCCAATCCAAAGCCTCTTTTATTTCGGAGGAATTTCATGAAGCCTTCTCACTAAGGCTGCCCGCAACAAAATTTCCAGGAAGAAGTAGTTTCTTAACTCAATTGCCCCAAAAGGAGCAGCATATTTACCGGACATATGAATTCTGATTGTTGATACCTGTGTACTTTAGATTTCCCAGTATAAGTACTTTTATACTTTTGATCAGTCAGCCAGGTCAAATCCTGGCAATTCCGATGAGGGCGCTCAACCCAGCGGTTATGGACAAGATTTACATGGGAGATGGTGTTACTGCAAAGCATGTCATCATGAGAATGGAATTTCTGACTTGATACCAGGTCCTGTCATTGAGGCCGCAGTGTTTAATCCTTGTGGGAATTCGATGAATGGCATGAAATTGGATGGAACTTACCGGACAATTCGCATCACTCCAGAATTAGAATTTTCTTATATTAGCTTTGAAACGAATTTCACTCGGACCTCCTACGATGGCCTGATTAGGAAAGCTGTGGAAGTCCCCAAGCCAGGAAAGCCTGTGACCACCTCGTTTGTAAACCAGAGCTCTAAACGCTACCCAGTGCTGTCTTCACCCAGGAGGCCGAAGGTTTTAAACGTCCTGATTGCTACAGTGCTGTGTTCAATGAGGGCAACTTTGTTTTTACCAACTTTGCTGAGAAGTAGCAACAACAGCAGAGTTGATTAAGAAAAATGAAGGAGCCCTGGCTGGTGTAGCTCAGTGGATTGAGTGTGGGCCTGCGAACCAGAGGATTGGGGTTCAATTCCCAGTCAGGGCACATGCCTGGGTTGCAGGCCAGCTCCCTGCAGGCCAGTTGCCAGTAGGGGACGCACGAAAGGCAACCATACATTGATGTTTCTCTCCCTCTCTCCTTCCCCGCTAAAGATAAATAAATAAATAAAATCTTTTAAAATAAAAAAAAGAAAAACGAAGGAAAAAAACGCAAAAAGAAACTCGCATAGAAGAGGGTGGTGACTGCTTCTTCGGTATTGATACTGGGGGCTGTGCTCTCCATAAGCATCACCGGTGCTGGAAGAAAGCTCTAGGTGCAACGATAGGGCGACCATATTGATTTGTATGCATTATAATATCAAGGAGTTAGATATCTCCCATGAATGTTCTCTTCTGTGCTTGTTTCCTATGCCTCTCTTGCTGCAAAATTGAAATGCACATAGAAAAAAACCTTTTACCATATGAAACTTTACAACACTCATGACAACAATTCAATTCGTTTTATTCCCTGTGTAATATTTCTTCAGGTATCATCCAAAATTCCCATAGACAATGCTTTTGGCCGCCCTAGGTGTTGGCTTTAGCCGAACCATCTGGGACTGTTCTATTAAATTGCTGGCAGGGTATTATATCGAGTTACCTCCAATTTCTAGACTGTATTCTCTGCTAATGTTATTGAAACCAATTTCTACTTCATACAGATGTTCCCTGCAACAGCAATTAAAGTTTTTCTTCTATGAGTTGAGTCTCTTCAGAAAGTACTTGTAGTTATCCATTTTGTGTATTACTATTTTAACATTATTGCTTCCTGCACTTATACTCTTTTCATTGATTGTGTTCCTCACCACGGTGTCTCCCCGAGACTCTCCATCCTACCCCAATAAAGCAGTACCACTGTCACACTGTGGGTTTACACCAGACTTATACCCCAGGGGAGGAGGAAGGGTGGGCCCTGAGCCAACTTTTTTTAAGATCACGGGAGTTTGGCTCCTTTTTTTATTGGCATTGGCTCTTTTGGAAGATAGTGACAAAAATAAACTTTAACTGTTGATTAGCAAGAAAGACACATAGATTAATATTAGAACATACTGGCAGAACTACATGGGAACTGTATGCCATTCTGTGCTCTCCAGTAAATAAGAGTAGCTCCTCATTGGAAAAAAAAAAGAATAAAGGGTGAATGAACAACTTTAAATGCTAGAGCAAAATAGATGGAATGCATTCCAGTGTTTTTTTTCTTTTTTAATATATTTTATTGATTATACCATTACAGTTGTTCTATTCCCCCCCTTCAATCCCNTGTGTTCCTCACCACGGTGTCTCCCCGAGACTCTCCATCCTACCCCAATAAAGCAGTACCACTGTCACACTGTGGGTTTACACCAGACTTATACCCCAGGGGAGGAGGAAGGGTGGGCCCTGAGCCAACTTTTTTTAAGATCACGGGAGTTTGGCTCCTTTTTTTATTGGCATTGGCTCTTTTGGAAGATAGTGACAAAAATAAACTTTAACTGTTGATTAGCAAGAAAGACACATAGATTAATATTAGAACATACTGGCAGAACTACATGGGAACTGTATGCCATTCTGTGCTCTCCAGTAAATAAGAGTAGCTCCTCATTGGAAAAAAAAAAAGAATAAAGGGTGAATGAACCACTTTAACTGCTAGAGCAAAATAGATTGAATGCATTCCAGTGTTTACAGAGGAACCATGGTGACTATTTGCAGCACCAGAGACGAGGAAGGAAAAAGGTATCTGCAACTGTTTCAGGGGAGAGGATGAGCCTTCTCGTTCCCTCTCACCTATTTTCTTGGTTTTGCTTCCCCATGTATCTAGCATCCCCCAGCACCCTGGCAATCCCTTCTCTAAGGGATCTATATCCTGTAGCGTATTTCCCTGCCATAGCTCTTGCCTCCCTCTCCCCACCTCACTGTCAGTTCCTAAAGAGCAGAGATGTTGGAGTTAATCATCACATCAATGAAAAGTTCTTCTTTTTTAGAGAGAAGACATTTGGATATGCTTGCAGACTGAGAAGAATAAGTATGGTAATTCAGAAATCTATGAATGACTATGTTGTATTTCTGTGGTGCCTTCTTATCTTAATCTCCTCATTTTCCTCCAGTTCACATCCTACCTGCATTTCAGGGCATCTTGCCAAGAATCCAGCCAGGAGAGGGGAATGATATGGAGCCAGGGATGCTCTAGCACAGCAAGCCATTTAGATTGCTTCCTCCATCAAAAACCTACTTTAAATCTCCACTATCATGAAAGAAGTGAATACTACATGGAGGCATGGACCAGTGCAGGCCCATCTTTATTTCTGTGTACCGGTACTCTATTTACAAGGTGTATCTAGCTCAGCGGTGAAGAACGTGAGCTCTGGAGACAGACAGGCCTGAATCCTAGTTTGTCTCTGCACTTCTGGCTGTGTAAACGTGAGCAAGAATCTCAGTCCTTTTATGTTCGGTTTTTCAATATATGAAATGTTGGTACCCATAATAAATCCCTCATAGAGTTATTTGGAAGAGTAAGTAAACCAATCTGTATAAAAATAGCTAATAGTCCGTAGCACTTGATAATGAAAAGTAAGTACAGAGTGGGGCCAAAAATAGGTTTACAGTTGTTTGTGTGAAAAATAATACAATAATTAATAAATGACAATGCAAGAATTAATTGTTTTGTGTACTCACCAATGTGAAGCTATTTTTGCAACATCCTATATAATAATTCACTCATTTCTTCATTTATTAATGTTTTAAACAAATATCAGGGCTAAAAAAAGAGTGAAGAAAAGGAATAAAAATCTGTTTTGTCAAGCTTTTAGTCTAGTAATGGAGACAACAGACAAGGTTCATAAATATAATGCACGATGTGATTATGCAGTGCCAGGGAGAAAAATACAACAGAAAAAGAAAATTGAATGGGCATAACAGCGGTAGTGGCTGCATTTTTAAATTAGGTGGCCAGGAAGGGCTTCGTTCTGAAGATGATGATTACATAAAATTATTACAACTCTTCCAACTCCTTGTGCCTAAATAGGATCATATATAGAAATAAAATTTTCAGAATGTAAACATTATGACGTCAAAAATTGCATTTATTTGATTCATTACCATATACTTAGTAATAGTGCTCAACATGAGTCTAATAAATATCTGATGAATGTTGGTGCATAAATATTAACACTATGAAAGGCATTATGTGGTATACATCATAAACACCTTTGTTCACAAAAAGGTATAATCATTCTGGACAAACAAGTATAAAAAACAAGTGATAGAATATAATCAATGCAAAATTGTTAGGAGTAATAAACATTTGACTAGAATATTCTGTGGAACCTGCTCTCCAGCCCTCCCCACCCCCAGTATCTCTCTCAGGGGATCTGCTCCATTTCTTGCTCCCTGTGGCAAGGAGCAGGCTACAAAGCAACAGAGTAACAAATGAGTGGAAAAGGACTGAAGAGAAACGGAGCCAATCAGATCCTCCCCTTGAGGAATTTGAAGTGAAAGGACAAAGAAAAACATTCCCTGTGATCTGGGTGCTTCAGCGGATGGCTAATCTAGAATTGGAGCTGGCGTGGTCCTATCTGAGCCATAGTTAGAAGGAAAGAGACTCTGAGAGAGCTGACTAGGAGTGGGAGGTCAGAGTCACTGTGGAGAGGGATGGGGGGAGCCATGCGACAAAATGACACAGATGGGAGGGAAAGTGCTGGCGCTTCAGACTACCTCAGTTCCCACCGACTCTGCCACCTGGCTGTTTCGTTTGTCCTGGATTATTTTGAGACACCCTTGGGTCCTTAGAATAAACTCATTTTTACTTAATTAGAGGTAAGGTCTTTTTTCCTTCCAACCAAGAGAGCATCCTCTTGGTCATCCACTATGTGCTATGTACTTCAAATATAGAATCTGATTGGAACATTAACACAATCCTAATACTTATTTACTATAGCAAGAAAAAAATAAAAGTTCATCCCTGGCTGGTTTGCAGCCCTGGTGCAGCACCAGCCTACAAACCAAAAAGGTTGCCGGTTCAATTCCTAGTCAGGGTCGATTCCTGGGTTCTGGGCCAGGTCCCCAGTTTGGGGCATATGAGAGGCAACTGATTGATGTTTCTCTTGCACAACAATGTGTCTCACCCCCTCTTTCTCCCTCCTTTCGCCTCTCCCTAAAAAATCACCATTTCATGAAAATAAAATAAAGTTTCAAAAGACTTACATAATTTACTCAAAGTTGAATGGCTATAAAATGAAAGAAATGAAATTTGAACCAACGCCTGTCCAAGTCCAGGGCTAATGATTTTAATCCAATTCTGGAGCAATAGAATATAGGCACTATGGGAAGTCATGAAAAACAGATTCGTTCTAATTGGAGTATACTGATAAATCTCCACTAGGAAAGGAAGAACTTGAACAGATCTTGAAAGATGAGTGGAATTGAGAATGCTTTGGAGCAGTGAGGGACTCTGTTCCAGAGACAGGCACCACGATCGAAATCAGGGTGACAACAGTGAAAACATTGGGCAAGACCTGAAGGCATGAAGTGAGGGAGAAGCAGCTTCATTATCGGAGGATGGCATGAACACAAGTTAGATAGTGAACTGTTACAAAATGCGAATTCTTCACCTTGCACATTTCACACTGCTAAATGATTGTTAAACATTTTTTTGAGCCTTTAGTAGAATGTGTAAGTGGTCTTATTTCTGAATTTTAAGAGTTGGAACTTCTGGGACTTACTTTTCTAATAGCTTCTATTCCTTTGCCACCCACTCATTATTAACCCATTGCATTCTGGCTTACCTAAACTCTTTGGACGTAAAAGTGTGTATTAGTTTGCTAGGGTTGCTATAACAAAATACCACAAACTTAAATAACAGACATTTTTCTCACAGTTCTAGAGGTTACAAGTCCAATATCAAGGTTTCAGCAGATCTGGCTTCTTCCGAGGCCTCTCTCCCTGGCTTGCAGATGGCTGTCTCCTCCTGTCTCCTCCCATAGCCTCTCATCTTTCTTTAATGTGTGCACGTCCCTGGTGTTTCCCTTTTGTGTCCAAATTTCCTCCTTCTCTAAGGACACAAGTCAGATTGAATTAGTGCCCACCTTAATGCCCTTGTTTTAACTTAATTACCTCTTTAAAGGTCCTATCTCTAAACACAGTCACATTCTAAGATACGGAGGAGGGTCAGGGTTTCAACACATGAATTTTGAGAAGACAATTCAGCCCATAACACTGTGGCTTCCTAATGAATAAATCCAAAGGTCTTTCTCATCTTCACCATCCTTACACTCTCTGTAGCATTTAATCCTGTTCCACACTTCCTCCTCAAAGTTTTCTTCTCTTGGCTTGAGGAACACACCTCAGGATCTCTCACCTTCGAGTCTTCTCATATTATGTTTTTTCTAATTAGAGCAATTCCTGTGGACTCTTTCCTTCTGTTCCTAACTGAATTCCATTCCATTGGGATGCCTTCCATGACCATCCTAGTCACCTTGTATGCAAACTATAACCCTTATCATAGCAAAGATAATATTGACAAGAGTAATAAAGAAGGAAAAGCCAACATTTATTGAATAGTTTCTATGTGCCTGGTACTGTTCAAAATGCCTTACATATATTGACTTTCCACATCATCCCAATAGGCACTATTATTATTCTCATGTTATAGATAATGATATTGAGGCATAAAGAGGTAAGGGCATGTGGCTCTAATAATTAACAGAACATTTGTCACCTTGTATTACAATTGCAACTGTAGTTGTTTATTTCTCCTGCTGGACTATAACCTGTATAAAGGCAAGGACAGATCTGCCTTATTTACTGTGGTATTCCAGGTACCTAACATGCTGTCTTACTGGGAGATGCCTCCCAGTAAGAGGCAGCAGTAATAAACATTTGTTATTTCACTGCATTGATTTGAGTTGAATTGTGACTCTGTTGTGTTATACGTATTCTCTTTCTCCCTGCTTGGCACTTTCTCTTCTAAATGCGTTCTCAACTCCTGTTCCTCTTCGCATGCTGCAAATGTAGATGCATTTTACCCTAACAGTTCTACAGCTTTCTCTTTCTACATACACTCTTTCAAAAGGATGTCCTCTTCTGGTAGTGTTAACCATTATATCGATTCAAATGACTTCCAAATGTATAGCTATAGTCCTTTCCATTCTGCTAAAGGCAGATGCCTTTCCCTTGCCTCCATGCTAACTTCGGAGGGATGTGATAGTGCATTTGTACTTCAGTGTCAATATCCAGCCTGAGATCATCAGTCTCCAAGGCAGTTTACTGTGTTTATCTTAACAGCAACAGCACTCTCTGACCCAACTTGATACCTGAAAATTAATTTCAATTCTCAGTTGCTTCCTCTAGACAACCAGCTGCTAGTCCTGTAGATCCTTCCTCTGGAACGCCCCTTCTCTTCATTCCCGTTTCTGCTGTATCTGCTCAGGACCTTGTGATCTCAAGTCCAGACTTTCACACTGACTTCCTAACTGGACTTCCCTCCTCCAGTCCACCCTTGAAAATGCTGCCAGATTCATTGTTCTGAGGTGTCACCCTTATTATATCACACATTCACTTTGCCTCTAGTATCTCTCTAAAATGAACTATTGATAACTTTCTTAATCCAGCACACAAAACCTTCCTCATCAAATTTCTTTCCTCTTTTCCTGCTCACTTGAACCTTTTGTATTCTCCATACTGCAGTCACATAGACCTACTTCTTGATGCCAGGGCACCCCTTATTTTCTCACTTCTGTTTCTCCTGAAATCTAGACCAATCCCTACTCCACAACTACAGCAATTGGATTCTACCGTGCCTTCAGATCTCAAATGCAAACTTCTCAGTGATATCAGCTGAATGTGCTTTCTGCTTCTTTTGAAATTTTGAGGTAGAAGACCCCTGGGTTGCTGTCATGCAGAAGATAGTAAATTTTGCTTTGTATTTTATTAAATTTTCTTACATATTTACCTTATTTACATATTTACCTATGTAAATATGTAAATATTACCTATATTTTTGTGGGCTACTTAAAGGAAATAGCTTTATCTCGATCAACTATCAGAATGAGCACAATGCTTCCCATATGGAAGATACTCAAAAATATTTGTTACACTGAATTATCATAGAACTAGTATAGGAAGCAAGAATCATCAGCTTTTTCAAAAGAAAAAATTTTTCAGCAATTACACTAATGTTATTAAAAGAATCATAAACAATTAACCTGTGATTCTTCTGGATCCTCCACTTATAGGCCCACTTCAATATAATTTGTACTTTTTGTGTGTGAAGGGGCAGAAGCAGGAGAAGGGCTACAGTCACAAGTACTTTTTGAAGAATTTTTTTCCGCATAGGGAGAGTTTGTATTTTAATTTTCTCCATAGAATCCAGAATTAATTGCCCAAAGTAGACTATCCCTCAGCCAGAAGGTAGGCATTTGCAGGAGAGCTCAAGGACCAGCACCCCTGGAGCATCCAGTGTTCTGCTTCAGTTCTATTTCTGCAAGACTGTCAAAGAGCTGACATACAAGTGATTCTGCAAGCAGCATGATGAGATTTAACATTTGTTTTGCCTGGTAATGATAGAAATGATCTACACCAAGCTTCAATTAACTCTTCTGAAACAAATACAAAAACAAAAACATAAGAAAAAAAGTGACTTAAGGAGAAGTGTTCTGCCTTGAAGAGCCTCTTGGACTAGTACTTATGCAATACTTGCCCGAAGCAACTTCCTGAGTTCCACACCCAAGATTAATTCCATCCCTGATCTTTTTTAAATCAGAACCATTAATACTTGTACAAGGGGTTTGAAGTCTTCTTAATTCTCCAGTACAAGATAATTTCATGAGTATCAACGGTTGATATCTAGACCTCTTGGTTAATACGGGGTGAGAGCAAATGGGAGGAGAGCGTGCTACTCACACTTACCCCACCCTAGGAGACCCATGGCCTAAACCATTAGGCTTGTTCTCACTCTATGTAACTTGTCCCTCAAATATGCAGACTTCACAAATGCTTGCTCTATTCATAGCCTTAGCTACAACCCGTTTTTTAATCCAATTACCCTGTGATTTTTCCTTCAATAATATAAATCAGGGTTGTTATCCCCAGGGCTGTTATGGTCCCACTCAAATGTTGATCGACTCATAAACTTCTCTTCCTTCATATCTAGATATCCAGAGTCTTTGAAGCACTTACTCCCTCAAAAGCAAGACCCTGGTGGGACAGACCTGCCTCAGAGGAACCCTTCAAGCTCAGACAGCTTTCATCAGTATCCTATCTGATGACAAGTATGATGACCAAATGCCCTTGTCCTTCCTCTTGACCTTGCTTTGTCCTTCCTTCCCTTTCCTTCCTCTTGACATGCCTTGTTTGATGGGCTTCCTTTTCTCTGTCTTCCTGGTAAATTCATCCAATGGAAGGGATTAACAGAGTTGGAGAATAACTACAGAGTAAAAGCCAGGGTATTTCTACCTATCTTTTTCTCCTTCCAGTAATGTCTCCTCCATAACCTGACAGGATTTTCTTTGATAATCCAGCCTCTAAGAGGCAACCTTCACCATTGCTCTAGTTCCAGCTAAATGAACCCGGATTCTCCCATTGAAACTCCAAACCCAGATGTGCCAGTGGCTTTTTGCTTGGCAGATCTCTGGGTTGCCTCATTATCCATTTGCCTTCTCATCCATCTATAATCTGTACAACTCTTTCCTTAACTTCCTTTGGTTTGAAAGATATAAAGGTGGTTTTCATTTTCCTAAATGGACTATGACTAACAATGTAGGAAGCATTTCAGTGGTTTATGATATGATTAAATTACTGTGGGTAATGACTTTATAGTGGACTTGTATAATTCAGTACTCTCAGATCTAAGATTCTCAACCTTGAATGAACATCCAAATAACCGGAACAACTTTTAATTTTGTTTAATTTATTGGGGTGACATTGGTTAACTAAATCACACAGCCTCAGATGTACAATTCATAATACCTCAACAGTATATTGTACTGTGTGCTCACCACCCCAAGTCATCCCCTTCCGTCACCATTTTCCCCTCCTTTACCCTCCTCTTTTACCCTCCCCTCCTTTACCTCCCCTTCAACCCTTTTTCCCTCTGGTCATCACCACACTGTTGCCTGTGTCCATGAGCTTTTTTCTGTTTGCTTAATCCCTTCAGCTTTTTCACCCAGTCCTCCACCCCACCCCACGTCTGACAGCTGTCAGTCTGCTCTCTGTATCTAGGAGTCTGTTTCTATTTCACTTGTTAGTTTATTTTGTTCATTAGATTCCACATATCAGTGAAATCACATGATTCTTGTCTTTCTCTGACTGGCTTATTTCACTTAACATCATGTTCTATAGGTCCTTCCATGCTGTTGCATAATGTAAAAATTCAGATTCCTGACTCTTGTTTAAGATCTCTGGAGAAGGAACCTCAGACATATATAATACTTTAAATCTTCACAGATGGATCTGAAATACACACTGTGGTTAAAAACAATTGTCTTAGGGATATGGTGACATTTTTTTAAAAAAAACTAATCTTCATCATGTTGATAGACTAGAAAAGAAAACCCAAGTACTGAAATTGTTTATCTTGGTTAACTGCACTTGCTGTTTCCCCTTGACACATCCATTCTCTGCTCTTCTGTGCTCTGGTCCATGCCCAAGCACGGTGACTTCTATGAACTCGTCACTTGGGCTCTCATACCCACTGGCTTCTGGTGTGGTTCATTTGATGGAAGGAGCTAGCCAGAGATCAGAAAGTGGGAAGAGAGAAGTTGTGGTATTTACTCACTCCATGTACTCCCTGCCTGACCTGGATTTTGGCAACAGTTAGATTCTGTGGATATAGTTCCCTTCTTTCATGAGCCTATCAATTTCCCTTATGCTTTCAGGACTTGGTAAATAGCTTCCCCTAATTCCCAGGCATTTCACCATTCATAATGGGTTCTCTTACCTCTATCTCCCTCTGTAAATAGCTTCTTTATTAACACCTCTGAGTATATGTTCTTTGCTCATGGACTCTGGAAGATACACCAATAATCTAAAAATATGCATGAATATAATATTCATGAATATTTAGAATATTTTTAAAATTCAGAACCACTTTACAATACTATGAAGAGGTTAAACAAATGTTAATATTACAGAATAGGCCATTATATTCTGTTCTAAAGTGATTTTGAAAGGAATGCTACTTGGTTCATAGTATAAAAAATCCATTAATTAATATAAAATATAATATGGGATTTCTATATTTTACCTACTTCTGATAATGTTTTAAAAATCAAACCTACACATAACTAAGCTTCTCTTACAAGAGTTATTTTAATAACAGTGACAAATATATTTGTCGTCTATCTGAGCTCAGTTAGTAAAGTTCATGCCATTCTATTTCTGCACTAATTGTACATCTTAGATCCATCCTGATTGATTTTCAACACCACACAGCAATCTCCAATTCTTCCAAAGCTTGCAACCAATTTGTCTGATCTTTTTTCACCACCACCTATGCAAAAGTACGTCACCTCTTTCTAGTCCACAATGAAGTGATTTTCTCTTCACTTTCATCAAAGTGTTTTACCAAGAACTATTCTGACTAGATGGAGAAGGAAATGAAAATAAGAAACAGAGGATATAGAACGTAACTGGATAGTCACAAAAAGAAAAGAGATAACAGAGAATAGAAGACCAACGCCCTGGCAGGCAATCACTTCGCTGCAGTGGTTCTAGTTGCCTAGACCTTCCGCAGAGTCCTTGCCGAACCACATGCCAGCTGCAAGGTAAACAGTCTTCAAAACTGCTGCATGGCTTTCTACGGACCCTTCACAAGCTAATGGCCATAAACAGTTTCAGTGAAGATGGGAAGAAAAGAAAATGGTGTAAGGAAAGAGAAAAATATGTGTAAAAATGTAACTAATCAGAAAGGGGCATATACAGGTGATACTGAATTCAGAACAAATATAAAAACTGGCATGAGTTTGGACCCTTCATTTGATTACCTGATATAACTTCTTTTCCAACATTCTGTAACCACACAGAAACCTTATTTTCTTTAATCTGGCTATTAATTTTGATTTTTCCCCTTGGCTCAAACTGACCTTACCCAGGTGTCCTGACTCACCCACCTCCCTCTCTCCTGCTTAATCATTAAGCCCTCAGGATAGTGGAGGTTCTGGTCAACATCCAGCAGTCTTAGGAACAAAGTCCTGGGTCTACTGACCACGGAGACAGACTTTTCCATCAAACCAGACAATATTTAGGTATCAGCTGTGTTTTAGCTCTGGACCCAGGAAGGCAGAACGATCCACAAAACAAATCCTTGAGAAGTTGAGTAGACCAACTGCATGGTTGGCATCAGGACCGGGTACAATAATCAGTTATGCCCTACCCTGCCACCAACCAACCAGTAGAGACCACAGCCCTAGCTCCTTTAGTCACCATGATTTCTCTTTTTTTCCCTGTATAATCCATCCCCTGGAAGCCATCGGGGAGTCAGGTCTTTGAGCATTTTCTTTCTATTACTCCAGGCATAATGCCATCTCCTTAATAAACCCTTACTTTCTTGGCTGCAAACTTCTGTTCATGTCTTATTGGGTTTTGATGCTGGCAAGCAAATGGAGCCCTTCAGTCCAATGACAGTTCTCATCAGACCCAAATGCCACCAGCAGTTGAAGTTTACTTGATATGTTATTTGGTTTCTTTATCTAATCTGATTGATGATTTTTTTATAATTTCTTACTTGCTTCACATATTTTCATGCTTGATTTTCTCCTTTGAAAGATAATAATTTCAAGCCCATGTCTAATAATTTTCTTATCTGAAGTCCTTTCCTATCTGTTTATAAGCCCAGTTGTTTTTGTTGGGTTTTGTTGCCTCTGACCTTTCATGCTTATTTCTTCATTACTTTGAACTGGTTGTGGGGATTTTTGCAAACTGGGGTAAGAGTGGGTTCTTTCCAAGAGAATTTTTATTTGTGTCTGCCTAGCTGTTGATGCACAAGTTTATAATCAATTTAATTTAATTTTTGAGGTGTTTTCTAGGAGTCACATAGATATTATAATTTTGTGCTACAAATACACATATGGACAACTCATGTTTCTAAATTCTCTTATCTGAAGATAAGCATGTCTTTCCCACTCTGTGCAAGGCCTGAGATAGCTGATAAGCTTTGCGGTTTCCTGGGAGGTAGATATTCCTATTTCATCATGTTATTGAGAATGACGACCTTTGGGGGTCTTCATGTTTTACAAATATGATTTCTAGTTAAATAAAATCCAAGTTTATCTGATGTTGCAAGTGTTCTTAAGGTAATAGCCAGCTCAGGATTCAGTCTACTTGTCTAAGTGTTTGCCTCTGCATGTTCACCAGTTTGAGAATTCACTTACCTTCTTATTAGCACACCCATGTCCTTTAGTTGTTTTGCACATCTTCTCTTGAGTTTTAGTCTTGAGTTTTTGGTGAGATCCAAATACTTAGACCATCACGGTTCCAAAAACAGGAGACTAAGAGGAGCACTTTTATGACTCTGAGTTCTGAGAGAACTTTTTAAATGAGTGTTTTTGAAAACAGTATATTGAGTGACTAATCAATCCCTTCAGATGCAGTTATATCTTTAAAACAGGAGAGCCATTCTTCATATGAGTACATAATTGTTATGTTACCGCTTGGTAAAATCTAAGAACATGAAGTTTTAAGCAAAGCTTTATGAAGGAAGTTCTCTAAGGAGCCAGAGGAAACTTACATAAGGATGTTTTTTTAAGGAAACAAAGTTTTGTATTCTGGATAATTAGCCCCTCAATGTTTTATAATAAAGAAGAATTTTGATAGCTAAGTTTGAGAAACATTGCATGTGACATTATCTATAATATCTTAGAGGTTCATTAAATACATTAACGTAGGAAAGGGTCTTCCAATTCGCATGCCATTTTAAATATTTTGTGAACCTTGCCTTAATATGTGCTGGCATATTACTTGCTAAAGGTTGGAGAATTTTCATTAAAGAATGCATAATCTTCCCCTCTTACTACTTTTATCAATACTTTTAGCAGTAGATGAATGGCAGAGAAATAAGGGTTTAAGTTTTCCTTTTTTTAAGACTTTAAGTCTCGGACTTCCGCCAAGATGGAGGCATAGGTGGAAACACTGTGCCTTCTCCCACAACCAAGTTTGAATACAACAAAGGTTTGGAGAAACAAAGACACAACCAAAGGACAGAAAATTGAATTATACGGAAGTCCGACTACATCTAACCGTTCAACGGGGACGGTAAGAGGGGCGGAGCCAGCAGCGAGCAGGGTCGGGCAGGACAGGGCCCCCGACCCAGGTGCGCAGGCAGACGAGAACCAGCTGGGGTGCGGGGCAGACCGCGGGCGCATATTCGCGCACAGTGAGACAGACCACGCAGGCCCCAGGGGGCGAGGGCTGACGGCGGTGGCACACTCGCGTGCAGTGGGACGAAACGCGTGGGCCCAGTGACAGCAGCAGCTGCGGCACCGGTTAGGGCCGTGGCAGCAGGCGGCGGACAGGACGCCATAGTCCCTCTTTGACCCTGCCCCCACATACAGCGTCACAACCCAGCGACTTAGTTGCCCTGCTCAGGTGAACACTTTAGGGCTCCAATCCTGCTACAAAACAGGCACGAACAGCCCAATAGATGGCACAAGAAGAACTCAAAGTCCCAGAGCCAATAACTCTAAGCGACCAAGAAATTGCCAGCCTCTCAGAAGCACAATTCAGGACACTATTTATCAGGATGCTCACAGAACTGGTAGATTATAGTCACAAATTAGAGGAACATAGTCACAAATTAGAGGAACATATGAAGGCTAAACTAATTGAAATGAAGGGAGATGCACAGGAAACCAATAGTGATGGAAAGGAAACTGGGACTCAAATCAATGGAATGGACCAGAAGGAAGAACAAAACATCCCACCAGAAAGGAATGAAGAAATGAGAATTCAAAAAAATGAGGAGAGGCTTAGGAACCTCCAGGACATCTTTAAACGTTCCAACATCCGAATTATAGGGGTACCAGAAGGGGGAAAGAAACAGCCACGAGTGGAAAACGTATTTGAACAAATAATAAAGGAGAACTTCCCCAGTCTGGCAAAGGAAATAGACTTCCAGGAAATCCAGGAAGCTCAGAGAGTGCCAAAGAAGTTGGACCCAAGAAGGAACACACCAAGGCACATCATAATTACATTAGCCAAGACCAAAATGAAGGAGAGAATCCTAGAAGCAGCAAGGGATAAGGGGACAGTCACCTACAAAGGAGTACCCATCAGACTGTCAGCGGATTTCTCAAAAGAGACCTTACAGGCAAGAAGGGGCTGGAAAGAAGTATTCCAAGTCATGAAATCCAAAGACCTACAGCCAAGATTGCTTTATCCAGCAAAACTTTCATTTAGAATGGAAGGACAGATAAAGTGCTTCTCAGATAAGGTCAAGTTCAAGGAGTTCATCATCACCAAGCCCTTATTATATGAAATGCTAAAGGGACTTATATAAGAAAAAGAAGATGAAAAATATTAACAGTGAAAGGACAGCAAACACACAGTTATTAACACCCACGCCTAAAACAAAAGCAAACCTAGAGGACAGCTAGATCAGGAGTGGAACCATAGAAATGAAGAACACATGGAGGGTTAGAAACAGGGGGGTGGGAGGGGGAGAAGGGGGGAGAAGGCACAGAAAATAGCATAGATGGTAGGCAGAAAACAGATACGGGGGAGGGCGAGAATAGTGGGGGAAATATAGAATCCAAAGAACTTGAGACACGTGGTTATAAACTAAGGGGGGGAGAATGGTGGGGGAGGGAGTGTGCGGGTGGAGGGGATTGAAGGGGGGGAATAGAACAACTGTAATGGTATAATCAATAAAATATATTTTAAAAAAAGACTTTAAGTCTCCTCTTTACTGCCAGTTAAGTTGGGAGTATAGGTAAACATGACTCATCTCCTTGGACAACCACAATAAAATTACAATTAAATTTAGAACACACATCACTCAGAACTGGTAGAAATCAGGTTGAATGAAAGTCTGACAACTACAGAATTAAAGAAACCATATCCATCCACACTGGTAGGAGGGGCAGAAATGGGCTGGTCGCTTATGCACATGTGATGGATAAAAATCCGAGAGGGTTTTCTCAGGAGTGAGGAGTCCCAGCCCCATACCAGGCCCCCCAGCCCAGGTTACCAGTGCAAGGAAGATAAGCCCCCACAATTCTGTCTGCAAAAACCAGCAGGGATTGAGTTGGTGGAAGAAACTTCTGCCATTACGAACAGTTCCTTTTAAAGAGCCCACACATGAACATACATAGACTCACTCTCTCTGAGATCTAGCACCCAGGTAGCAGTTTGAAAGGCACAAGTGACATATAAGGAGGAACTAAAGTGACTGGAATCAGGGTGAGAGCTGAGGGGCAGCTTTCACCCAGACAAAAGTCAGGCAGAACCAGAGAGCTGGCAGGTGGATGCTATATCTGAAACTCCCTCAAGCTAGCTAACATTGTATGCCCAGATCCCCTGAGGCTCTCTCCCACCCAGAAGTTGTTAACAGTAGCTTTTCCATATGAATGATTGGTCTTGGTTCAAGCTTCACAACTTTCTATATCCTTTCAAACAAGCAACAGCTGGCCTCAGTGAGGCCCCAGTGCCTGTACCACTTGCTAAGTGGCACTAGGTTGGCACTAACAGCAGCCAGCCTAGATTTACAGCATGGCTTTGCCCGAGAATCTCAAAGCCCAGCACAAGTAGCAGCCTTTTTCAGATTGCTCAATGTCTCAGACAGAATGGCCCCGGACAAAACATAGGTGAGGGCTGACCTTGGCCTGCACCACCTGGGAAATGCCAGGACTTGTGTGCCCAATGGACAGCTACAGACACCATAGGAGCACCACCACCCTGCCCCTGCACAGCAGATCCTCCGCAGAGAGCAGAGGTTGGTGGTCAGTGGTCACAGCCTATCCTTGCAACTAGTTGGCTTGGGTAAATCCCTCCCAACAGCAACCAAGGCTCAACTATCAGAGGACGATGTACTCAGCCCACACAAAGGGCATATCTCAGGTACTCAGCTTGGGGGACAGATGAGGCTGTACCACTGCATCTTTCAGGACACCTACTATATTAGGCCATGATACTAAAACAGGGAGTTATAGTAGCTCTGCCTAACACATAGAAATAAGCACAGGGAGGCTGTCAAAATAAAGAGAGAAAAAAACATGGCCTAAATGACAGAACAGATCAAAACTCCAGAAAAAGAGCTAAATGAAGTAGAGATAAACAACCTATCAGATGCAGAGTTCAAAACACTGGATGCTCAAGAAACTTAGTGAGGACCTCAATAGCATAAAAAAGATCCAGCCAGAAATGAAGGATACACTGATTGAATTAAAGAACAACTTACAAGTAAACAATAGCAGAGTGAATAAAGTGAAGAATCAAATCAATGATTTGGAACATAAGGAAGCCAAAAACAACCAATCAGAACAAGAAGAAGAAAAAAAATTTTTTTTAATGAGGATACTGTAAAGCAGTCTGTGGGACAACTTCAACCATTTCAACATTTGCATCATAGGGGTGACATAAACAGAAGATCAAGAGCAAGAAATTAGAAATCCATTTGAAAAAATAATGAAATTTCCCTAATTTGGTGACAGAAATAGACATGTAAGTCCAGGAAGCACAGAGTGTCCCAAACCAGATGGATGCAAAAAGGCCCACTCCAAGACACATCATAATTCAAATGCCAAAAGTTAAAGAAAAAAGAGAGAATCTTAAAAACAGCAAGAGAAAAGCATTTAGTTACCTACAAGGGAGTCCCCATCAGACAGTCAGATGACTTCTCAAAAGAAATCGCAGGCTTGAATGGATTGGCAAGAAATACTCAAAGTCATGAAAAGCAGGGAACCAAAGACAAGAGTGTTCTCAGCAAAGCTATCATTTAGAAATAAAGTGCAAATAAAGAGCTTTCCAAACAACCAAAACTAAAGGAGTTCATCATCAACAAATCATTATTATATGAAATGGTAAAGGGACTTATTCAAGAATGAAAGATAAAAACTATGAGCGAAAAAAATGGCGATAAATACATACCTAACAACTGAATCTAAAAAACAACTAAGCAAACAAGAAGAACAGAGACAGAATCGTGGACACAGAGAACGTTGTTGGTTGCCAGATGGGAGTGGGGTGTAAAGGAATGGGTGAAGAAGTGGAGGGATTAAGAAGTACAAATAGGTAGTTACAGAGTAGCCATGGGGATGTAAAGTACTGTATATGAAACGGAGTAGCCAAAGAACTTATATGCATGACCCATGGATGCGAACAATTGTGTGGGAATTGCCTGAGGGAGTGGGGTTGATTGGTGGTGGAGGGCACAGGGATGATATAAGGATAACTGTAACAGCATAATAAATAAAACAGTTAAAAATATTTTATTTATCTATTTTTAGAGAGAAGGTAGAGGAGTGAATAAAGGGAAGGAGAGAAACATCAGTCAGTTGCCTCTCATATAGGACCCAACTGGGACCCAACCCACAACCCAGACATGTACCCTGACGAGGAATCGAACAAGCAACCTTTCATTTCACTACTGGAAAACACTCACCCAACTGAGCCACGCTGGTCACAGCAAGCCTGATGTTTTCTCACTAGATTTAGAATAGTATGTATTCTATGCTTCCTCTTTCCTCTATGAAACACCTTTTCACTTATTTCCTGGAGAAAGTTCTCACCATTTTTCTTCTGCATTACTATCTGATCATCCCCAGACTATTTTGCTAGTTACTTCTTATCCACCCAATGGCCTAATAGTCCCTATGTGTCATCTCTAATAAGTATCATCTCTACTTACACTCATGAACATAGTGATCTCATCCATTCTTATAACTTAAAATGTATTTATGTGTTAAGATTCCTAAATTTACGTCTCCAAAGGAGACTTCTCTCCTGAATCCCAACTTCATATGGCAAGTGGACAGCTGGACTTGAGTGTGTCAGACTCAGAATGTTCAAAAGCAAATTCCTGAATCCCAAACCTGTTCCTTCTGCACTCTCTCCTATCTTCCTAAAGTTGTTTTTTTCCTGGTGCCAAAACCTTAAAATAATCATATTGATTCCTCTCTTTTTCTGACAATACAAATCCAACCCACTGAGAGATTCTATTGATTCTGCCTCTAAAATATATCCAAAACACACCCTTTTCTCCTATTTCAGGGATTCATCCCTGGTCCAAGCCATCATCAAGTCTTACCTACATTATTACAATAGTTCTGCCCTAATTTCAAAGATTCTATCCTTCCTTGCCCCCTGTATTAGTCGGGATTCCACAGAGAAGCAGAACCAGTAGGAGATGATACAGGTATAAATAGAGATAGATAGATAAATAGATTGATCGATTGATAAATACAGAGACATAGAAGTAGTCAGAGATAGAGCTTAATTTATTTAAAAGAATTGGTTCATGAATTGTGGATGCTGACAAGTTCCAATATTTGCTTTCAGCAAGCTGGAGACCCTGGAGGGCGATAGTGTAGTTCTAGTCCAGGTCCAAGGGCCTAAGTACCAGAAAAGCTAATGATGTAGTTCCAGTCTAAATGTCAGAAGGCTCAAGCCCCAGGAAGAACTGACATTTTAGTTTTATTTCAAAGCAAGAAAAACACCAATGCCCCTGCTCAAAGAAAGCCAGGTATTAAAAATGCCCTCTTATTTGAAAAAGAATCAGCCTTTTGATCTATCCACAGTTTCAAATTGGATGAGGCCCACCCACACTACAGAGGTCAATCTATTTTACTCAGTCTGTCAATTTAATGTTGAATTCATCCAAAAACACTTCCACAGAAATAGAACAAGATTTGACCAAATATTTAGGCTGGTACCCTGTGGCCCATTCAAGTGGTCATATTAAGATTAATCATTATACCCACTATGATCAGTGCTAGTTTTAACAACACAGGTCTTTCTGTTCATACAAAATCCAGATCATGTTACTCTGCAAATTCTTCATTGGCTTCCCATCCCCTCATGACAACTTATGAGTCTCTTCCTAACTCGTAACTCCCTACTCCTCATTTCCTCTCTGATTTCACTTCTAACAACTCTTCCTTGGTTTTGCATTTGCTGTTTTTCTTCCAGGATTGCTTTTCCCCTCAGATATCCATCAGGCTCACTAACCTCTATCAAGTCTTTGTGCTAATATTACCTTCTCACTAAGATCTTCCCCAATCATGCTATCAAAAATTGAGCCTCTGATTCCAATACTCTGTTTCCCTCCCTGCTTGAAATTTTTCCCCATGGTGTCTGGGGAAACACCATGGTGTTTGATGGTAAGTTTGAGTAACATCAAACTTAGTATTTAATATACTAATTTATCCCATGTTCTTCTTTCTGTCACTGGAAGATAAACTATGAAGCCAGAGAATTTTGTTTGTTTTATTCATTGTAGTATCCCTGGTGCTTAGAAAATTCCTTGAACACAGAAAATGTTTAATAAATATTTGTGAATGAATGCACAGGGGGGAACCAAAAAAAAAAACTGGAATTATCTTCTGAAGGGTAGGTGCCTTGTAGTACAGGCTTCCCTACAAGTAGTGTGTCCCAGGAATCCATCTAAATCGGTGTACCAACTGGTGCTGTTGTGAGAGGCTGTGTTCGGCTTCAGTAAATTTTTTTAAAGACTGTTTCAACATATTTGCCCATTTCATGATGGGTGATTTATGAGCACCCCTGCCGTGTAGGGGCACACTACACTGTGCTGAGTATACAGCAGCTTTTGACCAAAAATGGCATGATACCCATGCCCCACCCTCTCTATTCACCCAACCTCACCCCCATTGACTTTTTTTTGTTTCCCCAGAAGAAAGAGTCCTCAAAGGGAAATATTTTTGCCAATGTGGAAGAGGTGAAACAAAAAACAGCAGAAATATTAAAAGACATCAAAATCAACAAATTCAAAAACTGTTCTGAGCAGTGGATAAGAATGTCTCAGTAGGCCTATTGTATCAAATGGAGAGTACTTTGAAGGTGACTGAAATTTAAACATGTAAGAAAAAATACACAATTTTTATAAATAAATTCCAGGGGGGATTGGGTCCCCTTGTCATATTCTTTCCATATTTACATATAACTTATGAAGTTATTTTCATTGTGAACGTGTTAAAAACCTGACTTTTTTCTGGCTTCTGATAACCCTCCTACCTACATACAGAAAGACTACAAAAGTGTGTGTGTATATATATATATATATATATATATATATATACACACTTATATATAATTACACTCACACGCACACATATAATTTCTCAAATAGGAGCCCCTATTCTGTTCACTTTCTCAGGTAAGTACTCAGTGGAAGCCTTGTAACTTTTTATAAGAAATGCCTATGAAATGTCTCAAATTGGCTGGAACAGAGACACTAGGTCTGGGATTTTGAAATATTTCTCACAGAGTCCAGGAGGCTATTCCTATGTTAATTTTCTCAACTCTTTGATCGGCATTACTTTGCTAATACACTTGAAAATTACCCTTAGGCAAGGGGTATACAAAAGAGAGTGAATTCTCCATGTTAGGAGAATAGGATCACTTTGAACCTGTCCCAAAAGCTCAAATCCAACATGGAAATATATAGGATTGGTATGGTCATTAAGTAATCAATAATACTGTCTCTTTAGACAGGTAAATAAAATAGTTTTTTCCATTTAGTCCATTGGATAACATTTAATAATATAACTTATGGTTGAGAATAAGTTTGCTCAGTTTTGCTTTTTTGCTTAAACTGTCCCTACCACTGAGGCCTAGCACACAAGGTAATTGTCTTAATAACCCTAGTCATCTACAATTAAAATAATCTCTTTTAGTCATTCCTAATCCAGACATTTAAGTTACCTATAGCTATTAAGTAAGCTAAGTTTCAAAAGGTCTGCAAAGAAGGAAATAAATTGATATCTATGGCTTACCTACATTGTATCAGTCACTAGGCAAGTGTATGTGTGGGGGTGTGGGTGTGTGTGCAACTCGTTACACAAGGCCCATGAGATGGGCAGTGCTATCTCCATTTCCACAGGTGAAAAAATGTTACCAAGGTGTCACAGCTAGTCGATAAAAAAAAGATGATAGTAATTTCTAATTCTGGGACCCTTTCTTGCTTTGCTGTTTTTACATAGACTTAGAAGATTATGGCAAATAAGTATAAGATTAACTGTGTCAATGTCCTAAAGCTAAATCTTTAAATCAAAAAGTTTAAAGTGGGAAAATTTATTACCAAACTTATGCATATTTAAATATGCATGACTCTGATGGCCACAAGTACTATGCAAGTAAGCAACTGGGTTTGAGCCAAAACGAGAAGATAGAATATAAGATAAATTTCTGTAAATGTCAAGGAAATTTATTTTTTTTGAAAAATATTTCCATCCAGAACATAAATCATAGGTAGAAATTTATGGGCCAGTCAGTAGATGTTTCCAGACAGTAAAGTAATCCTTTCAGCAATTAGGGAATGCATTTAGGGAATGTAGTTCAATATGCCTGACCGTATTTGCAACAATGCCCTGAATATCCTCCTCATCATTATTGATTCTAATGATTCACTCTGCTCAATTCTATTACCTAAATAATAGCATATTTACTTTTGTACACGCAATTCAATGAAAAGAGGCATAAATGCAATTTAAAATCATCAGCATTTATCTCATGTTACTCTTACAAATAAAACAATATTGAGATTATGCTGAACTAGTCAGACTTTTACACTGTGCTTGTGTAGATATTTTAAGCTACATAAACATTGTTTTTTAATAATTATCAAGTAAAAGTATAGCATTCTAATGTTCTCTTAGATGAATTCTTTGGAGTGGATTGATTTTTAAAGCATTTTGTTCATTTGCATATTTTTGAAATTCTTAGGAAAAAATGTGTACTCCACAGATTTATGTAAAAAATATGATTAGAGAATTACAAAAATGATTTTTCTAAGTCTGGCACCTGGTTTTAACATTGTAACTACAGCTTAATAAGAGCCACCATTGAACAAGTGCTAACATCCCACTGGGTTCTTTTTATACTTTCTCTGATGCTAGTGATGATCTTGCAAGATTAGGATGAATTACAGCCTATTTTACAAGTGGAGAAATGGAGGCTTAAAAAATGGAATAACTTGCTGAAGGTGTCACATAGCTAAGAAATGGCAAAGCAGGCATGAGCAGTTCAATTCTCTGGGCATACTTTCCATTTACCCCATGGCATAACATGAGTAACATGTATCTCAGTTAATAAGAATAGTCAATCATTTCTACAGTAGTCAGACCTCATCTTGAATTTGTGCCCAATTCGCTGCTCTCCTAGAATTTTAAATAACAGTCAGTATTTGATTTCCCAGCAGTGATCCCCCTTCTCCCATTCACTTCTAAATGTCATTGGACATCATTTGTAGTTTAAATAAATTTATATGCTCTTCCAAAATTTTCACAATCTCATTAAGAAGTTGAAGACACTTTGCTCTGTTGTAGACATTACCAAAGTTGCTGACTTAAAGAAATAAATATTTTATTATATTATATTTTATTTTTTTCACTAAGAACCTCTATTTTACTCCATATCAAACTGAAAGAGCAATTAAAATAAAAACATTTTCAATTGATAAAATACTTTTACATCAATCACACTGACTAATACAGAAAAAAAAGTGAAATCCCTGAGGAATTGGCAACAATGAATAAAGCACTTAGAATGTTCCGTGTTCGAAGGAAAGTTTCCTGACACTGTTCAATTTGGGGAAGTCAATGGTCCTTTGCAAAATTCAATTTTCAAAAGGATATCCAATGTTGCCATTTCCCTGTCATGACAAGAAGATGCTACTTTTGATAGCACCTTACATTAAAAAAGGGGAAACAATCAATCTTCTTTCAATCAATTTGCCTGTAGTGCTGGGAAAGCTGTTGCACAGAACAATAGAGTAAAATGTTTGTTCTGTGGCAACAGAATTTTATGATATCCTGAGTAAGTGCCAGTCTATTTTAATTTGTCATTAAAGTGAACCACTTTCTCCATGTGCGCATGTTGTATAAAAGGTACATAATCTTCCTGCTATTTGTGTGTGACCAAAAAAACGCCAATTTTTGTGAACAGGTAAGCTTAAAACTTTAAAGATTCCAGTATCTAGCAAGGATAAGTTTCTCTGTGAAGACCCAGGACTGAGGACTGGCTTTGAAACACTAAATTTCTCTTCAGGATTAGAGTCAAAATACTATATTTCATTGATTCTAGGATGTACTTTTTTCTGCACACTTTAATGTCTGAAATTCAAATTGCCTTGACCACTAACTGTCAAAAGTTAACTATTAACTCTCCCCCATCTGACTTTCTTAGTGGTGTATAAAATAATGGTATGTTTTACAACGGATGCTTCTTCATTAAATTGAATACATTACTGTGTAGTGCAGTACACACAGTGAGCCATATAAAAATACACCTGACATTTTAAACCTTGGTAATTTTCCCAGTTTAAAAGATGCCAGCAAAAATATTTGGTGTCTTAAAGTTCAACACGAGCATCACAGCCTCAGGAAGGGTCAGAATAATGGTGATGTGGAATGAGCTCACCCTCTGGTTCTGATTCTGTCCAGACCCTGCTGGGACAACAGGAAGGAAATTGATTTCACACTTCTGGGTCTCATTTCTGTAAAATAGAAAGTGCAATCAGATGGCCCCTAAGCTCTTTAGCCAAAAGAGAAGGTAATCTCAAATCTTGCACTGTTGAGAGTGCGTGTCCCCATGGAAATGCCATCACATGCTGCCCTAAAGGCAAAGGAGCTTCTTGTGCAGGTTGATGGCCCAGACTCCTCTCCAGACATCCCTGTTTCCTGTCCCACAAGGATGACCGCTCCAGAGACTGTATGGCAAACACAATTCATTCACAACTTCAGTAACTGATGAGTCATTCTTGAGTCTGGGCCGATTTGTAAACTTCTTTTAGAAACTGTAGAGCTCTACTAACTTAAACTAAATGTCTACCATACATTTAAAAATCAAAAATGACAGCAAGACTTCATATCAACGTCTTCATGACTAACACAACTGCTACAGATCTGGCTGCTCTGGGTGCCTCCTTCCCTGACATAGAAACACTGGCCAGAAAACTCCAGTTTCCATTGGTGTTACTGGCAGATCAAACTGCAGTAACCAACCAGAGGATAACCTGGGTCATCTAGTCAACTCTTAGGAACAGACAAAGGTCCTCTCCTTACCGGGTTCACCTGGTAGCCTTTCCTGGTAGAGCTGCATTCTTCTGGGAATGGCGGGAATTCACATATGTGATGAGTGTTGGTAGAGTCAGTCTGATTTTTCATTGACTTTAAAAGTATTCAGTGTACTTCTCAGTGCTGCACATTTCTAAACTCTATGGATTTCGTCATACATATCATCACTGGTGATGCACTATTGCGACACCTGATTGATACACAACCACAATGTGATATGATGGAAGACTGTTCATATTCTTGAGCTACAAATACCTTGCAGGCCTTGGTGTGTTCACTCTGCCACCATTCTTGGACTTTATTCAGCATATTGATGTGTAGTATATATTATGTCTTGTGGAGTCCTCTGCTGCTGTCTTCAAAGTTGCCAATTTCATAAAAAAGCTTTTCTTGTTGCTCCAGGTTTACCAGGCTGCATTTTGGTAGACAACCTGCTCTGGTCATCTTTGTCTCAGCATTTCTGCTCATGGTTCTTCTTTCATAAGTTTTCTTGAATTGTAAGCTCTTTTGTTTATGGACAGCATCAATGATAGGCTCTGTCTTTTTCCATCCTAGCTCTTGCTTTTCCCTGAATTATCCTATCTTCCTGGCCTCTTCTCTTGGATTATGTGCAATCTGACTGTAACATTGTGCCACATTGTCTACTTGCAGCTTGAAGACTTCCAAGAGTCAGCTTCAGGGTATTGATCTCAGGTTGCCCACATGGTTTCTTCCTACAGAGGCTGAGCAGATCTTTGCCATATTTCTCTTCGACTGATGCCCTTTCTTTTTAAAAAGTCTTCGAACTCTTTGCATTTCCCTCACCCATTGTTCGGATGTTGGATGCTGCTGTCCTAGCCAATGGTGCTGAGCTTGTATGGATGCCAGAAGTTCCCCTTGAACAGTGAGTGGGTCATGGCCAGCGCTTCAGCGTGTGCAGAGATCAGAGCAGCAATCGCGCATGCGTGGGGAAGCCTGCCGGTCATGGCCAACTCATTTCTCCCTGCTGGCCAAGAGAAATAAATTAATATTTTAAAGAGTTTAGTCTCTATCATTTCAGAAACTATCATTTGGATTGTTTGCATTCTTTGATTTATTAGTTAAACAATTTGTCTTCTTGAATGTAGCTCTCTCAATCTCAGATAACAAATCGTTTTAATTTCAGCTGCCAACACAGTTATAATTTTTTATTCATGCTATGCTTGCAAATTGAATGTATTCATAAGTAGGTTATACATATTCATAAGTAATGATTGACAAATTATCAATTAATTACCTATATTAATATTTTAGTTTTTCAGGTTCTAACTGGTATTATAATATACTACCTCCTATAATTTTTCAGTTTTATTTAGAAATTTCTATTTGAAGTTAAAATCCTCCAGATTAGGCCTGATGCTTCTTCTAATGTCTTCAATGAAGAAAATGCTATTCATTATTTTTAAAGTTTGTGGAATCCCTTAAATTAGCTTTATTTATTTTTAGACTTTATTGATTTATTTTTTAGAGAGAGGGGAAGGGAGGAAGAAAGAGAGGGAGAAAAACATAACGTGCGAGAGAGAAACACATGGATTGGTTACCTCCCACTTGCCCCTAACCAAGGGCTCCCCCACACACCCACCCCCACTCCACCAAGCAGCCCAGGCATGTGCCCTGACCTGGTATTGAAACTGCAAGGCTTTGGTTTACCCGTGGAAGCTCAGTGAGAGCCTTAAGTGAGGTAGAAAATTCAGCCTGGCTCCTGACCTTTGAGGGTTTACAGTTGAAAGCAACATGACTTCCTTTTTATTCATTGTATATATATCCCTGAAATATGTAATCAGGGGGCCATTCATCTCAGCACCACCACCCTCTGAAAAAAAAGAGCTTAAAATGGAAAGGCAAAAAATGAAAAATGAAATAAAACAAAAATTCTTAGGTATGTTATCTTTTGAGAAGCCAAATCAAGGCTGGAGCCTGTGGCCCATGCTCTGCATTGCTGTTCTCTAATTATAGGAAAACCCTGCCCCTTAGAGTCCATTTAGCTTGACAGTAGATATGTTCTGTCTTGTCTCACCCTCCCTCACTGTTCCATTTCCCTTTCTATTTGCTAACATATTCCTTTGGGATCTCTCAGTTTTATCTCCCTGCCTATCTCGGCATCTGCAGTGGCTCTGCCCGAACTCAGGTCTTGTTTCTATTTCTCCTGACCATGATAACTACCACCACAGTATCTCCACCTTCCATTTCCCCTTCAGATATCCTTCATCAGGGCAGTTCTAATGTAAAACTAATGGAATCATATCAGCCTCTGGCATAAATCTTTAATGAGTTCCCAATTACCTTCATAACTGAGTAAGAGCTCCTCAGTGCGGCACTTAAGGCCCTTCATTCACTGCTTCTTGCCACCTAGAGACCAAGTGAAGGGGAGCAGCCAAGGAAGCTGAGAGCTAAGCATTAGACTTGTTCACAAGTGTAATCCTGTCAGAGGGGGGTGCCCCCTGGCTTTGCACAAGAGTCAAGTGTGATGAGTGGCCTTCAGAGACTCCTGGATGTCTCATCTTCTAGGACCTTTGAGAAAATGGAAAGTCAGCAGGATTAGGAAAAACTGTTCTTTCTTAGCCTAACATAGTTCTTGAATTGGTTGAACTCAGTTGAATGTTTTTGATCATTTTGGAATCATAAACTTTTTTCTATTAAGTACAAATTCATGAGATTTAATCAGTCTCCAAAAATCTAATAACTTTAATTGATTTACTAGAAAAGGTATTGTGTTATGAGTATTTTTAAATGATTTTATTGTATTTTTTCCATTACCATTTAGTCCCCTTACAGCCCCCTCTGCCACAATCCCCACACTGTTGTCCACCACATCCACGCCTCCTTTTTCCTTTGTGCTCAATCCCTCCATCCCCTGACCTCTCCCTCTTGGCTGTTATCCTGCTCTCTATCTGAGTTTGCCTCTATTTTGCCTGCTATTGCATTATGAATATTTCAAAAATTATATTCCAACACTTGAAACTGATATGTTGTTGAATTTTCTAAGGATTTTACTGAGAATTTACTAGAAGGATGTTTAAATATTTTATTATGTGATATTTAATATAGGCAATTTTCAAAATGACAGCATAGAATATTTAACATCTCAGAAACAATTTGAGTAAAGGTTTAAATAAGTAAAATCAGCAAAGCATTATGCTGAGCAAAATAAGCCAGGCGGTGAAAGACAAATACCATATGATCTCACCGTTAACATAAATCTAAACAACAAAACAAGCAAGCAAAATATGACCAATGATACTCAAATACGGAACAGGCTGGCAGGGCCCAGAGGGGAGAGTGGAGAGAATCACAGGGGAGAAGGGGATGGACTCACATGAACAAGTATAAAGGACACATGGACAATAACTAAGGTGGGGGGAGGAAATGGGAGGGAGGCGGGGAGCATGGGGCGGGGGGTGGGNTACGGAACAGGCTGGCAGGGCCCAGAGGGGAGAGTGGAGAGAATCACAGGGGAGAAGGGGATGGACTCACATGAACAAGTATAAAGGACACATGGACAATAACTAAGGTGGGGGGAGAAAATGGGAGGGAGGCGGGGAGCATGGGGTGGGGGGTGGGCAGGGTTGGGAATATAAGACAGAAACCTGTACTTGAACAAGAATTAAATAAAAATAAAAATTTTTAAAAATAAATAAATAAGTAAAATCAGTTGGTAATGTCATTTTAACCAGATTATTTTACTTTTCTCCAAAAGAAAAGTGTAATGTTATTCTTTTTCATTGTTTTGTTGTTATTAGATATACAGATGCAAGGAACATAGGAATCAGAAAGTAATGTTCTTAATATTCTTCATTATTCCAGGATATGCTCCGTATTTGGTTTTGGGTTTATTTTATCATATTTGTAAGACAGGTACCTTTTTGCTAAGTATAGACTTTTTTATGGATTGCACAGTAAAACAAAAATAAGTTGTAAGGAAGCTCCATCTTCTTGCAAGTCACTTATCAGAAAGCCTGAGGGCAAATTTGTCCTTTAGGAATTGACAAAGAACTCAGAAGCAACAAATTTTATGTAAATTCTACTTAAGAGTAAAATGAAAGCCAGATGCTCCTTTTGATATGGGCAGGGGGCTAAGGGACTAAGTAGCTTCCCATTGGAGTTTTCTCTCTGATTTTTCTAGTTTTTTACTCTGGCCCAACTTGGACTCGGCACCACACTCATACATAGTATAACTACAATAAATACAAGACAATAACCATAATAGTCCCAGAAAAGACATTGCACATATGAAATCACAGGGACTTGTTCCTGGCAAAGAGTAGGAGCATCCAGCCCTCCACATCAGGATGTTTCAGTAATGTAATAAGGGACAGAAGAACAGACTAAAAGTGCCTCAACAATAGGGTTTTATTGTCATGTAAAAGACGTCTGGCACTGGAACATTTCAGGGAAATTTCAACAGCTTCAAAGAAGCCATCTGGAACCCAGGCTTCTTCTCTTCCCTTTGTTTTCCACCAATGTTGAAATATCTGCAATGCTTCCTTCCGTCCCTGGTTGCAAAATTAATGTTATGCTCCTAACGATGACTATCACATTCACACATGACAATATGCAAAGAAAAGAGAGAACTGTCCTCTCTCCTCATATGGCCTAAAATTAAGGCTGACTATTATGTGCTGGCTTGACATCTGGTGAAATGTCAAGCCTAACTCCTATGGTGTAACTAAAAGTCCCCTCTGCACACATTTCCACAGATAAGGTCCTTTGGACAAACTACCCTCCGTATCAAGGTGACCAGCACACTTCTTGCTTACTCTTGAACAGTGAATTCAGTTCCCTGATAGCCAATGGAGTTAGTCAAATAATCCAATCACATCTTTTCACAGGAACCAGGGTGCTCCTCCTTCCCTTGATACCACAAAGCCTGCCCCCCAAAGCTTCTGGTTGTTCACTCTGTTGGGACTGTAAGCCCCATGAGGCCCTACATGGCACCATGTCCTCCTCCTCCCTGGGCTGTGAGTATGCATGACAAATACATTTCTGGCAATGTCATCTGTCCGGTGTTCGTGTCATGTGTTCCCACCCACACTCATCCCTCTGGGTATGGGTCTCTCTCTTCTCCAGAGAAATGAATTAGAGGTTAAGAGAATCAGCAAAAGAATTTTTTCCCTGAGCTTCATCAGAATACCCCTGATGTCTCATCCACCAGAAATAAATCACACAGCCACCCCTGCCAAAGAGGACGTAATGATATCAATTGGCCTAGACCAGTCAGGCACCAGCCTCTGCAGGGTGCACGGGCCTGCCTGTTGTCAGGACAACACTGCAGTTTCTTACCCAGGAGGAAAAGGAGAACAGCTGTCAGAGAGGCAATCACAGGATCACCACAAACATTTTGTTGAAACCCTCTAACCCAACTTCAGTTGTACGGGGATTATCTGGGCACAGGACAGCAACATGATCAGGCCTGCTTGCACACGTGGAACTTCTGGCATGTTTTATTCTGTTTGTCACTCTAGTAGGCTTAGCAATGTGTCAAAAGGCTAATGGCTGCCCAGGGAATATCAAAAAGAGTGGGTGGTAGCAATATGCTCTGCTTGCTTTTAATCCAGCTGACCTCTATGTGCAGAAGATATTATCTGCATTCTGCTGACAGAGAGTTAAAACTTTAAGTTCAAAGACACCACATACTCACTGAGACATTTGGAACTGAAATGTGGGTCTGATTACAGGGCTCAGGCTTCATTGCCACTCTACCCATTCAGCCTGGCTGAGGCATGATTGCCAAGGTCACAGGGGCGGCTGAAGAGGAAAGAGTAAGCTGTCGACACCCAAAATCTTGCTCCGTGGGCATGAGAGCTGCATAAGTGTGGGTGAATAAAGACCCACAAAAACAAAGCCAGTTTTCCTATATCGATGCATTGGATTTACAGTTTGTTTTCAGTCATCTGGGAACTAATTAAACAGCCTGAGGATCAAGTTCTGCTTCTGTTGCTGCCTCGGTCTTAACATTTTGGTCATTCTCTCAAATAGAAAGAAAACAAATAAAAATATGCCACTCAGCCAGTCACGTTTGTGGCTAAATAATAGATTTGATAAACTTTCCTGAGGGAGAAGGTTTATTTTTAAGGGCTTTGAGGATATCTATAAATCCCGAATCATAACTTTTTGAGGGCAGATGCAATGTGTTTATTCTTATCAACAATTCCAGGTGTTTTGTCCAAGTATTTCAAATTACTTCTGTTCAAAGCTCTTTTTAAATTGACTTCATAATAGATTTAGCAAAATAAATGAAAAAGTAAAGAAATCAGCATATTCATGTAATCAAACTAAATGATGTACTACATAAAATATAAGACAAACATCAGGGTGACTGCTTTGTAAGGTGTATAAATGTCTAATTACTAGGTGGTACACCTAAAGCTAATATAATACTGCATGGCAACTTTAATTGATAAACAAATAATAATTGAAAGAAAAAATAAAAATATTTTGAAAGAAAAAGACAAATCTGAGTGTGGTAGGCTGAATCATGGCCTCCAATTATACCTACAGCCTAATCTCCAGAACCTGTGAATGTTACTTTATAAAGCTAAAGAGACTTTGCAGATATGATTACACTAAGGATCCTGAGATTGAAGACTATTCCGGATTATTCAAGAAAATCCTAAATGCAACCACCAGTGTCCTAAACGGGAGGTGGAGGGAGACTTGACTGCAGATGTGGGAAAAGCAAGGTGATGACGGAGGTTTTGAAGGTGGAGAAAGAGTCACAAGCCAAGAAGTACAGGCAGACACAGTGGAAGCTGAAAAGTCAAGGAAATGAGTTTTCTCCTCAGAGTCTCCAACAAGCTTTGCAACCAGACTTCTGCCCAGTGGAACTTATTCCAGGCTTCTGACTTCCAGAACTGTCAGAGAATAACTGTGTTGTTTTAAGGCACCAAGTTTGTGGCAATTTGTTAAAGCATCCATAGAGACTAAAACACTGACTTTGACCATGCATTCATTTTTATATAATAATTTCTAAGAAAATAGAAAAAAATAAGCTTGAAGACAAATAAAATGACTTTGATCCCACTCAGGGCACATGCCTGGGTTACAGGCCAGGCCCCCAGTAGGGGCCACATGAGAGGCACCCACACGTTGATGTTTCTCTTCCTCTCTTTCTCATTCCCTTCCCTTTCTTTCTAAAAATAAATAAATAAAATCTTTAAAAAATAAAATAAAATAAAATGATTTTGAATACTTGGTACTCCAAAATGAATTGGAATACCAGGTCCTCCAATTTTAGCAATGTGATCATGAGTAGTTCACCAATTGAGGAGGCAAATTATTAAGCCCCTATGAACCTGTTTACTCATCCACAAAAGGAATAATAATTACTACCATATTAGTCAGAGCTGTCCAGAGAAACAGAACGGATAGGATGTATGTGTGGAGAGAGAAAGAGAGAGAGAGAGCTCTCAGATGATTGTGGCAAGTTGTCAAGTCCAAAATCTGCAGGTTAGGCAAGCAGGCTGGTGTCCCAGGGAAGAGTTGCAGTTCAAGTCCAAAGGCAGTCTGCTGGCAGAACTCCCCCTTGCCCTGGGCAGATCAGTCTCTTAAAATTAAGGTCTTTGACTGATTGGATAAGGCCCACCCATATTATAAACATTAATCTGCTGTACTCAAAGTTTACTGATTTAAATGCTAATATCATTTATAAAATATCTTCATAGAAACATCTAGAATAATATTTGACCAAATATCTGAGCTATTGTGGTTTAGCTAAGTTGACATGAAATTAACAATGACAACTATATTATGAGATCATTATGAGAGTAGATAGGAGAATACATGCAAAATCTAAAGAAAGATAAAAATATATGATTTTATAACCCAAACCCACAATTCTGTTAAATATTAGTGCTGATGAAGAAGGAATATGATATACTACAAAGAACATCGATTTGGGAATCAGACAACTCTGAATTCAAATTTTGACTTGATTGTGTTCTGCATCTGTGACTTTATTGACCTTAACCTCTCTGAACATTCATTTCCCCATTTATAAAATGGGGTTAAGAAAACCTAGCCAATCAGGGTATCTGAAGGTGAAAGAAAACTATTAATTCAATGAAAAAAATACTGTGCTAGGTGGGAACACCTGTGAATGTTCCTATCAGCTCTCTCTCTCTTCCACCCTCCTCCTTCCCACCCTCTGAGTCTTCACTCCACTTTGCACCCTTGTGGCTCACAGTGATGCTGCCGCTCGTCTGCAATGACCTGAGGATAAGGTGAGCAGAGATGCTGGCACGGTCTAAATGCTTACCACTGAGCTTTTTCTCTGACACATAACCCTCCGGAAGAATCCTATTGTAATAAATACCATTTTAACATGAGATTCCATTTCATAAAGTGATTCCCATATCCTGGCTGATGGCCTACACTAGCATAAATTTGCTGATCTGATTTCAATAAATTTTATTAAGAAAAAATGTAGACAGATGGATTCCCAAGACTGTGCATGTTGAAGCCAGCCAATTTGGCAATTACATTGTAAATTTCATTCCATATTTATACTTTCTACTGTAACTAAATGTATCCAGCAAATTTCAGTGAAGTTAAAAACCAAGCAAATTGGAAAGAACACGATGTCTGGGGTCATTCTGAGCCTGGTTTGGGTCCAAGCTCCGTAATTTTTATACTCTGCAACCCTGAGTAAGATTCCAGGCCTTGATTTCCGCTTTTTAAATGTTTTGACAATATACTCTTGTCATTACAGGGAGTTTTCTATAGTTTAGAAAGGACTATAAGAGATAACTTTGGATGTAAGGGATTTCAGAAAGTCTCAGTGAGCTATGGAGTGAAGAATAAGAGCTTGAGCTCAGCAGATAACCAGCAAGTGAAAACAAAATAAGCAACATCTTTCCTGCTGAGAGATAGTCATCTAACTTACAAATAAAATTAGCAAAGCAATAATGAGACTTTCCCAAGTTTGTTATGATACAAAGCCCCTTATACTTACATAAATGAAAGAAAACTTCGGTAATTTCTGGCTTTTCCATGGTGACTAGAAAAGAACTTCTTTCTTCTGAATCCACAGAATCTATGTGATGGAGAAGAAGCAGACCTGGACTGGGGGTGAAGCCTTTAATTTAAGCTCTGCCAGTGAATTGCTGTGGGGTAGGGCAGACAATTTCCCAAGAAAGAGAGTATGACTTTCTTGGGAAAGTCATACTCTTGAATGACTTGCCCAAGCATACAGGAAATGAAAGCAGTATCAACTTAAGTAAGACAGGATTCAGTTCAGGACTGCTTGCTGATTCCACAATCAAAACCCTTCTATTGTTGTGCCTTATATATTTCATTCCTAAGATTGCTCATGGTCCAGGATATATAGAGCCCGCCATCGTTTTCACATTACAAAGAGCAGAAAAGAGGGAAGGGCAGAAGTGTGAAAAGAATACACATCTCGCTGATTCAGCAACCTCACAGAACTTTATCGCATGACCAAATCAAACCTCAAAAAGGTGAAAATATGATGTTTTAGATGGGCATATTGCTTTTCCAGGTAATACTAGGGTATAATTACCAAGGAAGTAAGATCGTGGCACTACAAGAAAGAGATGAGAAATAGGCCTACAAATTTCTTTTTTCTTTTTATTCTATGCTTTAATGGTGCAGTGATTTTAAAATGTGTCCAAAAATTATTTGATACTTTTCAACAAGTGGAGCCTAAATCTTCCCTCCCCTTAAGTGTACTTAGTGATTCCATGAATAGAATGTGATGGAGCCCTGGCTGGTGTAGCTCAGTGGATTGAGCGCGGGCCTGCAAACCAGAGGATCATGGTTCGATTCCCAGTCAGGGCACATGCTTGGGTTGCAGGCCAGTTCCTTGCAGGCCAACTACCAGCAGGGGATGCACGAAAGGCAACCATACATTGATGTTTCTCTCCCTCTCTCCTTCCACTCTAAATATAAATAAATAAATAAAATCTTTTTTAAAAAAGCAGAAAACCATTTATAAAAAAAAAGAATGTGATGGAAAAGGCAGTGTTAGACTTCTTATCTCTGTGAGATCATAAATATTTGCTGCTTTAAGGCTCGAAGATTTGGGATAATGATGCAACAAGACACAACTAATACCAATGACTAAACTACCTGAAGACCAAAAAAGATCCTGTTATGTTTAGCCCACTTTTTCTAGTCATTCAATATTTTCTGAGCACCTACTATGGACCAGGTACTATTATAGACACTGGATATACAGTCTGGTAGACAAGCAAGTAAATAATGTCTGTAATGCCAATAGAAAAAAATTAAATGCACACGATTAGTCAGAGTCCTATATACAGCCATAGAATCTGCTAGTTGTCTCAGCAAGAAGGAATTTAAGGGCTAACAAAAAGCTCACAAAACAACAATCCCCAGAACCACATTGCAAAGTGACCTGAGAAGAAGCTGCTTTGCTGCTCTTACGGCCACTGACCTTTGCACCACGCTGCCTTTGCCCAGCCAGGAAGGCTGCTTTTGGCCCTGCCACCCCAGGAGCTCCTGGTTCCTGCTGACACTCCCATTGTTAACACAGTGAATGCCCATGTTCTGCCTGTGCACCTCAAAGCTGTCTTCCAAGTCACAACTTTGCACCTAATGGGTGGTATCTGCACTTCACTGTCAAGAGAAGCTGGAGAGTCTCAACTTTTTAAAATTCTACACTAGGAAAATTGGAGTCTGTACTGGACTCACAATATGAGAAATACTTAAAATGAGGAGAGAATGAGCAAAATATTGGGGGAAGTCATGAGTAATATAGAGCCACTCTGCTGAGTAAGAGAGGCTGGAGAGTGATGGGTGCTACTTCAGATAAGGTGGTCAGGGAAGGTTTCTCTGAGAAGGCAATCTTTGAACAGGGGCCAGAAGGAAATAAAGTAGCAAGTGCAAAGGTCTTACGCACGAAACGGCACATTTGGTATTTGAGGAACAAAAACAGTTTTTTCTGTGTCATTAAACCTTTAATTACATAAGCTGCTTTCAAAAATCGTGTTCAGAGTGGAGATTTTCCAGAGGTGCTGGAGTTGGCAGGTGGCCACAACAGGAGCCCTGCCCTAACCTCTTCAGCAGATGCCCTCTGGCTGCTGGTGGAAATTCCTCCATACCCCTCTGCCCTACGAAATCAGAGAGCAGTCTACGGCCATACCACCCTGAATGCACCCAATCTCGTCTGAAATCAGAGAGCAGTGGCCTCAAGATGGTAGCAGGGCTGAGCTGGGTAGTGTAGCCAGCTGGCAGAATGCACCCAAAGATGAGGCCTAAGTAAGGATCAACCGAAGTCTGAGAATTGGGTTCCCAAGTGTCCTCAGGCCTTCAACTCTTGGGCTGTTGGGTCCATGTTAAAGGGGCCCCAATGCCTCTCAGCCTCTCAAAACCTCTCACCCACACTCAGGTCTGGCAGAGAGAGCCTGATGCCAAGCAGCTCCTGTCCCTAAAGATAGACGAAAATTCAAACAGGATACCAGAGACCTATTTACAGAAGATGCAAAGAAGTCTCCAGGGGAAGAATTTACTCTGGGGAAAGAGAGTCAAGACAAATTAGTTAGACTCAGAGAAAAGTAGGCAAGGTGAGAGGGATGACTCACAGTCCACCGCATCACAAGCACACAGATCTTGGCTGACCAAACTACCCAGGACTCACCTACACCCTAAGGCAAACAACTCTAATTGTTTAAAAAGTGAAATACTCAAAGACCTGCACTGGTACCAGGTTGCAACCCACAGGTCCCCGCAACTTATACAGTGGTGAGCTAGAACGGGAATGACCACTGCAAAAAGATGAGTGTTACAAAAATAGACATTGGCAGTAACCAAAAACAGGTGCATTTTTAGCACACCATGTTAGAGCTGTCTCTTTTGGAATAATTAAAAGCAGAACACATCACAGAGACCTTGTGCAGGAAATGAAAAACTTGGCTAATGTGAGTAGCGAACAAGACCAGATTATGAGTCTAAAGTAGAATCTGTAGAAATCCAGTTCTACTTGGAAAAACTGTAAGAACTATTAGTTTTCATTGAATGGGAAGGTGTGAAGCCAGAAAATTAACAATAATCCTCAGACATTAAACACGTTACATTAGCATCATTCCTAAATATTTGAAATTAGAGTGACTTTTTTCTTTTTTTTAATTGTTGTTTACAGTTGTTTCCATTTTCCCACCACCACTTTCCCCCTCTCCACTCACCCCCACCTCCCACCCTCAATCCTTCCCCCTTTTGGCTTTGTCCATGGGTCCTTTATACATGTTCCTTGACAATTTATTTGTGATATAACAGTGTGTTTTGGGCATTTCATCAGTAGGGGCTGATGTAAAAACAGAGTCTGTGGATAGGGGCGAGGATTGGGACAGTGTTATTAATACATCCCTTAGGCAATCTCAGTTACTTTGCTTCTTCCACAAAGGAATGTTATTCAGTTCCCAAACTGATTGACAACAGTGTAGAACAACTCCATGAATAGTTGTTCATGGTGTATATTGTAAACGGACACCACATCCAAGAGATAAATTTCATACCATTCCCAGCATTAAAAAACTGTGTTTTGTGCTTGGAGCTGAAACTCATTTTTCCCTGTGACTAGAAAGTTGGTTTGTATAGGGGTTAAAAAAGTATAAATCAAAGCCAAAAGCCATCAGGATAGCTTTACCCTGAGTAATGGCCCTCCGGGGCTCTCTTTGTTCCAACTTCAAGTGTGTATTTGGCTCAGCTTTCCTCCTTCACATCACTCCTTCACATGACAGAGGCAGAGGGCTACGTAACACACCAAAAGGAAGATTTACTGTCAGTGATCTCTTTGTTCTGTGCAGGAGGTTTCTATCAGGACAACCTCCTTTTCCAGTCATCACCGCTTTTGCTACTCAAAGTGCCCCGATCCTGGGCACAATGCATTGATGGGACAGCACTGGGAGGTCAGAAAACAGCGGTCTAGTAAATCTTACAGATCATAAGGGGCAACTCAATCGGGGGCAACTCCTCCCCAGATTTCTTCTGTGATTCCAAGTGAAGTATTGACCCCATAAAATACTGTACCCCAGTGAACACACTGGGGTAAAAGCCTAGACTGCTCTTTGTTCAGTCTCATAATGCTGATGCAAGACCCCAGGTCAGCTGCTCTGAAACATACCATTTGAATATTGACAAAGCATGTGGTATGGTGACCTGCACAGGCCTGTGAAATGTCAGCTGGTTGACAACTTGGCCCCTATCTTGCTCAGGTCCCTTGAACAAAAAATAGTCAACTGATTCGACTTATACCCTGTATCTGTGTCATCTTGGGCAATAAAATAAAGTCAACATTCCAGACTACAATACTCTCATTCATTGTGTGCTTTTCTTTATTCTTCCTCTCAAAGTCTTCCTCTTAATCTCAATTCATCGGCAATTTCAACCACATGGATGACTTAACGAATAACCTAACCTCAAAGTTCTGTCTATTCCTATCTCCAGTAGCTTTTATCTACACCCCTCCTCATTTTCCTTTCTTGACTTCACTGTATGCACATTCTATTAAAAGTCCCTTTTCTAAAATTTCCTCACTTACCCAGTTTGAATATATCATCTGTATTCTACTAAAACTTTCTCATTCTGTCCACCATGTATCCTTATTTTTCATTCATATTTTCTAGCTCCTTATCTTTCTGTGCTGCATTATGGAAAATTTCTTCAGACCCATCACCAAGTTTCTTAATTCTTTATTTAGCTATATCCAATCTCTGATTTAATTTATTTGATAACTTCAAAATAATATCTATATATATCTTAATTTTAATTTTTTTCATTCTTTAAAGATGCCTGGTAAGTGATAATCTATTATTGCTTATTCATCTATGTGATTATATTTTTTGTACTGCATAAGCCTGGAACTACATAATTCAGGGTCCCTTTCTCTAAACAGTTGTATTTTGGAGTCCACCAATTGCAGGTCCTCAGACAAAATTCTGAAATTGCAACAGAAAGAGAGGGTCCTAGTCACTGAAGGCAGCTGTATCTGCTGCCTCCTAAGAGCTGAGACTGACAGTAATTTCCTTGCTGCTTTACTGCTGTGGGTGGGATAGTTGATAGGAGTTCCCCAGAGATTGTGGAAAATTATAGAGTCTTCCCAGTGAATTCCAAAAACCCACACACTTTGGTGACTCTGGCTAAGAACATTTGCAGCAGCTTTAATAAATTATAACTCCCCATTTCTTCCAAAAATATAATCTCTAGTTCCTTGATTTAATTTTCCAAAACTACAATACATGGAATAAACAGCTTTCATTTTTTCTTACTGAAACTTAACTTACAAACCAGGCAAAAGTGGCCACTCCCATCTTTATGCTCATTCTTCAGCATGTACAGACATTAATATTATTTAAAAGAGCATATTGTATTTGCTTATTAATGTAATTATACCCCTCCCCTTAACCCCTACTCAGCACACTGTAAAAGAGCTGGTGCTCTTTTCATTTTTGTATCCCCAACATTTCTTAATTTTTCTATTACCAGAATAATGAGGCTAAAAAGAAACAGTTTATTTATTTTTTTAAAGATTTTTTATTTATTTGTCTTTAGAGAAGAAGGGAAGGACAGAAGGAGAGAAACATCAATGTATGGTTGCCTCTTGTGAGTCCCTTGCTGGGAACTGGCCTGAAACCCAGGCATGTACCCTGACTGGGAATCAAACCTCGATCATCTGGTTCGCAGGCCCGCGCTCAATCCACTGAGCTACACCAGCCAGGGCGAAACAGTTTATTTTTAGTGTTGTGAACCATAATTGTCATGGTCATGAACAAACATTATAAATCAGATCAAAGATTTTTTTCTTCAACATAGTGAGGAAACAGAAAACAGGAAGCATGTTGTCCACTTCCCACAAGTGACACAATAATTTTTAAAACTCCCATATGCCTAATAACTCCTCTTCCCAGAATGTGTCCTGCCCTATAATCAACAGCCAAAAAAAAAAACCACATTATACCGAGACTTCCACAGTGCCTGAGAAATCTATCCCCCTCTACACACACACATACATGTTTGTTATTCAGATTTATAAGACACACGCATCAATCACTCAGGATGTAAACTCAGTTCACCACTTAACCTATCACCACAAAATTCAGTGTGTTCCTTACGTAGCAGTTGTATAAAAATTTGCTACATATTTTACATAATATTTTTAAATGTTGAAAAATCAGGCGTAGGATTACTTTAGTGTATAAGCATTCTTAATTATCCAGTCTGCCTACAACAAAAACGTCAGCTGCCCTAACCTCCCCGTGGTGTGGCAGGCAGCCATACTCAACTCCTGTATGGCTTCTTAAATGGCATTGATCCATCCCCAACTTCTGAGGAAATGACCAGCCCTAATGGGAGTCATGTTGCTTGAGGAGAACAGGTTTCTTTGCAGTGTGGCCATTCGTATGTTCATACTTCCTGCCTCATTGGGGTTGTTCAATAAATACATGTTGAATGAATGAACAAATACATAGATGAAAATTAAGCACATAAGCAACTTCATGTAAGCATAAATCACACAGTTGAGAGGCAAATAAGCTCCCCAGTTAATAGTACTGCCTTTAATGTTTATCATGTTTTATCATATTTTATGCACACATGGACATTACATATATGTAATTGACCGAATATATACATATATGTAAAGCTAAAAAGCATATATTTTTAAGTTTACCTTATAATGCCAAGAAAAGCATAAAGCGAATGAACATCTTACTCATCTTTGCTGAGTAGAAGTGGTTTAGTCTATGTTACTTCATCCAATCACATAAGCCATGTATTACCCTTGTCATTTTACCAGTGAGGAAAGAGAAGTCCAAAGAGGTCATTTATACAGCTAACTAACAAAATTAGAATTTGGACGGAGATTGACCTGACTGCAAAATTCTAGCTTTTTCTATGACAACTGGCTCATGCTGTTTCTCTAATCTTTATGGTATTTTTTTCAGAATTTCTTATTAAGAATGACCTGTCAAATAAAGCATGTTTTTTGTGGATTCCAGGTTGCAAAGGTATTAAGAAGTTCATGCAGGTAATTGTAGGTTATGGTAAAGTCTTTAGATTTTAGTCTAGATGTTATGGGGAGCCATCGGATAGTTAGAGCCAGAGAGTGACACAATCTGAGGGTAGAAGCAGGGAGACCAGTTAGGAGGCAGGTGTCCGATCAAGAGATAGCGATGATGTGGACTTCAAGAGGTAAGAAATGGTCAGCTTTGAGACATCATATTCTAACTGAGTGTGGGGCATAGGAAAGAGAGAGGAATGACAGATGATTCCAAGAATTTTGAGCAACTCAGTGACTGAAATGCCATTTATTACAATGGGGAATACCACAGAAGAAGAATTGGAGGAATATGAGAAATCAGAAATTTATTTTTTAGACAGTTTAAATGTGATATGCCTGTGAGATATCCTGTAAGACATTAGAAGTAGTTTAGGGAAAATTCTCGGCTACAGACATAATTTGGATATAATTAGCATGCAAATACTATTAAAGTCGTGAGATGAGGTCATCTAGGCTGTAAGTATATAAAAGAAAATAAGAGATCTGATGACTGAACCCTGGGTTTTCTAATATTTGAAGTATACTATGGAAGAGAAAGATAATAGAGCAAAGGAGGGTGAGTGACAGCAATCCCTGCGAGAATTCATGTGGGAAAACGCCAAAGCCAAGTTAAAAGAGGCCAGGGAGGTGGGGGTAGGGCAGAGGCACTTGTTCAGGAAAGAGAAAGAGGAAAACTTTATCATATGCTCTTGAAATAAGGACTGAATATTGACATTGACTTCAGTAATATGGAGGTCTTTGGTAAACTTCATAAGAGTTGTTTGAAAGGAATGATGTTTGAAATAATAAAACTAACAATTGCAAGGCAAGAGAGATAGCCACTAACAATTTATTCAGGAACTTTTCTATAAAAAGAGAAACCAAGGGATCGTAGCTAGAAAGAGACATGGTATCTTGGGAGAGTTTTTTCTTTAAGAATTGGAGATGTTATGTTTTTATATTGATGGGGAAATTTCATGATGTAGGAATGGCCTTGGATAATTATAGAAGTAAACTCCAAGAATAGGCAGAGAAGATTAGGTCTAGTGCCCAAGGGGATGGATTTGACTCCAGACAGGCACCTTGACTGCTCCCAAAGGAAAACAGGAAGGAACTCAGTGGATACAAACTCAGCAGCATACAGCTTAGTGGATTTGGTAGTAAAAAAAGGCAGTTTTCTTCAGATTGCTTTGATTTCCTCAATGAAATCAGAAGCAAGGTCACCTACCAAAAACGTAAAGGGAAAGGCAAAATTTTGAAGACAGAAAAAGCCTTCTCAGGAAGTAGAAGAGTGATTAATTAGAAAAATGTGGTAGAATTCACATTTTAATGTTGTATCCAAATCATTAACTACACTACACAAGACCATATATATTTAGAAAGCACCTGAGGATGAACTAAAATTTATCTTTTCCAATTTCTGAATAAGTTCGAATGTGAGCAACATGAGAGGAGGTACTGTTGTCCGCTTTGCTCTCAACTACATCACTGTGCACACAGCATTGCCTGTACATAGACGTGCACAAACATTTGGTGACCGAGTAAGTAAATGAGGAAGCACCATATCGAGCACCATATCGAGTCATTCCAGATGATCTTCTCACCCGTGAATTTCTGCCTTCTCACCTCATCCTAGCTCATTTTTAGCAGCACTTCCCAATTTATGTTTTTTAATATGTAGCTATTTTTAAGAAAACGTTCTGAAGCTTAATTCATCTCTTTTTAATGCTCCAAAACTTGTTTTGCAGTATCTAATGGAGAGTTTAAAAGCTTCATGAACTAAAAGGCACCTATTGCTAAAATTAAATGCACTTTTGAAAAAATGAAAAGTTTGGGTAGAGATCAAGATTTTAAGCTCTCGAGGACAAAGAATGCACAAAACTTAAGATTTTAGTGCCCCATATTCTCACATTCAAGGGTCCAGACTGAACTGAGGGAACAAAAAGCTCAGGACAAACTCTCAACTATGAAATGTACTGAAAGACTCTTAAGCCCAAATCCCATTAAATAGCTTTCCTACTAACCATATTTTTTGAAAAAGTTCAACATGTTTATCTACAGGAACAACAGTAAAATTTTGACTAAATCCCAAGCTATTTCCACTCATTTCACAGAAATGGATGGCTGTGTGTATTTATTGTACGGGAAGAACAGAAGGTCTGCTAACTCTTCAACCGTTGAAGGATATTAATCTTATTCTTCCCCATAGAACTGGTTATTAAACATGTGAAAAATATATAAATTTATTAGCCAACATAGAAGTGGAAATAAAAGCAATAAGGTAACATTTTAACCCATTAAAAAGGAAACACACCCCTGGCTGGTGTAGCTCAGTGGATTGGGTTCTGGCCTGTGAACCAAAGGGAAATGCCTGGGTTGCAGGCCAGGTCCCCAGTTAGGGGCATGTTAGAGGCAACCACACATTGATGTTTCTCTCCCACTTTTTCTCTCTTCCTTCCCCTCTCTCTAAAAATAAATAAATAAAATCTTTTTTAAAAAGGAAACATCTATATGCATATAGGTTTCCCATATTTTGTATGATTTTCTTAGGATAAATTCTTCAGTATAGGGTTATTAGATAAAAAGCTATGAACAAATTTTGGCTTTGGAAATAAAGAGCTAAATGACTTTAGGAAAAAAAGTGTAACAAATTATTATACCAAAAGTACAAATTTTATAACATTCTACTTACACTGACTTCTTGGCATTTAAAACAATTTTATTTAATATGCAGTAAAATTCACTCTTCTTGGTGTCTGATGATTATTGCTAAATGTATATAGTTACATAACCACACCAAAATCAACATATAAAACAGGTCCATCAGCCTCAAAAGTGCCTTTTTGCAATCAATGTTTTCTGCCTTTCAACTCCCAGAAACCACTGGTCCATTCTTTGTTCTTAAAATTTACCTTTTTTTCTAATTATTTTTTTATTTTTTAGGGTTTTTTTAAATTCAATTATTGTTCAAGTACAGTTTTCTGTCTTTTACTCCCATCCAAGCCCACCCCCCCAGTGCTCCTCACCTCCCTTGCATCCCCCCCACCTTAGTTTTTGTCCATATAAAGTGTCCTTTATACTTGTTCCTGTGAATCCTTCCCCTTTTCCCCTGAAATCCCCTCCCCTCTCCCCCTGGTCCCTGTCTGCCTGTTCCGTGTTTCAGTGTCTTTGGTTACATTTTACTTGCTTGTTTGTTTTGTTGTTTAGGTTCCTGTTAAAGGTGATATCATATGGTACTTGTCTTTCACCGCCTGGCTTATTTCACTCAGCATAATGCTTTCCAGTTCCATCCATGCTGCTGCAAAGGGTAGGAGCTCCTTCCTTTTTTCTTCTGTATAGAATTCCATTGTGTAAATGTACCATGGTTTTTGGATCTATTCCTTTACTGATGGGCACCTAGGTTGCTTCCAACTCTTGGCTATTGTAAATTGTGCTGCTATGAACATTGGGGTGCATAGGTTCTTTTGGATTGGTGTTTCAGAGTTCTTAGGATATACTCCTAGGTGAAATGGACAAATTTCTAGAAAAATATAATCTTCCAAAACTCAATGAAAAAGAAGCAGAAAGCCTGCACAGACCAATAACAGCAGACGAAATCGAAGCAGTAATCAAAAAACTCCCGTCACACAAAAACCCTGGACCAGATGGTTTCACAGGAGAATTCTACAAAGCATTTAAGGAAGAGCTAACCCCTATTCTTCACAGACTATTCCAAAAAATCCAACATGATGGAAGATTCCCAAACTCTTTTTATGAAGCCAGCATCATCCTAATTTCAAAACCAGATAAAGACACAACAAAGAAAGAAAACTTCAGGCCAATATTGCTGATGAACATAGATGCTAAAATCCTCAACAAAATATTGGCAAATTGCACCCAACAATACATCAAAAAGATCATACACCATGACCAAGTGGGATTCATCCCAGGGATGTAAGGATGGTTCAATATTTGCAAATCAGTAAATGTAATACATCGTATAAACAAAAGCAAAGATAAAAACCACATGATCATATCAATAGGTGTGGAAAAAGCTTTTGATAAGGTACAACATCCATCTATGATGAAAACACTCAGAAAAATTTGCCTTTTTAAAAATGTCATATATGTGGGTATATACACCATGAAGTATTGAATCTGGTTTATTTCATTTAACACAAGGCATTTGAGTTTTTCCATTACTGTCGCATGAATCAGTAGTTCATTCTTTGTGTGCTGAATAGTGTTCTATTGTGTGGATGTCCCACAGTTTGCTTATCCATGATCAGTTTGTTAGTGGTTTTGGTGATTATGAATAAAAATCTGTTATAAACATTTCCATAGAAATTTTTATGTGAATCTAAGATTAATTTCTTTTTAGTTAGTTGGCTTTTATTTTTTTGCAATTATTTATCCTATATTTATTTTGTGGTTTTTAAATTCAAGTTCTCCCAGGAAATATTCATATCCCTGTTTGAATAATATAGACTTATGTAAAGTCATATCCAAGATAACATACATAAAGCTCTTAGCATTTAGTTGAAGTTTGGATAATACTAGGGATATAAAGATACTCTCATAAACAAACTTGATTGTGGAGCTTTAAAATACTCAGAGTAGTTAATTTTTTTTAATGATGAGCCCAGCATTCAAACTTACTTTGAATGCCTCTGTTGATTATGGGGAGACAGGTGAGAAGACACAAAGCTCCTGACAATTAAATTTCCCTGGAAAACTTCAAATCTGAATGGTCCACTTCATTTTCTAACGATCTTTTTAATTCTAAATATAAAATAATAATAATTGTCCCTGCCCACTGTGGGTAACAGATTCACTGGAGAAGGATATCCTTTATCTAGAGAGATACACAATTATCCAGGACAGATGGTTAATGGTATCAACACAGAGCAATAGCTAATATGCACTAATGGAGTTCGGAGTTGGGAGCTGGGAGAACGACTCGGTGGAGACTGGTGAGTCAGGGTGAAATTTTCCGTGCCTTGAAGGAGTGATAGGACATTTCATTTGAAGTCGTAGCCTTCTTTTATAACTGGTATACCTTGGAGTGTGACTCCAATTTAGACAGGTTCTTGGCACTGATTCTTTATCCTGTCCTTGTACAGAAGAGCTGTAATGAGTCACAGTACCATCCAAGATAATTAGAAAACCCCTTTGGCACCCAAATAGAAAAAATATAGTTCTCTGTGTATCCATAACCCAGCATTAAATGTCCTCTTCTAAGCCTGTCTGATAATAGCCATATTACAGATTACACAACACCACTATTAAATTTGGAGACCATGAACAAAGAAGGTTGAAGGACTCATGAGTCAGTCCCAAGCAAAGCCATCTGATTTCATTTGTACAACAAACTAGTCAAAGTCAGAGGCAGCTAAATCTCAATTCATGTATAATTTTGCAGCCACCAAACAATTGTGTCTTTCTATAATACCGAAAAGGTACACTTTCAGCCAGTTTCCCAGAATGTATCCACCTCACATATCATATAAAAAATCCTGAGGTTCTATAAAAATATTTTGCACAAAAAAGCACATATGCCTTTCCATTTTCTCTCTCAATTTTTACAGTTTCCTTCCTTCCTACTACTTTATCTCCATCCCTCTCACCCTTCTCTTCCTATGGACACACATGTATCACAAACACACAGTCCCTGAAGAAGCTAATTTATTTATTTTTCTGTGAGTTAATTTACTTTTTAACTTAGTATATTGGATTCCCAAACATCAAATCACCAAAAAGTACAAAACTATTGTCAGTAATTGCTGCATTTTAACTGTGAGTTAATTATATATGTATATATGTACATATCTAATTAAGTCATGAATGTATTCACTTATTAATATTTCTTTTCATATTAGGAACTTTTAAAATATAAATTTTACTAGCTGTATTATGCAAAAATTATACCCAAAAATCTTTATGATAATTCCTGCCCACATCAGGTTTCCTGTGAAGCTTCTGTAAAATAACATCTTTGTGATTCTGAAAAATCCTGCTATTTAATGAGAAGGATCTGTGAGGCAGTCCCTTTGAAGTTCTTTAGGGTGTCTTCGTATAAAAGGGTCTATGAGGCACCTTTCTCATAGAGGAGACCTCAGATGCTCGCTAGAGCCTTTTTACTTAAACTTGGGTTACAAATCTAATAGCCATGGCCTTGCAGTTTGCCAGCTCCCTAAAGATGCTAATGAGAAGAGCAGAAGTAAGCAAGGGTGACCCAGCTGTAGTCAGCCAGAGTGCCAGCAATGAGACATTACAGATGAAGTCAGACACCAAGGAGGACGCCAAAAGACTATAAAGAAAAAGAATAAATCTACACAGCAATCTGAGCTCTTTAATTTTGTCATAAATAATGTTCTACTCCTCAGTAGCACTGAGATCATGAAAGCCTCAAGGGATCACAGAGAAGTGAGCTGGCATTCATTCTGGCCTTGTGGCTGAGAGCTCAGCTCTGGAGCTAAACCCTGAATTTTAATCCCAGATCCAATACTTCCCTGCTTATACAGCCTTAGGTCAGCTACCTTATCACTGTGCCTCAGCGTCCTCTCAGATAATAATAGGACCCATCTTATAGGGTTATTGTTAAGGTTATGTGACATAAAATACATAAAATGCTTAGAAAAGTACCTGGAACAGAATAAGCATCCAATAAATATTAGCTATTGTTCTTCTTATTATTTAGCTTAGTTGACTTCAGAAGATAAAATATTTAGAAAGCACATTATTATAAATGGGTAAGATATACATTAATTAGGGCTGGCAGTGGTATGCTCCATTTATCTGAAAAAACTACTCACATGGAATTTCTCACTGGTGCAGTCAGACTAATGGTACATCAGTAGTGTCCCCATCTCACAGATAACGAAGCAAACGCAGTTGAAATGAGTGGTTGAGGGACCCTCATGAAGTCAACCCTGAGTTCCAGAACTCTGCGCACTAGTCCAGGAAAGTATTTTACAGTTTTGTTACATTTGACTCTCTGCAAACTTCTTTCCTGAATGGTATCATTGAGTGCCAATTGTAGTCTGGTCTTTCCTCTGATGTTTTCTTACATAGTTGGGACAAGCTAAATTTCCTTAAGTTTGTGATTTAAAACATTCTGACATTTCTTCCACTTAGCAACATTTGGGATATATTCAAATCAAAAAGCATCCTTAGTAACTGAAGATTACAACTTCCCAAAGAATCATATGGGGTTTCTTGAACTTTGAAGGGTCATAAATATCTTTACCAACCTATTGAACCTATTGCTTTTTTCTCCATAAAAAAATGTATATGTACATTTGTATATAATTTCAGTGTATTCATGTGGATTTTCCTTACCTATTGATATATCAGTTAGAGTATTTCTAAACCACAGTTTAAGAACTCTGACTGATTGATTTTTACTTGTTTTTATTTACTTTTTTAAAAATGGATCTGCATTTTGACCCAGCCATCCCACTTCTGGCAATATATCTGAAGAAACCCAAAGCACTAATTTGAAAGGACATAAGCACCCCTGTGTTCATTGCAGCATTGTTTACAATTGCTAAGATATGGAAGCAGCCCAGGTATCCATCAACAGATGAGTGGATAAAATAACTAGGGGACATTTACACAGTGGAACACTACTCAGCCATAAAAAAGAAGAAAATTTTACCTTTTGCAACAGAATGGATGGACTTAGAGAATATTGTGCTAAGTGAAATAAGCCAGTCACAGAAAGATAAATACCATACTATTTCACCCATATGTGGAATGTAGTGAACAAAATGAATAACAAGGAAAATGGGGACAGACTCCTAGATGGAGAGTAGGCTGATAGCTAAAGAAGGGAGGTTAGTGGGTGGAGGGATCGAGCAAAAAGGAAAAAGTGCTTATGGACATGGACAACAGTGTGGTGATTGCTGAGGGGAGGGGAGTATAAGGGGACTAAAAGGTAATGTGAAAAATACAACAAAAAGACAAAAATAGATAAATATTTTAAAATACAATGAAGATAAAAATAAAAATAAAAAAAGAACATTTGATTTAAAGACACTAGTAAGGTAAGACTGCCTAGGGGAGCAGAGTACGTTCTTTCTAATAGGGCTGTCTTCTTTCTAAAAAAATCATAAGCAGAAACAATTGCTAATACAACACACCCAGTTTGTGTCTCCCAGAGCTATGCCAGAGTCATCGTCACATGCATTTATTTTTCATAATCCAAAACCTTTGTGCAATTTGTGTGTCCCTATAACTATTCTTGAATTATCAAAGCATTCTTAAATTTGACCCTCATATAATTACAGAATCTGTTTCCCAGGATTATTTTCCAAATTATTTCAGTCCTACTCTTAGCTTTTCCTTCTTCATACTGTTTCTGGGGAATAAAATGCCCATAGCTTGGATCTGACTCTTCCTCTTTGTCTTAGAAGAATCTATGGTTGTATACCATATATCAGAACAGGAAATACAGCATGTCTTACAAACTGGTAGACTGATTTATTCATTCGAAAGATGTCAGTTACACATCTCCACATAAATTGAATTTATACTTCCCCAATCCTTAAGCTTTCTAAAATTTTCAAAAAATATCTTCCAAGTATTTATTCACTTATTTAATAATTATATTTTATTTATAAAATAATATTTTATTAGTTTATTTATATATTTTTTCTCTAAAAATTTGAAGGACTACCTAAGAGATATAAGTGGAGAAAATATTATCTGTGGAGGGCACATAGAAGTTGGAGCTGAAGAAACAGTGGTCGTTAGACACCCTCATTTTACAGATAAGGAAACAGGCTTCTACCAAATTTTGACACCTTACTTAAGGTAAAGAATGAGTGGAGACTTCCGGCCAAGATGGAGGCGTAGGTGGAAACACTGTGCCTACTCACACAACTAAGTTTAAAGACAACAAAGTTTTAGTAACATAAACGCAACTAAAACACAGAAAATTGAACTATATGGAAGTCCAACAACAAGGTAAAGAATGAGTGGAAAATTATGATGAACAGAATTGATACAAAAAATACAATAAAATGCTCGGTTTTGCCAGCCATGCTTTGGCTTTTTTTAATGATCAGTACAAAACTAAACTGTTAGTGTGACAAATAGTTTGTTCCTAATTCAAAGACCACTTAGTTATTCCACCCTTGGAAGATGGTGGGGAAAGAATGATTAAAATTCCCCCATTCATGCATGGCTTACTGTATTCTTTACTAGCATCTCTAAGTCTCCAAATATACTACTAACAGCAACCTTAAACTAGGAAGACATATGCTCATTGGGGACAAAGAGTTTGCCTAGATGAGTTAAAACCAGGGATAGAGATGGGAGTTTTACCCTCCAGTATGACTTCTAATTTCTGCTGATTTAAACCCAAACCCTAATTTTTCCTTCATCTATCTTCTTTTCAATCATCAGCTGAATCCTTGAAGAATTCAGTGAGATGTTTCCTTCTTCCCTAAGCCTGTATCAACACTGCTCTGGTAGTGATGCAGCATGCTTAGTAATAGGAAAGACTTGGCAAAAGTCGTTTCAGTAGAAAGTTGTTTTCCTAGGACATGAAGTTGTTTTTATGCACAATCAACTACCCCTGTGTCTGGAGCCACCAGGCCCCCAATCCCTTCAATCACTGCAAGTCTTAGACCTGCCATCCCCTGCCTTTTAATTTCGGCCATATAGAACTATATTTGCTTATTTTTGAGGGTACATGCAACATTATACATTTTTTATCAGAACCATTTTTTAGGATTAAAAGTACTCATGTTGAGGATTAAATCACTTAGACGTAGAGAGTACTGACACTGGCCTTACTGCAGCATTAGTTATTCATTCTGCAGTTTCCCTCTCAGGAAGATGGAAATGGTGCTGCTTCTGTTCTAATGTTGATGGCCTCTAATGTCTTTATTACTTTCTTCTGGAGTAGCTACAATTTTACCCTTCCTACAGGACCGAGAACAAACAAATAGACTCCTCTCATGATAGCAACTTGTAAAAACTGATTTGCTGTGAACTTGAAGATCTATTATCCAAAGGTTACACTCCTATTACATTCTATTATCAGCCAAAACAATCCTAGCATTGGTAATAACTTTAATGCATATCATCTGTTCCCCTATGATAATTTCTAAGAAGTGCTTCTAAGATACTACTTAATTAGCACTATTATCACCTTTTCTTAGAACCAAAAATATCCATGCAATATGTGCCTCCATCCATTTATAATAACCTTAAATAAGTCCATTTAACACCTGGCTTCTGGAGAAGGTTGAAATATATTACCCAGCACCTGATATAACAAACACACACACACACATACACACACACACGTTATCAGGCATGTGACTACCTCGGGATCTGTTATCAGGCCTTTGGTAAATGACAGAGAACCACCACCTGCATGGCAACAAATTGGTGTTAGTGGGAAGGACCAGTACTGAGAAATATTGAGGTGCAGTGGTACCCTTCACCAGCTTGGAGCTGGGCCAGGTAGGAAAGCAATCCTCCAAGAACCATTTCACTCACAAGGAGCACACATGGCCATCTATTAACAGCAGGAGAGGGTGTTTTTGAAGGTCAGCTGTTATGGTAGCTCTGGAAACCTTGACAACACAAGGGCTGTCTACCAAGCTTGGTTCTCTCTGAGCCTGAAGAATGTTTTCAGCTTTTATTTCTTTATTTTAACTTTGGTGGGAAATTAGTCGTTTGGATGTCTCCAGAAAGACAGTACCCTACCTCAGGACCAGGTCATTGAACATATTTACTGCTTTTACACCTGGTAATGTGTTTATTTTAAGGAAGAGATTTGATAGATAAAAAGAAAAAAGAATAAGGTGGGATTCAAGATAGTATTTTCACTTCATAATTTAAAATATAATAAATGAACGGAGTAAGGCAACGGTTTGTTGGAGCTCTAAATCCCAACCATTATTCGCAGGGGGTCCAGAAGACAGCTGCGAGAATTTTGGGCAATAAATAGTGTGGGATTAAGATCCATTGTACATCCTTCTATAGATACTGGTCTTTTTTTTTTTTTCTGAAACCAGTGAAAAGATATTTTAATAGTAAGAAACAATAATGATACAACGAGATGAACAAAAACTGTATTCGCCACCAGCAGGCAGAAAGAAAGGGATCCCAGATGGGAGGAGTGAAAGGCAGGCAGGAATGTAAAGCAAACAAAATGGTACATATGTGACTAAACCAGAACAAATACTGTAAACAATAATCACAATGTCTTGTAGGCTAGAAAATACAAGGTAAGAGTCAAATACATAAAAGCAATAATACATAAGGTAGGAGAGGGAAAATTAGAATGAGCTCTAAGGTCCTTGTTTTATTTACACACACAAAAATAAAGATACTGATTAAATTTAGACTTAGATGAATAAAATATGCATATTTTTTTTACTTTCTTTTTTTTTAATATAATTTTTATTTAATTCTCGTTCAAGTACAGGTTTCTGTCTTATATTCCCAACCCTGCCCGCCCCCCACCCCATGCTCCCCGCCTCCCTCCCCTTTCCACCCCCACCCTTAGTTATTGTCCATGTGTCTTTTATACTTGTTCATGTGAGTCCATTCCCTTTTCCCCTATGATTCTCTCCCCTCTCCCCTCTGGGCCCTGACAGCCTGTTCCATATTTGAGTGTCATTGGTCGTATTTTGCTTGCTTGTTTGGTTTGTTTAGATTCCTGTTAATGGTGAGATCATATGATATTTGTCTTTCACCGCCTGGCTTATTTCGCTCAGCATAATGCTTTCCAGTTCCATCCATGATGTTGCAAAGGGTAGTAGTTCCTTCTTCCTTTCTGCAGCATAGAATTCCATTGTGTAAATGTACCATAGTTTTTTGATCCAGTCATTTACCGATGGGCATCTAGGCTGCTTCCAACTCTTGGCTATCGTAAATTGTGCTGCTATGAACATCGGGGTGCATAGGTTCTTTTGGATTGGTGTTTCAGGGTTCTTAGGATATACTCC